>NC_064627.1:400102768-400411768 GCF_023864275.1 Schistocerca cancellata
CAGTGTTAGTTACGGGAGTAACTATTCTTTGTACTATGACTGAGCATTTGTTACAACACTAGAATGATACCTCTTGCGTTTTACCACGATTTATTTCCGGACTGATTGCAGCAAATGTTTTAGAATATATAACAGCGAATGTTTTGATCCCATATTTTGATGGTTTTGCTGGAATATACTCAGTGAATCTGCCCCTGAAGACCTCCAGGTTTTCGTCAGCTGTGACACACAGTAGCAAGCTCTGCAGTTGTTTCCAAACTTTTCAAACAAATCACAACCAGCTGCTAAACTGTCTGCTCTTCTGTTTAGTCTACTTTCCTTGTCGTCAAATCTCAGATTTTTCAGTAAGAATCGAAATCTAAAGAGGGATATCATCAAACTGAAAATTTTTATGCCGAATACATCTTTACTCCACAAATCGTCAAGATTGATTCTTCCACATTTTTAATGTCCTGCCATGTATAAAAAGCCTATGAAGAAACATATTTCATCCTGATCAGTTTAACGTATAAACTTAGGCAATGAAAAAAAGCTCATGGATTCTGTCAATGTACTGATTTGCATGTCTACCAAACGTACTTACCGTGTCTATGAGATACTTTCACGACTCCACATTTTCGTCAACATTTTGACTGTTTCAAATACACCTGGGTGCCGCTTGATTAGAGTGTGTTTGGAAGTTTTCCTCTGTTGTCTATAAGGAGTTCTTTTCTAAGTAAATGTTTCTATTACCTTCTTCCCTGCTTCTGGTGACAAACATAGGCATTCCACTTTTCTTCTTCTTCTTCTTCAGCTGAGCTCACATGTGTGCTCCCTTGTTCTGTTTCTGAGTCTTCCCCCCGCACTGATCCATCAGTGTAAGAGTCGTCCTTCTAAATCGTAAGATGATGCTCCACGCCGCACTCCATCCTCATTCATACCATCAAACGACGTTTGGTAGGCTCTTGTTACTTCAACTGGAGTATTCAAGTCAAAAAGTGTTTCTGTAATGCCATTCTATTTCTCTAATGGAAGAAACTAATAGCCAGTTTGCGTTTTACTAACATGATTAAAGGCACATAAACAGAATTTTAAAGACCGTTACAGACTGAGAAGAAATACTTACGAAATTGCTGTCATCATATCTGAGAGATACACAGACTTCTGATCTCGGCGTCCTTCATTTCAAAAGAGAGAGAAATAACAACACGTTTGAGCACTACTAAAGTGATTAAAATAAAACCAAAATTCAATATAGTCAAAAACAAAAACATACATTGATCAAAAATACGAATTTGCTGTCGTCGTGTCTGAGAGATACAAAGGCCGCTGAGAGCGACAACTTTCACTTAACAAAGGCTCCATCTACATTGCTGATGGCTCCCCCTGGGTTAGGAACACACGTGGGGGTGACTAACACCTCCCTCCAGGCTCGCTTGCCGTTAGGCAAAGAAGTCAGTATGTATCAGACAGATATGACGATAGCATTCGAGTGCTGTAAGATTTAAACAGCGTAGTGGTATCCGGGAGACTGCACCCCATGGAGAAAAGTTACGTGGGGATAATAAGGCTGCCTCAGAATTTTGTAACCATTTCCAAAGGTTTATTGCAACAAAAAATATAGAGCTTGTGTAAATACACAATGCAGAGAAACTAGGTAGTTTTAGAAGTGTCTACCAACAAAGACTTTAGTTTCCGAGACAGAACGTAGTGTGCCTGGCTAAGCAATGAAAGAATAACTGTGTTGTGCTAATGGTACAGGAACACATAAAATTAAATGTAAATACGTAAAACTATAACCAGGCATTTTTAAATAGTTATTTATTATTTTATGGACCGATTTTCTGACCTTTTGAGGATCATCTTCAGATGGTTTTCGGGAAGCCACATATCTATTTCTAGCATAGAACTTGTCTGTGTCAAGAAGATGGAACATGCTTTAATGTATCAGCATGAGTATTGTTTATATGTCGACATGGATACAAAATTTTAGTTTTGTACTTACTGCGACAGTATGGGTAGCATTTTCCTGTTGGTGTCAGTCAATTTGCTTCCATTGTAATAGTCAGTTGGTACATTAATTAACATACGTTTACACAATATATACGCATTTACGCTGTGACAGCGAAACTTTGCCAGTATCAAGCATGTGCTCTACCACAGTTGCTTGTTATAAAGATCTTGGTACAAAGGTATGACATAAGCCTATTTTGCTCAGAGATGTTATTTGTGTTTGTTCTCACGTGTTAATGTCGATATATGGGCGACCCTTTAGTCAAAACTGGCGTTAATATGTGAGTTCAAAATAGAATAAATAGATAAATAAATTACTACAAGAACAAACTTCAAGTGATCTGATGTCTTATTTCTGTTCATGTATTAACGTATGATACAGTCACCTTACGAGCAAATATTTTGATTAAGATTGGCGTTAACATGAATGCCCAGGAATAAAATAATATAGAGTTATAGTATTTGCAAAGAAATGCAATTGTTTGCATGATGTGAACTATATCTTTAAATTTAAAACAATAACAAAACTTCAGATGAACTGCTGAATCCTTTCTGTTGTTACATTAACATCATCTGGAATATTAGAAAGAGTAGATTCTATTTATTTTAACTATCAAAGTGTAAATGCACATATTGTGAAAGACGCCAACAGAAAAAAGCCACCTGTACTGTCACAGTAAATACAAAACTAAAATTTTGCACACATATAGACAGTTAAACAATACTCATGCCGATACTTTAAAGCATGTTCCATCTTCTTGTCACAGAACCAGCACCCAACATTATGCAAGAATTAGATATGTAACTTCCAGAGAACTATCTGGAGATGAACCCTAAAAGATTTGAAAGCTGGTTCACGGAGTAATAAGTAACTATTCAAAAAATTGACTGGTTGCAATTTTATGTATTTACATTCAGCTAACAGTCACAGATTCTAAAATATCCGTAATGGATAGGCTAAATCTGTTGCTACCACGCCAGGTAATTAGAACAACGCGCGAATTTAGACAAATGCAAACTTAAACTAACGAAAAACATCTTTGCAATAAGATTTAACACGAACCGTGCTTGTGAGGATCAGTTTGAACACTGTTCCTGCTAATCATGATGTCCAAGGTAGTTCACTCAGATCTACACAAAATGGCACTCGTCTAGGCTGTCAGAAATGCTGATCATAGCCTGCTGAATGCCTCTTACAAGCATTTCCCCAGAACTGGCATATCCTATGAGAATATAATACCTTCGAAGTATACGATACAAATTTTTTGGCTTTAAAAATGACAGAACCTCTGGATCGTGGATGGCGCGTTTTTCAGCCTGAATGGCACCTCCCATAATGGTAATACTCCCCAGCACAGAAAAGTGGCCTGCAGTGCATCTTCCAGGCCTTTTCTAGGTGGTGATATCCGCTTCTTAGAATCATTGTTGTAAAGTACTGGCACTGTCCAAAATTGTGTAACATTCCTGAAATATTGGGGATGGGATATGCATCAATGATAGTTTTCACTTTGCGGTTACAGTAATTGCAACAGAATCTCTACTTATCAACACCATTTGGTGACATTTTTGGGAACAATGACGATGTCTGTCCCCCATCCCCCTTTCTTCAGACTATCACTGTGCTCTGTATACCCTCCGATGGCTGTTGATCAATACGCCCCTTCGTTATGGGTTGGAGATATTTTGCTATGTGGTACAGCTATCTGTGCATTGTTACCCATAAGTGTGTGGTTCTAGGTAACAGGTGTTGCTGGTAAAGGATCTTTTATGTTAAATTCATAAATTGTACTAGCAAAGCTTCCATTGCCTGCTGATCACTATCATGCAAGTGATAAGTGATCCGCTTTTTTTGCATAACGCTGCTGCATCTATGGTTGACTTCCCACTCTTGTTATCACATGATCTGTTAATCGCCTCTTCACCTAATACCTCTAAAGCGCCAATCATTAGGTCCTTTGACAGCCCATGCCCTAGTTATCCAAGCTTATAGGAGTCATAGATTCACAATTAATACACTTGCAGCTTTGCTTATAAAATCACCTTATCATTTCAAAATCTGCAATTGTAATAGTGCATGTTTCTGTTTCTTTTAACCAATACTCAGTATTGCAAATCATAGAGATTCCAATAGGCTTCGTTTATTAGAAACGCAGGTTCGAATCCTGCCTCGGGCATGGATGTGTGTGATGTCCCTAGGTTAGTTAGGTTTAAGTAGTTCTAAGTTCTAGGGGACCGATGACGACAGAAGTTAAGTCCCATAGTGCTCAGAGCCATTTGAACCATTTTTGCCTCTACTGATACATTATGCTTCTGCATTGACGTGATTTTTCTCTGAGAACTTGATATTGCTTTGCTTTTGATAACGCTTCCGTAAGCCATTAGTTAACTGATGGAATGTCTCCGCCTTACTAAGAACTTCGTGGTACAACACATAAGCTAGCTCTGCCTGTCAATGAAGAGAACTCTCGTGTGACCAGTTACTCATTGCGGCAGTAACTCTAACGCCATCAAAGGAAGCAATTACGTTCGCTGTTGATTTTCCATAGAAAGGCATTACCAAGGTAGCTGCCGACGCATTGAGAGGTGGAAGAGAGGGTACATTCACTGCTGCCTTAGCCTCCGTTGATCCTGAATGCAGCTGCTGAACCACGGCCTATAAAACTTCAACTTGCCCACACAGCTACTCTTTTTTCTACTGTTGCTGGGAATTCAAAATCTTTTATGGTAAAGCAGCAGCAGTCACCCATGACAGAGACACGTGTGTCAGGCGTTTTGCGTAATCTATCACGGCCACTTACAACAACAGACACGCACAAATAGAGGAACTCTACTCAAAACACCCTAAAAATAATTATGCACTATTGCTCTACTCAAAACACACAAAAATAATTCCGCACTAGTAATTCTTTCGGGGTATTACTGCCCAGATGGACTCTGAACAATCGTATGCCAAATACCCATGTTGTCTTCAAGCCTTGGTGCATTGAAGTTCGTGTGCTGTCGGGTTCCAAAACTTTCACCTCACCCATATTCCGTCTATATAATGACAAGTCCACAGGCTCCTACGTATTACCAAACGGCACCTTCTAGATGACGCTAATGTCTCGGCGACTTTTCATGGCCCAGCAAGATACACACATCCACCAAAAAGGCCAAAAACCAAAGAAAATGTTTACTCACTACACCACATTGTGCCAGTACTTTGTTGTAGATGTCGTTTCACTGTCACCGAAGTTCTGAGGTGACAGCCAATTCTGACACCAATATTATGACCTGAGATGCTGGGGTCGCTTTGTGTGCAGGACGCTGAGTATGCAATGTAGATGAGTGGTCCAGAGTAACGCCCAGAGACCTTAGTGTCACAGAGTATCTCAAATAACATTTATTTTAAGGATGAGATTACGGTGCTTTAAGACTGGCTCAGTGTGTTAAATGGCAGTCAGGTCTCAATGCATGTTAGGAAGAAGCACTAACGTCTACCAGCAGCCAGTGGTGACGTTGGAGCCACAGTTCGTGTGAGGCGGCAGTGTGTTGTCATGCATGCAACCGGCATTGGGAGCCGGGAGGCATTGCTCAACCATAACATTCTGCAGTATGGTATGGCCCTATACCTCAGCACTCTCGTGGCAATCCTTCATGAACCTATGTGAGGCTGGCAGGCTACGTGGCACAAGATATCGATTGTCGTGAAGATCAGGCCGTGGTAGTTCACCACGGATCGACCAAGACCGTAGCCGTTGTTCACGAGTCGGCAAGGGGCTGCATGAGCGCGCTATGCCTAGGTGGTGTGCAAATGACAGCTCAAAGCTCATGCGCGAATGACCCTCGGTGGAAGGAGGGTGCACAGCACCCCAGTCTTCTCTTTATCCGTGGTTTCCCAGTCGGCAGCAACAGCAAACCACGGCTGTACTTTGTACCAGGTTGGCTGCGTCTCAGTGTTGTGTGTGTGTGAATTTTTAAGGGACCAAACTGCTGAGGTCATCGGTCCCTAGACTTACACACTACTTAAACTAACTTAAACTAAATTATGCTAAGAACAACACACACACCCATGCCCGAGGGAGGACTCGAACCTCCGGCGGAAAGTACCGAGCAGCCCGTGACATGCCGCCTCTAACCGCGCGGCCATTCCGCGCGGCATCTCAGTGCTGAAGTCAGCAAGGAAGTAGCAGGTGCATCATCATCGATGAGCTTGTAATAGTTTCACTAAAACTCAAACATCTCCAATGTCTTTGGTTTTGGCGGCACGACTGAATATGTCTTTCAGCTTGAGGATCCCCATTATTTAAGAACAGATCCCATGCTTATGACTCGGTGTCTCTGCAAGGCGAATTTGATCTTGTTTATTGGTCTCGTCACTGCTCCTTGCCTCACTGCGGTCGGTAAACAATTACTCTGAGTCACCAATCTCGGGTCTTGCTGCAGCGAGGCGATCTGACACGTGAAGATACTCTGGCAGCGTGAAGTAACACACTGTTTCATGCTGCACTGTTCCGACGTATTGCAACATTTGCTCTTTTGCTTCTCTTGCTCGGAGGATGTGTCGGAATGCCCACTTGTTATCAATGTCTTCTGCTACATCGGCGGTAAGATGGGTACACCGGCTCTTAGCTCGCCGTGCAGAACTCAAAAAAAATTTAGGCACATACACCGAGATTATTCAGTGTCGTTACGGATCATTAAAGTCATCCAGTACGAAAAGACTAAACTGGCAGCTGATGTTTATGTGTTGTGTGGTGAGCAGCCTCTCTATCCATCTCATGGAGCGACAAGACATCATATCTATTACAGACTTGCAGTCACCTCCATTCCATCTGATTATCCACTTCCAGTCTCTCACGTGCTTCAAACCATTTAAGGGCCAGGCGAAAAACGACCTAGTGGCACTTCATGTTATCCAAATGACAGTCCTTGCTTAGAGATGAAACTGTCACGTTAGTTAATTGCAATCTCGGATGGTTTTGATTTCAAATACTCGAGAATAGACAACATAGTGTCAAGACTTCTTTCTTCAGACAGTCAGTTCAAAACATTTTGTAGCTGTATGCCCGTGTACACTGACAAACACTCAAGATCCATTTGCATCATCCATGACACTCGGTGTAGAAGACGCTAGATAAGCTGGGAGGTTTTCAGGTTAACAAATTTCTCATCTGCCCCTAGTGATCCTGTTTACCCTGCAAGCCATACGGTACGTGAAATCAGCAGACGAACATATCCAGCCAATATAGAACGCTCTCCTCCCCATACATGACGAGGGGAAGAGCTGATGTTCTGCTGAATATCAGGGCGTGTGTGAATGATGATAAACAAGTTAGCAGACAGGAAGGGCAAGGAGACATGTAAAATATTTACAATAACACAGTGAATCTGACTTCAACTCTGTTCTCAATCGTGCAGTGTCCAGATTGCTGACGCACAGGAGGAACGCTGGCTGCAAGTGAACGATAACAACATGCGGAAAGTGAAAGCAGAGATCACAGCCTTAGATAGCTCCTGCAACACACAGAAGCGACATGAAGTGCTCCTGACACGATGAAGAACTGGGCGCTACTCTCTGGCACGTGGTTTGCTCCGCTGGTGAAAGAACCGAGAAGTGTGTTGTTGTTATTGTTGTGCAGTGCGGGTTTGGAGGAACTCATGGATTTAAAACTGCTGGACGCTACACGCTACACGCTTTCACCAGATCGTGGTACTAGTGAAAGAATAGCCTTGCTAAAACTAAAAGAGAAGGCCATGTAACGCTTGTCAACGTTACAGAAAATGTCACATACAATTTCCAGTAGATCTAGTAATACATATGCTAAAAGTATTAATAAAACAGTGGAAATCAGCAAGAAGGCTTGTTAATCGCGGAACTAAGAGGACGAGCCAGCCACTAGAAAACACAATAAAACCTATGTCCAGCTAGATGGGGCAACAGACGCCTCAAAAAATGTCAACAATTTTCGTTATCCCCTTTAATTGAGGGTAAGTCACTAGATAGAGAAAAAGTTTCTCTCATATCAGTGCACAACACACAGGACTTTAAAACATGGTGCACTGTGAGTTTGCTGCCACAAACACTGCATTCCGGTGGGTCCCGCAGCTGGGGAGGGGGGACGGGCAGTTGCAGTTGCAGTGTGGTATTTTCCTGGCGGATTGCTTTCGCTGCTCTATCGGCTTCCTCATTCCCTTCAATTCTCATGTATCCACGTACCCAGCAGAAAGCCACCTCTTTCTTCTGGTTGTGCCGCAAGAGATATGCTTGTGGCATTGGGCAGTGCCCGATATGAAGGCGAGTGAGGTCCACTTTGTCCCTTCGTGGAGACCGGAAGGATGGTTCAAATGGCTCTGAGGACTATGAGACTTAACATCTGAGGTCATCAGTCCCCTAGAACTTAGAACTACTTAAACCTAACTAACCTAAGGACATCACACACACCCATGCCCGAGGCAAGATTCGCACCTGCGACCGTAACGGTCGCGCGGTTCCAGACTGTAGCGCCTAGAACCGCTCGGCCATCCCGGCCGGCAGACTGGAAGGAAGTGTCAATTTTGACTAATAGAAGATTGTTGTTAGCCACTTCCAGCTAACACTCTGTCACCCACGACTCGACAGCAGCTGGGGAGGGGGGAGGGGCAGTTGCAGTATGGTATTTTCCTGGCGGATTGCTTTCGCTGCTCTATCGGCTTCCTCATTCCCTTCAATTCTCATGTATCCACGTACCCAGCAGAAAGCCACCTCTTTCTTATGGTTTTGCATGAGATGGCTAAGTGTCTGATTACACTACATGCTGGAAGCTGTAACGCCCCAACGACCACCTTAAAGTCAATCAAGAAAGAACATGATGTAGGGAAAGTTATCTTGGCAGTTACGATATCTTTGCCGGTGAGCTAACACGAAAGAGTTTTGTCAACAACTACATTGTACACCACTGAGCATATTTGTTAGCGAAAGAGAAAGAAGAAACATCGTATTTCAGCAATGGACAAATATCCATGTGACAAATGTGAAATTAATATCTCAAAAGTTAAGTCCAAAGTAATGTCATCAGAGATAACGTTTATGTGGAAGAGAGTTGTAAGCGCAACGAAGAAATTCAATGCGCCTACAATGCTCTTCCATAGAAGAAGTCGCTTGCTAGAACTCATCCAGTGTAGACGTACGAGGGCAGTTCTGATCTGAATTATTGAGATTGCGAATCGTGACGAGATTGTTTTCGAGTTTTTTAGAAGTGTTTGTTGCGTGGCGGGATTCACGGCTTAAGAAAATGATTTTATGAACTGAGACAGGAACAGATAGACTCTTTTAACTGTGCACTACGGGTTAATTGAAATCTAATAACGGAATAAGTGAACATTGGACTTGACTTTAAATTAGTTGGACCTTAAAGAGAAGTGAACATTCTATGAAAGAAAACACGCAATTAGTCTTGAGTGGGACCCAAGTACACGACATCATGAAGATAAAACAATTACGCTAAAGTGTTGAGTTGTGGTGATTGCCAAGAAACTATAACTCAATCGGACTGACTTAACTAAACTATTCCGTGTGCGTGTGGTACGGGAGTTATAAGTATTTAGTGACAAAATAAGAATAAACTGTTCGTTACCATGTAAATACCCGGTGTGGACTACATAATTAAATAGATTGATAAATGACTAAATCAACGACTACTCATGAAAGACTATTTCATTGAAGTGCAAATATTCACGTCATTAGTTGAGAAGTGAACTTCAAAATATTTTCGTGTTACGACGCAATCTTACAAAGACTGAATCAAAGAGTGTCTCTGGATCGCGCTGCATACCAGCACAACAATTCCATAGCAACGAGACAACAGCGTAAGAAAAAAATAAAATGGTTCAAATGGCTCTGAGCACTATGGGACTCAACTACTGAGGTCATTAGTCCCCTAGAACTTAGAACTAGTTAAACCTAACTAACCTAAGGACATCACAAACATCCATGCCCGAGGCAGGATTCGAACCTGCGACCGTAGCGGTCTTGCGGTTCCAGGCTGCAGCGCCTTTAACCGCACGGCCACTTCGGCCGGCCAACAGCGTAAGAAAAAACTGTTAACTAAAATATTTCCTCGCAATCGGTGGCGTGTGCTTTGCGAACGAGAGAAGAATTAATAACTACTGCAAATCCGGGCAATTAACAATGCAATATTAATAATAAGAATCATCAATTATACGAGTTCGCATAAGTGGAAACGCTGCGAACTTGTAATTGAGATACAATGACTACGCGAGGAACGCCTTTTCGGAAGTTTTTCAGGTTTTTTTCTCCCGTTAATCTACGGGGACTGACGTAATATCGCATCGTGTCTCTGCTCTGCCGCGAGAGCTGTGGCAGCAGCACCTCTACGGCGTCGACTACATCAGCACGTGGTTGGAGTCCGGGGGCACGCGCCACAAAGCATTTGCTGAGTAGCCCGCAGAGCACTAAGAGAGTCCGTGCAGACAACAAACTTCCCTCTACCAATAAGTTTTACGGGTTCCAGCGTCTTTCTGACCAGCCACAACTCTGCGTAGTACACCGAGAAGTGGCTTGGTAAGCAGAGTTTAATGACAAAATGTGGGAAGATAATAGAACACTACATTATTCCCATGATATCATCCGTCGGAAAAAAAACACCATGTGTTTGCGATACTTCGATAAATTGCTGTTAAAAACTCGATTAAAAACTAAGGTCGGAGTGGTGAGCTTGTTGTACTCCGTCATATCCAAGTTAAGAGTGAGCTTGTCAATCATCCTGGGAGGGAGCTTGCTCCACGCAGCTACATCAGTTTGCTCAAGATATTCCTTCTAACGGACAGAAAAAAGGTTAGTAGCCACGCGATCGATATTCCTTCGTTGTTTGGATTGTGCAGTTCTGACATAGCTAACAGGTCTGTGATGAACTGCACTTAGTACGTATGTCGCACCATGAGGTGTTCTCGCCGGATGGTAAGGGGTAGATCACCAGCTTCTACAGAGGCGCTAGGAATTGGGCTGGCCTAGAGCCCTGTATACGGGAGAGTACCGCCACCTGCTGGCCGCCGCCATTTTAGGCCTACTGCGCAAAATGGACGGAACTGTAAAATTCGCCTTTATGAAGTAGGGAACAGGCCTGAATATGACAGTGCGTTAAGTGAACAAATAACTATCGTTATTAATCGTACCTCCTTGATAACTCGGCGTTTACTGTGAAAATTAATGAAAATTTGCTACTCTGTCACTGAGATCGAGACACTTATAAATATAACTAGCAGTAGTTTTTTTCTCACGCTGACCTTTGTGAAAAGTATTACATGCTCTAAGA
The DNA here is from genome assembly GCF_023864275.1 of Schistocerca cancellata. Taxonomy (NCBI): domain Eukaryota; kingdom Metazoa; phylum Arthropoda; class Insecta; order Orthoptera; family Acrididae; genus Schistocerca; species Schistocerca cancellata. Next base: position 400,114,054 of record NC_064627.1, read on the forward strand.
TAGACTCCAGTCAAGGCCTTCTGTGGTACAGTACATATTAAAATACAAATGCATACTTCGATTTGCATAATTTCTTTTTTAATGCTCGTTTGTTCAAATAATGTTAGTTGTTTGTAATTAAAAATAAAAAAAACCAAATTACAAATTACCGGTACATCAATTTAGCTAAAACGTATGAAAGACAATAAATTTCTTCTTCTTAAAATACCTTTGCTGTATTTCTCATACCAATACTTCTACTATCGCACTTTGCTGTGGCATCCTTCTGTACCTGGCAGTTATATTTCCTCCGAAGAATATAAATTCGAGTCTCCAAAAATTCATGTAGAACTCATGTCCACGACACTGTGACAAAAAGGAATATTCTGAATGAGTTCCTCGATTGATTTATATGAAACTGCCTCCATTGCTTGGAGGGACAACTTAGATTCCAGGAGCAGTTTTTCATTCACACGAAAGACTTTTTCTGTCATCTCAATAATGCGAAATATTTCTTGGGAAATGCATTCCAAGCTATCTTGAGCTGTGTAATTTTTTAGTTCAGTGAGTCTTCGTACTGTTTCATATTCAGACCTCTCCTTTGCTGAAAGTGATTCTCGGCACGCTTCACAAAGCAAATACTTTTGCTTCACTTGATTTATTGTTCTACCTGCTACATAATGTAGAGACTGCGCTTCCTCAGGTGGCATTTCTTCAACATCGCATACGTCTGAATTCGCACTTGCAAGCAAGTCTGCATCGTCTGTGCCTTCTGCTTAATCGTACGTCCGTCTGGGTTCCAAATATTCGACAAGAAATTCAGCATCTTCTGTCTGATAACTTCCACGGTGACTGAGACGAAAATACTGTGACACAGCAATTAGCCGCAGAATCATCTTGAAACTGAGATAATCTGGAACAGGATTACTGGCTCGAACCACACTGAAAAGGTATTCCAGAGCATCCTGTGACAGCCTGCACAACAGAACACGCTGGAAACCTTTTTCGTTCAGAAGATAATCCTGGACATTAATAGCTGTGCATGTTGCTAGAATAACTCCAGATTGTACAGGTTTCCAGATACCCCTGTTTCCAATTTACAGATTTTCAAACAGCGAGATGACACTCTTAAAGAACTGTACAGCATCATTGTGTTTGTCCTCAACGGCTCTACTCATGGCAGTTTTCCTGTTCCTTGAGGTCATTAACGTAACCCAACGGAAAATTGTGTCTATGAAAAACGCTGTTGATGTGGCAGAATCTTCAAGTACATGTTCCTCTATTGCATACTGTAACGCTGTTGCAACGCTGTGATTTAAAAGTGCATAAGCAGGACCAACCCTCATTTTATCATAATGCCCTGGCCTTATGACATTATCTTTTAAATCCCAAGCAATGTTCAATTTCTTTTCCTTGTCAAACTCGTATAGTTTTTTGATAGGCTCAATCGAGACTACCGGTCCCGCCAAATTATTGTCTGCAACTACTTTCTGTGGTAGGATAATGTGTTCGGAATTAATTAGGTGATTCCTCACATTCTTCAAGATATGAGCTACGTCAGGCATGAAGTACAGATCCGCTCTGGAGAAAATGATAGCTGGCAGAAATTCTCTGTTTGATTATAACGGCCAGCAATACTACTACATTCACGCCACAGTGCCTGATTTTGTCCACCCATATCCGACACAATAACTTCAACGATCAAACCAATCGCTTCACACTTCATAATTAATTGTCACAAGAAAGACTTTAGTTCTTTACCTGAAATTGATTTCTCGGTGAAATGGTAACCAATTATTTGTTTCCATCGCGTACTTAGACCACCAAGCATAAATACCAAGGCGTGAGAAGCATGTTTTTCATAAGAACCATTGGCTGCTGGAAGTGTTGAATGGCCAATTACGCATTTCGATGAAATGTCGTAATCTAGGGCTGGCGTGAGCCTCATCTCATCCATCATTATTGCAACATGTCTTTGAAAAGGATTCATGGTCTCTACCTTCACTTTAAGAGCTGATACAAAATCCTCCAAAATACCTGGACTGAATGCCAGAGCCTCAAGTTTCCTTTGTAGAGTTCGTTCGCTTGGTAATGGTTGTCCCAGTTCTCTTCCACAAGCTAATCAGACTTTCAAAGCCTTCTTAATAGTTTCCGGTGACCATTTGTCCCTCGCATAGTTTTTTTCTGCAGTGCCGAGCTGATCGTCGTTTACAAAAGGTTTCACAGATGCAGCCATTGTATCAATTTTACCATTCGCACTGTGTAGTTGCTTCTGCAATCTTTTTCAAACTTTCTAGTTCCGTTTCAGTGTCATTCTCTGGAGGTAATCCGACAGCAGAAATGTGAACATCCGGCAAAACGTCTTGAGGAAGTACGCAAACTTGCTCATTACCTGAAAAGAAATAATATTAATAAAAATAACAAAAAAATGTTTTGTCGAACTACAACGCGAGAAATTTAACTTTCATAAAAGTTAGTAGTGAATAAGATGGATAAGTTTCTCTTTAGTTACATATATTTAAACAGTACCTGACTCTGTCTGTGTAGTGCAAGTGCACTCAGGTTCCCTTTGCAAACCCCTGTCCTTTGGTGGCTTTCGTTTCTTGATTTGAGGACGATGGCTAAATATAGTGGGTACCGCATTTGGTTTCATTTTTTTAACACCATTCTTACGATTTGCTTTAAATTGCTCAGGTGTGAAGTGAAGCTAAAAATGACAATCCAAATTACACTGTTTAATGAAGTTCAAAACTAATACTTATACAGTAGTGAAGATGGCATTATGAATAACTAACAAAATAAACTTTTTCAAATTTCATATACATTAAGTACATCCGTATCTGAAGATTTGATTCTTCAGGTTCCGTCTCTTATTCAATGGTGATCGTAGGCATTGTTGTAAAAATGATGTGGATGTAGCTTTATTAATACTATCAGTAACATTGTTAATGCATTTAGGGCTATTTCTATATAAGTATTACTACAAAAATTTATGTAAAGTGAAGAAAAAAATTTTTGGTTTCATGTGGAATTGAACTCAGGACCCTTCATATCAGAAATCAAATGCTATACTGACTTTTTTTCATCTCATTTTGCTCTGCATTTGTCGATGAATTTGTTCGTGGTGACGCCCGATGACAGACGTTCAGATTATTTGTTGATCAGTTCACTCAGCTTTTTTAATTACAGAGAGTAGCTAACCCGCTGACCAAGCACGCTGAGCTACCGTACCGGCTAGCGACTGAGCTATACTTGCACTGTTACACTGTGCTTTGTAATACGTAATTCACATAATTATCTGATACAAGGATAAGTTTCCTTACCTCACACACTTTAGCTGTTTCGTATGGAAATGTATCTTTTCTTCCAATACGGTGTAGCCACAATTCGCGTCTTTCCACATTTCTTTCGCCCTGTGGAATGCGGAAAAGCTTGCTACCTCGGTCTGGTTTCGTATAACAATTTACAGAGGAGGACTGCGGCATTTTCACTATAGAACAGTGGAACATGCCACGTTAAGCTCTTAATTTAATACACAAAGAGTATATATCCAACACGTGTAAATACTAAAGTATCGGTTAGTTAATTCAGACTTGCCACTTACGCTCACGTACTGCTTAGGCTCAAAATCGCTGCGTCCCTCCGCTCGCCTCAACCGACCAATAGCAGCCGCCGATTGTCGGCACGACGCACATAAAAGTTTGGCGACACTGTCTCTCATACATGGCTCTAGGCTGATCCAGTAGGCTCCTGCGGCTAGCCTAATGCCTTCATGGTGGATAGCAGCAAATAGCTTTACATTTCAATGCCTAACTGATCCATATACTTTCGACACACGCATTTCGTAATTCATTTAAAGAATAAAATTATCCCCTATGAAATTGTTGGAATATCGTCTTGATTCTTCCTCAGCCTTTCCTTTAGTGGAAGCTTCCCGACATAACAGAGTAAGACTGCGAAGAGCTTGGTTGATGACTTAGTGTTCCATATTTGCAAAACACAATTATTTACCTCTTAATGCCCCCACAATTAGAATGTTGTTGTTGTTCTGGTCTTCAGTCCTGAGACTGGTTTGATGCAGCTCTCCATGCTACTCTATCCTGTGCAAGCTTCTTCATCTCCCAGTACCTACTGCAACCTACATCCTTCTGAATCTGCTTAGTGTATTCATCTCTTGGTCTCCCCCTACGATTTTTACCCTCCACGCTGCCCTCCAATATTAAATTGGTGATCCCTTGATGCCTCAGAACATGTCCTACCAACCGATCCCTTCTTCTGGTCAAGTTATGCCACAAACTTCTCTTCTCCCCAATCCTATTCAATACTTCCTCATTAGTTATGTGATCTACCCATATAATCTTCAGCATTCTTCTGTAGCACCACATTTCGAAAGCTTCTATTCTCTTCTTGTCCAAACTATTTACCGTCCATGTTTCACTTCCATACATGGCTACACTCCATACGAATACTTTCAGAAATGACTTCCTGACACTTAAATCTATACTCGATGTTAACAAATTTCTCTTCTTCAGAAACGCTTTCCTTGCCATTGCCAGTCTACATTTTATATCCTCTCTACTTCGACCATCATCAGTTATTTTGCTCCCCAAATAGCAAAACTCCTTTACTACTTTAAGTGTCTCATTTCCTAATCTAATTCCCTCAGCATCACCCGACTTAATTCGGCTACATTCCATTATCCTCGTTTTGCTTTTGTTGATGTTCATCTTATATCCTCCTTTCAAGACACTGTCCATTCCGTTCAACTGCTCTTCCAGGTCCTTTGCTGTCTCTGACAGAATTACAATGTCATCGGCAAACCTCAAGGTTTTTATTTCTTCTCCATGGATTTTAATACCTACTCCGAATTTTTCTTTTGTTTCCTTTACTGCTTGCTCAATATACAGATTGAATAACATCGGGGAGAGGCTACAACCCTGTCTTACTCCCTTCCCAACCACTGCTTCCCTTTCATGTCCCTCGACTCTTATAACTGCCATCTGGTTTCTGTACAAATTGTAAATAGCCTTTCGCTCCCTGTATTTTACCCCTGCCACCTTTAGAATTTGAAAGAGAGTATTCCAGTCAACATTGTCAAAAGCTTTCTCTAAGTCTACAAATGCTAGAAACGTAGGTTTGCCTTTCCTTAATCTTTCTTCTAAGATAAGTCGTAAGGTCAGTATTGCCTCACGTGTTCCAGTATTTCTACGGAATCCAAACTGATCTTCCCCGAGGTCGGCTTCTACTAGTTTTTCCATTCGTCTGTAAAGAATTCGTGTTAGTATTTTGCAGCTGTGGCTTATTAAACTGATTGTTCGGTAATTTTCACATCTGTCAACACCTGCTTTCTTTGGGATTGGAATTATTATATTCTTCTTGAAGTCTGAGGGTATTTCGCCTGTTTCATACATCTTGCTCACCAGATGGTAGAGTTTTGTCAGGACTGGCTCTCCCAAGGCCGTCAGTAGTTCCAATGGAATGTTGTCTACTCCCGGGGCCTTGTTTCGACTCAGGTCTATCAGGGCTCTGTCAAATTCTTCACGCAGTATCGTATCTCCCATTTCATCTTCATCTACATCCTCTTCCATTTCCGTAATATTGTCCTCAAGTACATCGCCCTTGTATAGACCCTCTATATACTCCTTCCACCTTTCTGCTTTCCCTTCTTTGCTTAGAACTGGGTTTCCATCTGAGCTCTTGATGTTCTTACAAGTGGTTCTCTTATCTCCAAAGGTCTCTTTAATTTTCCTGTAGGCAGTATCCATCTTAGCCCTAGTGAGATAAGCCTCTACATCCTTACATTTGTCCTCTAGCCATCCCTGCTTAGCCATTTTGCACTTCCTGTCGATCTCATTTTTGAGACGTTTGTATTCCTTTTTGCCTGCTTCATTAACTGCATTTTTATATTTTCTCCTTTCATCAATTAAATTCAATATTTCTTCTGTTACCCAAGGATTTCTAAGAGCCCTGGTCTTTTTACCTACTTGATCCTCTGCTGCCTTCACTACTTCATCCCTCAAAGCTACCCATTCTTCTTCTACTGTATTTCTTTCCCCCATTCCTGTTAATTGTTCCCTTATGCTCTCCCTAAAACTCTGTACAACCTCTGGTTCTTTCAGTTTATCCAGGTCCCATCTCCTTAAATTCCCACCTTCTTGCAGTTTCTTCAGTTTTAATCTACAGGTCATAACCAATAGATTGTGGTCAGAGTCCACATCTGCCCCTGGAAATGTTTTACAATTTAAAACCTGGTTCCTAAATCTCTGTCTTACCATTATATAATCTATCTGATACCTTTTAGTATCTCCAGGGTTCTTCCATGTATACAACCTTCTATCATGATTCTTAAAGCAAGTGTTAGCTATAATTAAGTTGTGCTCTGTGCAAAATTCTACCAGGCGGCTTCCTCTTTCATTTCTTAGCCCCAATCCATATTCACCTACTACGTTTCCTTCTCTCCCTTTTCCTACACTCGAATTCCAGTCACACATGACTATTAAATTTTCGTCTCCCTTCACTATCTGAATAATTTCTTTTATCTCATCATACATTTCTTCAATTTCTTCGTCATCTGCAGAGCTAGTTGGCATATAAACTTGTACTACTGTAGTAGGCGTGGGCTTCGTGTCTATCTTGGCCACAATAATGCGTTCACTATGCTGTTTGTAGTAGCTTACCAGCATTCCTATTTTCCTATTCATTATTAAACCTACTCCTGCATTACCCCTATTTGACTTTGTGTTTATAACCCTGTAGTCACCTGACCAGAAGTCTTGTTCCTCCTGCCACCGAACTTCACTAATTCCCACTATATCTAACTTTAACCTATCCATTTCCCTTTTTAAATTTTCTAACCTACCTGCCCCATTAAGGGATCTGACATTCCACGCTCCGATCCGTAGGACGCCAGTTTTATTTCTTCTGATAACGATATCCTCTTGAGTAGTCCCCGCCCGGAGATCCGAATGGGGGACTATTTTACCTCCGGAATATTTTACCCAAGAGGACGCCATCATCATTTAATCATACAGTAAAGCTGCATGCCCTCGGGAAAAATTACGGCCGTTGTTTCCCCTTGCTTTCAAGCCGTTCGCAGTACCAGCACAGCAATGCCGTTTTGGTTATTGTTACAAGGCCAGATCAGTCAATCATCCAGACTGTTTCCCTTGCAACTACTGAAAAGGCAATTAGAATACGACAATTAAACAACGACAGAAAAAATCGTATCAACACATCCTGAACAATAGAAGTTAAAACTGAAGAAATTCACAAGGTTTAACACGACAATCATAAATGCTGGCAACACGTTTTAAACCGGTCTATCTGACCACTGTAGAACTCATAAAAACGGACAAGACATTCAAAGTTAGAGTCAAAGCTCAATCTCAACATCTGCACAACACACAAAATAATCGAAGGCAACATTAAGACAAAAACAGGAAATGAACAATAAGGGTAGTTGAGGGGAAGCCTCATCAAAGGATGATTGTTAAGCGAGTTAGACAAGTAATCCGAGAAAACTAGAACGTCATAAATGAAAGGGGGTAACAACCAGAGGGAGAACATCAACAATTTATTTCTTCATTCGAATCAGAATCGACCAGCGTACACAGAACATCGAGAGAACTGTCTCGAAGCTACCAAGGACCAAATAAATTATAGAAATCATAAAAACAACTAAAAAATAACAAGGAATCTGAGGAAGACATCTTAGTCGCAGAATTACTGAGGCATTCTACCGACAGTATGATAGCATGCCCAAAAACAATAATTCAGGAAGTCTGGGAAATAAACACCTTGCCAACTGGATGGGCACTTACATTAACACATTCCTGCATAAGAAGGGTGATCAAACAGATCCTAACAATTATAGAGAAATCTCCCTCTTGCAGATGACTTATAAGGTCCTGTAGAAGGCACTTTCAAGCAGAGCTAAAAACTACCTGATTCATAGTTGCGACAGTAGTAAGCATGGTTCAGGAAGAGAAGATAATGTGTAGAGCAAATCGTAAATTTAAAGCACATCTTAGAAATTAAGACACCCAGACGCTTGGGATGAGTGGTTGCATTTGTAGTTTAAAAAAAAAAAGAAAAGAAAAAAAAAGAAAAAAAACCCTACGACTGAAATGATAGAAATGCATTAATTAACACGTTTAGAAAATTTTGAAATAAAATCAGGAGTAAGATATGTTGATGACGAGTTAACCCACTTTTTATTTTTGAATTACAGTTAGTGGTTAGAGAACAGAGAAATGCAGTAATTATGAAGGGTATAAAACTAGGAAGGCAGTTAAACAAAATCACAGTGGAGTATCATTTGCAGATGTTATGGCACTTATCACAGACTCATTTGAAAACGCACAGAACAACAGCGTCCAGCAAATGTAGGATTACATATACTATTTGAAAAACCACAGTTTATGACAAATGTTGCTAATGCACCTCAAAAGCAGAAAATAAATATAACACAATCGAAAGGAAGCTTTTGTAAGTATCTAGCAGAATGGAAGTCAAACAACATGAAGGAAAAGACAGCAATAGAAACTAAAATACATGAAATGGGGAGGGCCCATCAAATAACAAGAAACATATATACTACGAAACCTTTACCTTGGAACACAAAACTGAAACACTAAAGCAGTGGTAAGACCAGAAATACTTTATGCAGCAGAAGCTCTTAAACTGACTTCGAAAGGAGAACTTCAAAAATTAGTAGAAACTGAAAGAAGAGTCCTAAGAAAAATACTAGGACCTAAAGCAACAGTGAGTGAGAATACAGATTAATTCTTAAGCGGCCGCGCCATTTTTCATACCACAAGCGAACTCGCCGAGCACTTCTTACACTTACAGAGAATGGCTTTCTTTATGTTACCACGGGGTTAATATGTATGACTAAAATTACAGTTTCATCTTAGTTTAACTGAACAATGACAAAATAAACTTATACAGTATGACCTACAGCACTGTTTAATTAAACAATAATAAAATAATCGTTACGATTTCACTCTGTTGCCACTGACAGGTGTCTCCCCGTAGTAATGACCCATTCGAAGCATGAAACTTTTTTGTTACCCAGCTCTCTGTTTATTTTTTATTACAGCTGCTCAGTTTATAGCTGTGTTAGCCGAAGCATAAATGAAGGAATGTGCATGCTTGGGTTCGCAATGGTGAAACACCAATGGAACACTGCAAAACTGTTTTCGTTGGCATACTTTATACACTACTGGCCATTAAAATTGCTACACCACAAAAATGAAGTGCTACAGACGCCAAATTTAAGCGACAGGAAGAAGATGCTTTGTTATGCAAATGATTAGCTTTTCAGAGCATTCACACAAGGTTGGCACTGGTGGCGGCACCTACAACGTGCTGACATGAGGAAAGTTTCCAACCGATTTCTCATACACAAACAGCAGTTGACCGGCGTTGCCTGGTGAAACGTTGTTGTGATGCATTGTGTAAGGAGGAGAAATGCGTACCATCAGGTTTCCGACTTTGATAAAGGTCGGATTGTAGCCTATCGCGATTGCGGTTTATCGTATCGCGACATTGCTGCTCGCGTTGGTCAAGATCCAATGACTGTTAGCAGAATATGGAATCAGTGGCTTCAGGAGTGTAATACGGAACGCCGTGCTCGATCCCAACGGCCTCTTATCACTAGCAGTCGAGATGACAGGCATCTTATGCCCATGGCAGTAACGGATCGTGCAGCCACGTCTCGATCCCTGAATCAACAGATGGGGACGTTTACATGACAACAACCATCTGCACGAACAGTTCGACGACGTTTGCAGCAGCATGGACAATCAGCTCGGAGACCATGGCTGCGGTTACCCTTGACGCTGCATCACAGACAGGAGAGCCTGCGATGGTGTACTCAACGACGAACCTGGGTGCACAAATGGCAAAACGTCATTTTTTTCGGATGAATCCAGGTTCTGTTTACAGCATCATGATGGTCGCATCCGTGTTTTGCGACATCACGGTGAACGCACATTGGAAGCGTGTATTCGTTATCGCCATACTGGCGTATCACCCGGCGTGATGGTATGGGGTGCCATTGGTTACACGTCTTGGTCACCTCTTGTTCGCTTTGACGGCACTTGGAACAGTGGACGTTACATTTCAGATGTGTTACGACCCGTGGCTCAACCGTTAATTCGATCCCTGCGAAAACCTACATTTGACCAGGATAATGCACGACCGCGTGTTGTATGTCCTGTACCGGCCTTTATGGATGCGGAAAATGTTCGACTGCTGCCCTGGCCAGCTCATTCTCCAGATCTCTCACCAATTTAAAACGTCTGGTCAATGGTGGCCGAGCAACTGGCTCGTCATCATATACGCCACTCACTACTCTTGATGAATTGTGGTAACGCGTTGAAGCTGCATGGGCAGCTGTACCTGTACACGCCATCCAAGCTTTGTTTGACTCAATGCCCAGGCGTATCAAGGCCGTTATTACGGTCAGAGGTAGTTGTTCTGGGAACTGATTTCTCAGGATCTGTGCACCCAAATTGCGTGAAAATGTAATCACATGCCAGTTCTAGTACAATATATTTGTCCAATGAATACCCGCTTATCACCTGCATTTCTTCTTGGTGTAGCAATTTTAATGTCCATTAGTGTACATATGCGTTTCCGCTCGAGCCTTGAGATCTCATACAGAAATGTATCCGAAAGTTGAATAGATGATACATGTAATGAGAAAAAAATGTAATGAGAAAAAGGAGAATAAAATTCTATGGACACATACGCAGGATGAGTAATGACAGAATAACAAAACAAATCATTGACTTACTAAATAATTATAAATCAAAAGCCGCTTGGATGAGAGAAGTAGGCAGAGATACAGAAAATGTAGGAGTCGATATGGACGAAATAAAAAACAAAATGTAAAATCTTATGCTACTTAACTGCTAGGGTCATCATTCCCTAATATTACGCACTGCTTAACCTAAATTATCCTATGGACAAACGCACACATCCATGCCCGAGGGAGGACTCGAACCTCCGACGGGACCAGCCGCACAGTCCATGACTGCAGCGCAAATAAGAAACAGAATACTTTTTAAGGAAGCAGAGAAAAGTCGGACTTTGAGGACAGAAAAATGTCAAGCACTGGAAGAACGTAAACACAAGAAGAGAAGGAACAACATTCCCGAAGAATGAAAGCAGTGTGAGACAAGAGGAAACTACAAATGGAAACAAATAAGCGGAAACAATGTTTGCTTATCATATCCTGGAAAAGAGTTATTGAAAATAATTAAAAAAAGAAGAAAAAAACAAGATTTGCAAGTGCTATGGAGAACATATGGTTGCTAAAATATCGATATTATAAATTGTAATACAAGGGTGTATGCAGACCGCCTAATAATAGAATCTCGACAACCACATTAAATTTGCGGTTAAGAAACAAAGATGTAGATGGTCAGGGCGGTAATACCGGAATACGCCAACGACATTGTTGCGATATGGCAGTAGATCTTCTGCAGCCCTAGTTGACGGGCGTAACTTTCCAGGGTTTTCGTCCTCTGAGTTCCTCCACAGTCTCAGAATTCATATTCTTTCAAAAATTCTAGCCGGCCATAGAGGCCGAGTGGTTCTAGGCGCTTCAGTCTGGAACCGCGCGACCGCTACAGTCGCAGGTTCGAATCCTGCCTCGGGCATGGATGTGTGTGATGTCCTTAGGTTAGTTAGGTTTAATTAGTTCTAAGTTCTAGGTGACTGATGACCTCAGAAGTTAAGTCGCATAGTGCTCAGAGCCATTTTTCAAAAATTCTCACTTGCGCAAATTTGACTTCTGTCTTCCAGCTGCGACACTGCGGCTGAAGCATCTGTTAATACTTATACAAATACAGGGTTATTACAAATGATTGAAGCGATTTCACAGCTCTACAATAACTTTATTATTTGAGATATTTTCACAATGCTTTGCACACACATACAAAAACTCAAAAAGTTTTTTTAGGCATTCACAAATGTTCGATATGTGCCCCTTTAGTGATTCGGCAGACATCAAGCCGATAATCAAGTTCCTCCCACACTCGGCGCAGCATGTCCCCATCAATGAGTTCGAAAGCATCGTTGATGCGAGCTCGCAGTTCTGGCACGTTTCTTGGTAGAGGAGGTTTAAACACTGAATCTTTCACATAACCCCACAGAAAGAAATCGCATGGGGTTAAGTCGGGAGAGCGTGGAGGCCATGACATGAATTGCTGATCATGATCTCCACCACGACCGACCGATCCATCGGTTTTCCAGTCTCCTGTTTAAGAAATACCGAACATCATGATGGAAGTGCGGTGGAGTACCACCCTGTTGAAAGATGAAGTCGGCGCTGTCGGTCTCCAGTTGTGGCATGAGCCAATTTTCCAGCATGTCCAGATACACGTGTCCTGTAACGTTTTTTTCGCAGAAGAAAAAGGGGCCGTAAACTTTAAACCGTGAGATTGCACAAAACACGTTAACTTTTGGTGAATTGCGAATTTGCTGCACGAATGCGTGAGGATTCTCTACCGCCCAGATTCGCACATTATGTCTGTTCACTTCACCATTAAGAAAAAATGTTGCTTCATCACTGAAAACAAGTTTCGCACTGAACGCATCCTCTTCCACGAGCTGTTGCAACCGCGCCGAAAATTCAAAGCGTTTGACTTTGTCATCGGGTGTCAGGCCTTGTAGCAATTGTAAACGGTAAGGCTTCTGCTTTAGCCTTTTCCGTAAGATTTTCCAAACCATCGGCTGTGGTACGTTTAGCTCCCTGCTTGCTTTACTCGTCAACTTCCGCGGGCTACGCGTGAAACTTGCCCGCACGCGTTCAACCGTTTCTTCGCTCACTGCAGGCCGACCCGTTGATTTCCCCTTACAGAGGCATCCAGAAGCTTTAAACTGCGCATACCATCGCCGAATGGAGTTAGCAGTTGGTGGATCTTTGTTGAACTTCGTCCTGAAGTGTCGTTGCACTGTTTATGAGTGACTGATGTGAGTGCATTTCAAGCACGACATACGCTTTCTTGGCTCCTGACGCCATTTTGTCTCACTGCGCTCTCGAGCGCTCTGGCGGCAGAAACCTGAAGTGCGGCTTCAGCCGAACAAAACTTTGAGTTTTTCTACGTATCTGTAGTGTGTCGTGACCATATGTCAATGAATGGAGCTACAGTGAATTTATGAAATCGCTTCAATCATTTGTAATAGCCCTGTATATGTTCGTTGACAAATAGACGTAAAAAGAAATGAAATTTATTTGCCGCAAATATCGGCAGTTGGTATCAGTTCCTGGTAGAGTGCTCTGCTTCGAAAATTCTTCAGTTTTACCAATGACACATCGCAGGATGTATGTGAGTGTGCTTTACCAAGAACAATTTCAGATTCCAGGCAAATCACACAGTTAAATGTAACCAAGAGTGCAATCATATGGCATGTATTTTCTTACTTCTTGGTAATGCTGTCATTTCAGATTCAAGTAACGTATACGAAGTTTAATCTAATTAGTTTTATCAATAATAATGCACAGAATATAAGAACAAAATAGAAAACTAACAACGCCTTGCAACTACCTCAGAGTTAACCACATATAGCAATCACATATGCTGCCTTTGGGAGAAGTAGACTGCTAGTATCTGTAGCAGACAGCTGGATCGAATCAAATTAATAAAATTTTAGTAGGAGAAAGTACACTAAATTAGTCTTCCTACCCTATTGCTAATAAAACGAGGAAAAATAACTACGATCTTACTTCAGGCAATAGCGCAAACCTACGCGGTGGCCAGTCGTGGTTTCGCCAGATTCATTGACGTCTCTGGTAGTACAACCAACGACGTAAGTGTTTTCACGGTGAGAATGCTTGAACGATTAAGAAATTACTTCTTTCACGTAACAGAATTGAACTTAATATTACATAAATCTGACTTCATTGGGGTAACAGTTCTGTTCATGATTTACAGAAAATAACTGTATTGGTTCTCTTGTCTGCTGGCGCTGGTTGATGACAACGTCGTGATTGACTTTTTCCTTCACTGAAGGCGGGTAAACTATAGTACATCTCGGCCAGCCGCTCTCTGCCATTGGCATTGGTAGCGTGTGGATTAGGAAACAAATCTAACATTGAAATTTAATCTAATTTATTTTATGAATAATAATGCACAGAATATAAGAACAAAATCGAGAACTAACTACACCATGCAACTACCACGGAGTTAACCACCTACAGCGGTCACATATGCCACCTAACGAGAAGTTATTATTGAAGAAATTAGTAAAGAAATTATTAGAGAAAAAAGTGTCTTTTGAACCTCCACACGTAGCAGCTAATCAAAGCGCGCGTTGTGTACAAAACCTTGTCTTACTACAATTAGGATTTGAACACTGAGGCCGTTTCCTTTTCTAAAACTTTACAATATCGACTACCTTCTTAATGAGACAACCATAAACAACAATGGGTTGCAGCCAAAACAAAATAAAATTAATACACCATCCAGTCTTATTAATGTGGTCACTTGTAAAATGCCTCGACAAGCACTTCCGCAGCGCGAGAGGTGCTGGGAGAGAGTCAATCACTATCTAGAACTACCGGCTGGGATGCGGAGCCATTCAGACTCCATTGCCGTGGCCAGCTAACTTTCTGGGTTGAGGATCCATGGTACAAACAGCCACATCGATGTGGTCCCATTTGGCTTAAATTCTGGGAGTTTGGAGGCCAGGAAGTACGGTAAACTCACCGTGGTGGTCTTCGAACCATGTACGAACGCTGAGATTTCTGTGAGACGTTAGATTTTCTTGTTGATTGATGGCGTCGTGCCGAGGAAAAATAAACTGCATGTTGGTGTGGATGTGGTTCCCAGAGACAGAGCATACTTGTGTTTATCCATTACGTCTTTCAGAATGACAATGTAATCCAGGGGATGGCACGAAAAAATTCTCCAGACCATAATGCTGCCTCCTCAGCGCTGGACCCTTCCGACAGTTGTTGCAGGGCTGTATGCGCCAACGACCATCTGTCCGATAGAGCGTAACACGAGACTCATCTCGAAAGGCCACTTGTCGACACCCAGTGACGTCCAGTTGCGGTAATGCCGTCCAAATTCCAGCTTTCGTCGCCGATGAACAGCAGTCACCATGGGTCCATGAACCAGGCGCCGGCTGCGGGGGACCATACGTAGCAACGTTCGTAGAACTGTCGTTGAATATACACTATGGTAGTCCTTGGTTTATCTGGCCGGTCAGTTACCCAACAGTTGCAAGTCTATACGACCGTACACATCACCGCGGCTGTTATTCACCTCTGTCATCTATGGCCCGTGGTGCCACACAATTGTTTCGGCGCCGGGTTTGGATAGCACCATTTTGTCAAGGACTGTGAGCAGTGGAGCAGCTCAGCGTGGCATGGACTCAACAAGTCGTAGAATGCCCCCACAGTGATACTGAGCCAGGCTCCCTCTACAGCCGTCCATAATTACGAAAGTGTGCCGGTACAAGGATTTAGTGTGCAAACTGACCTCTCGATTATCTCCCAC
The DNA here is from genome assembly GCF_023864275.1 of Schistocerca cancellata. Classification (NCBI taxonomy): domain Eukaryota; kingdom Metazoa; phylum Arthropoda; class Insecta; order Orthoptera; family Acrididae; genus Schistocerca; species Schistocerca cancellata. The sequence goes on from NC_064627.1 coordinate 400,129,548, forward strand.
AAATGCCGGCCGGAGTGGCCGAGTGGTTCTAGGCGCTACAGTCTGGAACCGCGCGACCGCTACGGTCGCAGGTTCGAATCCTGCTTCGGGTATGGATGTGTCTAAGTTCTAGGGGACTGATGACCTCAGAAGTTAAGTCCCATAGTGCTCAGAGCCATTTGAACCATCTCCCACAGATGTTCGGTATGATTCATGTCGGCCGATCTTAGTGGTCAAATCATTCGCTCGAATTGTCCAGAATGTTTTTCAAACGAATCGCGAATACATGTGGCCTGGTGAATTGGCGCATTGTCGTCCATAAGTAATTCCATAGTGGTTGGGGGATGGTTGCATGTGGTCTCCAAGTAGCCATACATAATCATCTCCAGTCAATGATCTGTTCAGTAGGACCACATGACCCAGTCCACCGCACGTAAACACAGCCTACACCAGTACGGAACCACCAACAGATTGCACAGTGTCTTGTTGAAAACTTGGGTCCATGGCTTCGTGGGGTACGAGCCACACTCGAATCCTGTCATCAGCTCTTACTAACTGAAATAAGGACTCATCTGACCATGCCATGGTTTTCCAGTCGTCTAGGGTCCAACCGATATGATCGCGAGCCCAGGACAGTCGCTGCAGGCGATGTCGTGCTATTAGCAAAGGCGTCTGCTGTCATAGCCCACCCTGATGGTTATGTTCTTCGTACGTCCCACATTGATTACTGCGGTTATTCTACGCAGTGTTGCTTGTCTTTTAACACTGAGAACTCTACGCAAACGCCGGTGCTCTCGTTCGTTAAGTAAAAGCAGCCGGCCACTGCATTGTCCGTGGTGAGAGGTAATGCATGAATTTGGTATTCGGCACACACTTGACACTGTCGATTTTGGAATATTTAATTCCCCTACGGTTTCCAAAGTGGAATGTCCTACGCGGCTAGCTCCCATTTTGGCATTCAGTGTCTGCTAATTCCCCTCATGTGGCTGTCATCATGTTAGAAACCTTTTCACATGAATCGCCTGAGTACAAATGCCAGCTCTGCCAATGTTTTGCCCTTTTATAATTTGTGTGAGCGATACTACCGTCATCTGTATACGTGCATCCTATGAATTTTGTCTCTCAGTGCCCTTTAACCGCAAGGACACGCGAACGGTTTACAAAATTAATAATTTTGTACGTAGTTACACCCTTGCTAATGGTCATACCTTTTTGCATATCAGATAAATCGCTCAGATTATGCACTGCGACAACCGACCGAACAGTCAGCCCGTCCCTCCAACACGCTTTATATACCACCCTCGGCTAGAGGTTCCACCTACCGTCTGTGAGTGGCTATTGCAAGATGACGTAGAACTTAGCGTCTACGTCTATCGCTTGTTTCCCTCTCGCTGTGTGTCCATCTCCTCCTGCCCCTTCTCTCACACGTCATAACCCTGACCCTATAGAAGGCTGGTGATTCTTACCCCCACAGTATAAGTTTACAGGTTGTAAGTAACAGATTTCGTTGAATCGTTCCAGGAGTTTAGGATAAGCTTTTTAGCCGTCGCTTCACCGTATACACACATGTCAAATGTATTTCACATACATTCAACATATTTCACACGTATTTGTACACATATTTCACTTGTGCCACTAGCGAATTTGCCGGCCGCGGTGATCTAGCGGTTCTGGCGCTGCAGTCCGGAACCGCGGGACTGCTACGGTCGCAGGTTCGAATCCTGCCTCGGGCATGGGTGTGTGTGATGTCCTTAGGTTAGTTAGGTTTAAGTGGTTCTAAGTTCTAGGGGACTTATGACCTAAGATGTTGAGTCCCATAGTGCTCAGAGCCATTTGAACCATTTGAACCACTAGCGAATTTCGCCCTGAAATTTCGTCTTTACGTAGCTCAATGATTATGGCATCTAATCGCATTAACAATGTGTCATACATGGTTGTCATTTAACAGATACGTTCAATGGTATTTGTGAGCACTGTCTGCTAATCTTTTTGCGAACGGGACCAGTACTAAATAAGTAATAAATTAAAACGTCTTGCATGCTGCTGCAATTTCTCACGCGCCTCATTGTTTACGACGTCATATCTCCTGAATTATGTGTCGCCAATGATAAAATTTTTCTGGTACATTCAGTGATGTATGTGAATATAGTCTTCAAAATGTGTCGCGAATACAGTTAGTGGTAAAGAAGTAATAAACTAATACATGTTTCAGGGGGCATTATTACTGCATCAACAGCAAAGATGTAGTAATCGATTAACTTTTTTCCTCTCATAATTTTGTAGGTGTCGTCAAGGAGAAAAAGTTTTGTAAACGTTCGAAATGACCTGTAATGTTTCTTGCAAAACACTAAGTGCTCCCATTCTCATATCTTTGGATGGCTAAAGTATGGGTATTCGCGCGTCGTGGGATACTCTGCTTTTTCTCGTCGAACCTCACACCTTTGACAGGTAAGTCGTTTCCACAGTGATGATTTCCAGACAGTAAGTGATATGTGCACCAAGTTTGCGTGTAATCGGTCCAGTGGTTTAAGAGATGTGGAATATACATGCTTACATATATACTCAAATCAATATTTATCATATATATGTGCTGAGAATGGTTTACAGGTAGCGTCTTTGATTGGTAATCAGGATGTCCTCAGTCCCATGTCTGATCCCCACCGCTTCTTAAGTTTTGAATAAAAATCGTTATCAATGGCGGCCGAAAAATTCAGCATAGGGTGTCACCCTCATTCTGCCAGCGGCCTTGTCAAAGAGAGTCGAGGAGCCGACACAGATTCAGGGCACCCACTTGCTCTCGGTGCGGGAAACTTCCACTAAAAGACGGAATAATCAGCAATGATCAATTGCATGAGGATGCAGAAGAAAATGGAAACCACGCCATGAAATGTACATAAATGTATCCACAACAATGTGGCATGTAGTTGAAAAAGATTCATGATGATCTCTCCACCGGGAAAATATTCCGGACTAGTCCCCTATTTGGATCTTTGGGCAGATACTGCCAAGGGGGAGGTGACCATGAAAAGAAGATTGATTAACCATCAAAACGGTAAAGCTCTAAAGGTCGGAGAGTGGAATGACAGAAGTTTGAAGGTAGTACGTAAACTAGAAAACCTAAAAATGGAAATGCATATACAGTGGGTGCCAGTGAAGTGAAATGGCAATAAGACAAAGATTTCTGTTCAGACGAGTTTAGAACATCAAGAGAAGCAGAAACTGGTGCAAAGGGAGTAGAATTATTTACAAATAGGATGGTAGGACAGAGAATGTGTTGCTGTGAACAATTCAGTGATATGGTTCTTCTCATCAGTGTTGCCAGCAAGCTAACGCCTAGAAGTGTATAAAAGAAATTTTTAATCACCCTGTATACTCCGGAACTCACTGTGCAGTGCATGGCAGAGAGTACGTCCCAACGGAGTAGTTATTATGGCTTTCTCCCATTCCATTCACGTATGGGGCGCGGGAACAATGATTGCTTGAACGCCTCCGTGCGTACTGCAATTACTCTAACCTTGTCTTCGAGATCCCTATGGGAGCAATGCGTAGGGGTTGTAATGTATGACTAGATTCATCACTTAAACTGGTTCTACAAACTTTCTAAGTAGGTTTTCATGAGATAATTTGAGTCTATCTTCAAGCGGCTGCAAGTTCAGTTCTTTCAGCGTCTCGGTGACACTCTCTAGTGCGTCAAACAAACGTGCGACTTTTCCTGCTGCTCTTCTTCGTATCTGTCCAATATTCTCTGTTATTTAGTATGAGTCCCACACATTTCGGTAATATTCTAGAATGAGTCACAGGAGCGTTTCGTATGCAGTGTCCTTTGTAGACTGATCGATTTTCCCAGTTTTGTACCCATAAGCGAAATCTACTACTTGCTTTACCCACCACTGAACCAGGGTGAAGCCTACGTGAGCATTCCATTTCGTATATCGACAAAGTGTTACACCTAGGTATTTGTTGAGTCGACCGTTCCCTTCTATGACAGGGATATTACACTCGCAGCATACTGCGTTATTTTCGTTTCGCGGAGTGCATAATTTTACATTTCTTAACATCTAAAGTTCCCAATCTCTGTATCACTTTTGTCTTATCAAGATCTGACTGATTATATGTGGAGTTTCTTTCTGATAGTATTTCATTACAGATAATTGCATTATCTCGGAAAGTATGAGGTTACTATTAATATTGCAAGGGTACCAACACACTTCCTGGGACACACCCAAAGTTATTTACCTGTACGTTTTTCGACTATCCTTCCAAGATAAAATGCTGTGTCTTTCCCACCAAAAAATTGTAACTCTAGTCACAAATTTCGCGTGACACTCTTTACGGTCACTGAGCGAGATGGCGCAGTTGTAGCACACTGGACTTGCATTCGGGAGGACGACGGTTCAATGCCGCGTCCGGCCATCCTGATTTAGGTTTTCCGTGATTTCCCTAAATCGCTCGAGGCAAATTCCGGGATGGTTCCTTTGAAAGGGCACGGCCGACTTCCCTCCCCATCCTTCCCTAATCCGATGAGACCGATGACCTCGCTGTTCGGTCTCTTCCCCCAAAACAACCCAACCAAATCTGTACAGTCGTACTTTTCACGATAAGTGGAATACAGAGGCAAATGCTTCTCTGCAATCGAGAAATATTGCATCCATCCCATTGACCTGATCAATGGCTTTCAGTATCTCACGTGAGGAAGTGCGAGTTGGCTTTAACACGATGAATTTCTTCCGAATCCATGGTGATAGGCATGAGGGGGTCATTCTGTCCGAAATACGTCATTATTGAGCTCAGAATATGTTCCAAGATTCTATTAAAATAGGAAGATTACAGCGTGTTATACAATAGTGAGAAGACGATAGGACTACATTCACCTCTTATTGTCCTTACGTTTCATGGAACAACCTTCCGTTGAATTTTTCTCAAACGTACACTGTGCTTGGCAATGCCTTTCTTTGCTAAAGCTCGTTTTCATTGGCTGGCTGCAAGTGCTTAACACGTTTAGTAGTTCATACCAAGTGCAAATTAATGCCTGATGTTAGTAACTAAAGCGACTTATAATTAGCGGCGCAGGGAAATAATTTCAATTGTCAGGTACTAAAATAACAGTTGTAGTGGGCTCGTTACTTCATTTCCTGCCGGCCTCAAGGCGAAGGTTGCAGCTAGACATTCTTCAATATAGCACCAGGGAGTTAAACCTGAAGCCTGCGGTAGACGGCGGCCCGTGTCTTCCGACAGTACGTGCAGTCACAGCGGATTCGCGACTTGACATTGAGGCTGCCCTTGTTGACCATGAAAAGCAGCCATCAGGTACCAAATTTGATTCGCGTGGCCGCTGAATAGGCGGCGGCAGCTTCCCTCTCTTCTGCTAGCCCGGTGGTGTTGGCAGCCTTGCATCCCCCACCAGCGCCGCCCGCGGGAAGGCGCGCACTTAAAAAGGGGCGCGCAGACGGACGCGGCACACCGGAACGGCACGGAGGACGCGGCGCCATGGCCTACGTCACAGCCACGGCCACCGCCACCCGCATCTGCGCCGTGCTGGCCGCTGCCGTCGCCTGCGCCGCCGCCGCCGCTCTCCCCCTGCGTGAGTACCGTCGCCAACCCCAGCAAAGCGTACGCGGTCGTAGGTATGCGGCACGGCTCGAGAGGCACTGTACTTGAAACTTACTGCTAGATTCAAACGGCGTGCCGGACCGATACTCCAACTTTTTCATTTCGTGGACAAATACAAAGCTGTGAGGGCAGGCAATAAATCGTATGTGGACAGCTCAATCGGAAGAGCATCAGCGTGCTAACGGTAAAGGTTCCGGTTTCGCGTCCCTGGGCCGAAACGTTGTGTTATCCACCAGGAATTTTCAATTCAACGAATTCTTCACTGCGTGTTAAAATTCATCCTTACTGTAACTAAGCGGTTTCTCCGAAAAATTATTTATTCCAGGAAAGCTAGTCCCTTAAAGCATGCAGGAGAACTTCTGTGCAGTTTCGCAAGTAAAAGAGAAGTACTGGTAGATCTAAAACTGCACGTTCCAAGATAGCTTACTAGACCACCAGTGAACACAGATTCCTTAAAGATTTGAGCTCTCATATATAAAACAGTTTCAGAAGTCTGACTGCCTTACAAACGAATTAAACATGAAAAAAATTTAAGAAAAGGTTTTGAAATTTTTTTAAAGTCTGTTGAATGTCAGACACTCAGATCGGTAGCAAACGTTGTATGTTGATAGAGTATCAACCAAAACACCGATTTAGTTCGTGTTCTGTGCTATCGTCCGGTATAAGCTGCGTATACGGTAATTAAAAGTAACACCAGATCTATGGAGCACATGAAACGCGTATCAGTGAGTGATATCTTGGCAGATCTCGTGTGGGTGCGTTGATAGAGCGTGTGGTCGTTGTACCATGGGTCCCGCGTTCAAACACACCGATGACAGCTTGTTTAACTGTTTACGGGTGAAATGGTTCAATGGTAGAACATTTTCTTGACATGTAAATGGACTTTTCGGAGTTCGTAACAATGTTCTTTAGGCAGTCCGCTTTCGTTCGTTAGTTGAAAGAAGAAAACTTACAGGGAACATTTGTACAGAGCGGTATGGTGTTCCGTTGGAGACTACATTTGTATAGTTAGGTTTGGTGCTCTGTTGGACATGTGGCACAGAACAGACACCACTCGTGATGAAGCAGCGAGTGCATTTCAAGTTTCACAGAATAAACATAAACAATCGGAACAGTAGAATAAACAAACAATTGCATCATACGTGCTGAAGTATTAGTAGTCCCAGATAACACCTTCACGCATTATACAGTAAAAAACAAATTGTCATGACTGGGGTATGAACCCAGGATCCTCGGTACGACAGTTTAACCTTCTACCAACTTCCCCAGAGAACCTATACGTATTGTTTACTAACAGCTATGCTTTTCCTGAGCTTAATTAACGCCCCTTCTGCAGAACGACAGCACATAGTACGAATTAAAGCGGAGTCTTGGTTTACACTCTGTCAACATACAACCTTTGAGTGTCTACCATTTGGAGATTTGGGTGTAAGTGCTCGTATTCTCAAATACTGAGTGAATATAGGTCGGCTGATTTGCGCCTCGTGAGCTACGTTGCTTCGAGTCATATAAACAGTTTCTAACTGTAATTCTTGTTCTCCTGAGTCAGCCTTTATGCATAAGATTGCGAAAGCATTTTACATTTTTAAATTTGGTCCATAATAATATGAAATATTGAAAATAAAACTTTTGTTGGTTCAGGAAGCCAGCAGGTAAGCAATCTTCATGGGGCTCTGCACCATGAACCATGAACCATGAAGTGGGTTAACTTTTCAGTGATATAGATTTTCCCGCAAAATGCAGACGTCCCGGGTTCGATTTCCGTTCCAACACACATTCTTAATCTGCCAAGAATTTTCAAAACAGCGCACTCTTTGCTGCTGAGTTAAAATGCAGTTTGTGGATCCTATATCTGTTTATCCGTCCACAGTAGTGAACTGATATCAGATTCTGCCATGTTGCATTCACGTTGGCTTCATTCATATTCTAGGCTCATGCAATCTGTAAACAGAAAGAACATTCGGCTACCTCAAAAAGTTTATGTAATATGGTTTACCATTAGTTAAAATATCGGATAATTGAACAAGCACGTTCCAAGTAAACACAGGTCCACCAACATACCATTTCTAAGATAACCGCAGATGTGTTGTTATAAGCCGCCGCAGACTTCAGTATGAGATATTGTCTCAGTTAATATAAATCTATTTGAAATATGAGCTTTTCGAGTAAGCCTGCATCTAATTGGTCTCATCATCAAACTGGACTTATTGTACTACACACTGTGTACACTAACAGCCTTTTCACAATAATTGTGACAGTTCCCCTATCCTTGGGGTTCTTGTGCCAAAGAAGGCCGCCGCGTCATACTGAGCTATACGGGGACGAGTATGCTCCTGGATACGTTCATCACATGCACAGAGCATACCGCGCTATATGCTCTGAAACACCCACTTTCATTTCCGGAGTCGGAGACCTCTGGAGAAGTCGCTTGAAGAAGGACGTTCGTCCATTGCCTACCACGCGCGATTTCAGAACATCCGTTACATCGCTTCACCAACACTGCAGTGTTCGCTTATAATTACGTCTGGTACTTACATAGAAACAGCTGGCGATTAAATTTAGTACCCACTACGCTATGCGACCCTAAACATATTCATTTATGTACCTTTCTAGCTGCTAAAATAAAAGTCACAGTTTGCATTTCTGCCTCTGCGACAAGGAAAAGCCGACTCTTGTTTGCTGTAGCCACGTACTATTTGTTACACATATCCATCAGCATTTTACAACGGATGGCTACCATATCTTGACAGCGTCTAAGTTGCACTGAGATTCAAAACAAAATTCTCACCGTATGTGGACCAAATGCAGTGTCGGATACAGGCGTTTTGAAATGGTACCAACAAATTGACGAAGGATACACAGAAGTAGTTGGTGCTGCTCTGGTCTCTGTCATAGGTTTCATTCTGCCACGAACGGTTGTGAAACAGCGAGGCCAACACAGATTTCATTCTGTCACACAGAACAAAAATAAGTCTGAACTAATCGATTATTTTTCAGACTATCTGCTTTGTTTCCACAATTATAATGAAATAACCAGTAAAATCACTCAGAACTTCGTCAACACGGTATTCTAAGATTTGGTATTTCTTCTCCTCTAACCATTAGAAGTGTTAGCTAAGAATCAATTTTAATGCTCCATTTTGTCAGGTTTAATTTCTTTACCAATCGATAAATGTTTCGTCGTACGTGCTTATTTGTTTACACTAGACGTCAAATTAATACAATAGCAGTACGAGAAGTGGCAGAAACAAATTTTGTTCTCATATAGTTCATGAACAATATAAACTACAAAACAAATATAAATATTCTATAGGGCAACAGCCAAAATTGAGTTCTCTCCTTCTTCTACTCTATGAAATTCAAAATGCAAAACGCAACCCGTAAGTAACAAATTAGCATGTTGTTCGTCTGACAACTTGGCACACTGTTGCAGAATGATGAACCAGCGACGTATCACATCCTGCTAACGCTGATACAGCAGTCGCCGAAACATTTGTTTTCTTTTGGTAACTGGTGTGATATATTTCCCATATGTCTCAATATTTTGCTTAACCTTGTGACCAGTGGATACCTCCTACAATCCTCTGTAGCGTGACATCGATATTACAGTCTCGATGTGTCCCAGAAACTTCCCACATCACGTCTTCTCCAGATGTAAAGTTAATTATTTCTGGGTGTCTTAACATTAATACTAATAACATATCGTTGTAATGTAATTCCATAGATCGCTTCCTTAGCATACGGAGGTACCACTTTATTAAAGACGGTCTAGCACAAACTCAGAGTGCCTACAGGAAAAACAATTCTAAGACTGATTCAATAATTGTAACCCTTTTCCCATACCAATAGCTTTCTGCCAAAGCTTAAAGACGCGGTAGCTAGTTGTTAACAGATCTGCTGTGTACTTACGTTGAAGAATAGTCTAACAGATAAGATGTTCTCACTAGGAGGTTCGAAATTGTAGTCATAGATTTTCGTAGGCCTTGTACACCATGTAAGCAGAATTATCTGATGATATTAAATCAGTGGTATTACTTCAATTAATTTCTCGTCGTTTCACGAATTTGTTAAAATCAGCAGTGCGTATGTTACAGTCGTCGTCCCACGCTCAACCATAGAGCAGTTAGAGTAGCGCATTGTCGGAAACGAGTATAAGTTCCGCGTGTCGTACAGACAGAGTTCTACTGCGGTACGGGTAGCAGGTGTATCACAGTGTGCGGGAGAAGTGGCGTGGCAACTAGAAACGAACTCCAAAGCAGAAGTACACAGAACATTACGATTCTTGGTGCAAAAATTTCGAAACTCAGATTCAGAACGAAATTCTGACGGTACGTGGACCAAATGCACCGTGGCGTACTGCCGTTGCGAAAGGGTACCAACAGTTTGTCCAAGAATGCACAGGCGTAGTTGGTGCTCATCGGAGACGAAGGCCATCGACATCGACCACACAGTGACAGTATCCAGGCAGTCGTGGTACTGGTTCTGAGTAGTCGCAGATTTGTCAGTGATCTGGATATTCACACAGCAGTTCTCGAATGGTTCCGTGGCCAAGGAAATGATTTCACTTGTAGAGAAACTGTGGAATTTTCCAATCATTGTTTACAGAGACTTGGTATCTATGTTGAAAAATCATATTATACATATGTGTCGTTTTAAGTATAGTGCAGCATTCAATAAAATTTACATAGCTTCTCACCACAATGTGTAATTAACCGCCGGAAGGGGTGGCCGAGCGGTTCTAGGCACTACAGTCTGGAACCGCGCGACCGGTACGGTCGCAGGTTCGAATCCTGCCTCGGGCATGGATGTGTGTGATGTCCTTAGGTTAGTTAGGTTTAAGTAGTTCTAAGTTTTAGGGGACTGATAACCTTAGAATTAAGTCCCATAGTGCTCAGAGCCATTTTTTGTAATTAACTTTTTGATGTCCCCTCGTAAATACGAGGGCTTTTTGAAAAGTAGTGACTACGAATTTTTTATTCTGTTCTCAATACGGGACTATTACACGTCATACACCTTAATCGCCGGCCGGAGTGGCCGTGCGGTTCTAGGCGCTACAGTCTGGAGCCGAGCGACCGCTACGGTCGCAGGTTCGAATCCTGCCTCGGGCATGGATGTGTGTGATGTCCTTAGGTTAGTTAGGTTTAATTAGTTCTAAGTTCTAGGCGACTGATGACCTCAGAAGTTAAGTCGCATAGTGCTCAGAGCCACACCTTAATCGCTCGACTTTCCCGACTCACTGACGTAGGTTGCAACCCACAACCACTAGAGGGCTCCGAATTGCAGCGTGTAACATGGCGGTATTAATGTAACTATGACTGTGCGTAAGAAACATCGTGCTGTAATCGAGTTTCTAACCGCAGAAGAATTCGTGCACACATTGAGCATCCTCTCCTTCAGCACGATAGTGCCAGACCATTCACGATCCATGCGATATCACCAACAATATCATGCCTTGGATTCACTGTGGTCGATCACCCTCCATGCATTCCCGATTCGGTCCCACAAAATTTCATGCGTTCCCAAAACTTAAAGAACACCTTCAAGAACTGCACTTTGATAACCGTGCAGTGGTGCAAGCAGAAGTGAGGTTGTGCGTCCGCCAAAGAAGTCAAACGCTCTACAATCACGGTATCTAAGGACTAGCCTCCCACTGGGAGAAATGTTGAGAAATAAACACGTAGACATGAAAAATAAAGATGTAAAATATTAGTGAGATTAGTTTTATTTAAAAAAGCGTTAAGAGTTTTCACATAAAAAATTCGGACGCGGTACTTTTAAAAACGCGCACGTAATAACATTGACACATCATTGTAATCATACTAGCGTGACATCGCAATTTTGACACGTGTGTAGTAGCCTCATTAGCAAAAAATGGTTCAAATGGCTCTGAGCACTATGGGACTCAACATCTATGGTCATCAGTCCCCTAGAACTTAGAACTACTTAAACCTAACTAACCTAAGGACAGCACACAACACCCAGCCATCACGAGGCAGAGAAAATCCCTGACCCCGCCGGGAATCGAACCCGGGAACCCGGGCGTGGGAAGCGAGAACGCTACCGCACGACCACGAGATGCGGGCAGCCTCATTAGCCCCAGCCGCAGTACACAAGGGTGATCATTATTTGAAAAAGCTACTTTTTCGAATTTGGTGAAGATTTTCCCTACATGAAACGTTATAGCTCAGGTAGCGCAAATAAACGAAACCTCATAGATGAAACATCATGTGTTACTTAGCGATCTCTTGGGAACCAAAGGAAAACTGTTTCTTTACGTGTCTCTGTTCTCATACGTGTCGATTAAATACGTGAAGGAACGCACATTTTCGTGCAGGGTCTGTTGTTAATTGGTAAAAAGTGAGTGTTCACTATTGCCGCATTCGTCCTCTTTGAGAGTTGACAACACAAGTTCATCCTCTTACGATTCAGTTTTAAGAGTCACACATAACTGTACGTTTTGAAGCCGTACATGTACAGATTTAACTGTAGCTAACCTACATTTAGTTTAACTTTAAATACGCCCATTCGTGATAAAGTGTAATCAATCACGAATTTTATTAACAGGGAATGAAAGAACGGATTTACTGCTAACAATCACCATTTATATTGTAACTTGCTTTGCTCACAGAAGATTCAGTCGTCATACATAAACTGAATTAAGGAAATAGCAAGGTTGCTGTCGCCAGTCACTATTTATTTCCACAACGCGTTTCGAAGATTTAAACCTTCGTCATCATGAGGATTTATGTAGATTTATGTTGCATGTATGTAATTTCGTCACAGACACGTTTCCCTGTCATGTTACATCAGATACCTCATCACACATCCGCCGGCCGCGGTGGTCTAGCGGTTCTGGCGCTGCAGTCCGGAACCGCGGGATTGCTACGGTCGCAGGTTCGAATCCTGCCTCGGGCATGGGTGTGTGTGATGTCCTTAGGTTAGTTAGGTTTAAGTAGTTCTAAGTTCTAGGGGACTTATGACCTAAGATGTTGAGTCCCATAGTGCTCAGAGCCATTTGAACTCATCACACATCGTAAATGCAAATCTCTCGGTGCGGGTGATGCAACACGACGGGGAATGGACTCCAAGAGTTAATGGAGGGAGGGCCGAAGGTTACTTCTAAGTACTTACAGAAATCCTCAAGATGACGAAAGTTTGACTTCAAAACACGTAGCGGAAATAAATAGCGACTAGCAACAGCAACCTTGTTATTTCATTACATTCAATCTATTTATTACGACTGAATCTTCTGTGAGGAACGCAAGCTGTAATTGGTAAAATAATGAAGCCGTGTTGATGATAAAGTCTCGAGTACAATGCTTTAAAAGTTCTTCCTAGTGTTCGCCCAAATGACGGATGTGTAACATACCCGTCATTCCTGGTAGAAGGCATTTCCTTAACGTCGAACCTGTGTCACAGTTACATTTGAAATATTTATTCTAGCGAACTCATACCTATGCCAGGAACCTCTTTCTGGGAGCTCCTTTTGTCGTCCTTCCGTAACTTGGTGTCTTCTGCAGTAAGGTACAGCACTGTAATCTGCTGTCCTTCAGCACCCTAGACCAGGGGTCTCCAAACTACGGCCCGCGGGCCGTAACCGGCCCGCTAGGGCCGGCAAACTGGCCCGCGTTAGCTGGCCGGACATCCCTGGTATCCGGCCCGCCAAATATTTCAGGTGGTGCCTATACTGCCAACAACTGAGTTTCGAGGCCTATCGTGACCAATACACCGCGACCTTGTCGGAGCTCTATCTTTACAAAGCGGAAGGTCATGGTTAAACTTGTGGCTATCCACAATAAAGAGACAGACCATTCTCCGTGTGATAGTGAAAAAAAAAAACGGTTAACAGACTAGTTTGGTGAAAATATTATAAGTAAAAAAAATCTTTGCCTTTTATTCTACTCACGGATGTGGTGCAAGTCTTTCAAATGTACGCCACTTCGGCGACTAGCCTTAGTAATCAATCATTATGGAAGATGCTTCTTAAACAAGGTTTCACTTCCTTTACGTATTTCGATTTTCAGATTTTCCTTGTCTCTTCGAATTCAAACTTTGAATTGTCCCACTTCTACTAGTACAAACACTAGAAAACACTAGTACAAACACTAAAAAACTCGTGAGTCACTCGCAACATAGACTCAATTACGCAACAGAACTATCAAATATATGCTCTGGCTCTGCTACTCGCTACAGGACTACATAACTAAACTTATTGTAGCAATAGTGCTGCTAACAATAATTTTGAGATTTCGTTAACTTTGTAGGACGCTTTCGTGAAGAATGTGCAGTGACGTACTTTTTTTTCAGTGAAATTCGCCAGAATAAAATATGCCAGAAATTCGTTCAGATACGTCCACCAATCAAAATTACGTAATTAAATAAAAATCGTAGTTCGTTTCAGTGCTAGATATTCCCATAACCTTAGATTTTTGCGATTTCATCTTTCCTTTAGTCTTACATTACGGTGATCATGCAGTGCTAGGGTTCTTTAATCCCACTAGGTACATCTTGGCCCTTATGATTTCGTGGCGGAATCAATGTGGCCCGCAGACTAAAACGTTTGGAGACCCCTGCTCTAGATTGCTGTTCTTCACGACCATATTTGAGGATGCACAGTTCTTACTACTGGCTGGTAACCTACATTTATGTTTTACAATATTTTCAGTTTTTCTTTTTTTCAGACGTGTGTAGGGAAACATGGATTACTCATTAGTAGTTTAAAAGTGTACTTCATCCATATCATGCTATCACTATTTGCAAAAAATTATTTCATTCCGAATATTACTTACTGTTGTGAATTCGACTGTAGACGACATACGTATCGCTTTTTAATGACCAGCACTCACTTTGCAACACTGGGTACCTTTATGTCAGGTAGCACTTTTATGTCAGATACACGGACCAGTCACATTAAGTCATCACCGCCCCTGTACGACGTCGACGTGCAATAACCACTGGCAGACGGCATGTGGCAGCACTGGCAGGAGAGGCTATGTAAAGCGTGTCGGGATGAAGCAGAAAAGCAATGCATTCGTTGTCGTAATCCGGAAATGGAGCAATTTATTTGAGTCCAAGCGGGTATGATCACTGGCTTTCGGGAGAGGGGTGGGAGCATTTCCGAAACGACTGCATTTGTAAACCATTCGCTGCCCCTGTGGCTAAAGTATACCACGCGTGGCAAAATGGCGCCATCCAAAACCGGTGCCAAGGCAACTGTAATGGACAAGGGGGCTAGATAACAGGGTGAACCACGGCTGCGGCGACGAGTACAGGCGAACAGACCTGCAAGTGTTGACCGACTGACCGCCCAGGTGAACCAATGGGCTAACAACAGTGACTCCTCAACGACCGTTCAGGAACATTGCTGCATATGGGCTTCCACAGCAGACACCTGCTTCATGCGCCCATGCTCGCTGTAGTTTATCGGCGATGAAGGCTGGAATTTGCACTCCAGTAACGCTAATAGACGTCCACTGAGTAGCGATGAATATTATGGTAAAACGTAGGATACGAGACATAAAGTGTATAAATATCAGGACAAGAGCAGTAGTAAACTTGCAAATTAATGGACGTATAACACAAGTCATGTTATTGACATCCCAGACAAGAGCATCTGAGGGCTTAATTTGTATCAGATGCCATACTGACTTAAGACCATCTGTTACCCCATTACTAGAAGATAACGAAATGCGCTACTTTTAAATGTCTTACTTTGCGTGCTCTGGAAATGAGGTAAGAAAAGATCTAGAATGCCTGTTATTTAACTGATGAAATATGTTGCGCGAAAAGAAAACTAAGACGCCAAAAAGGAATTAGACCAAACTAAGAAAGAATTGAAAAATTACTATTGTCTTTGTATTTTTTCCGTACATTAAAATCCGTTCGCCGGCCGGAGTGGCCGTGCGGTTCCAGGCGCTCCAGTCTGGAGCCGCGAGACAGCTACGGTCGCAGGTTCGAATCCTGCCTCGAGCATGGATGTGTGTGATGTCCTTAGGTTAGTTAGGTTTAAGTAGTTCTAAGTTCTAGGGGACTGATGACCTCAGCAGTTAAGTCCCATAGTGCTCAGAGCCATTTGAACCATTTGAACCAAAATCCGTTTAAAGACTGCCACAATTTGAGAGCATAGGACACAAAAGCCTTGCGGCAGTTTTGGAAAATGAGACCTAACCGAGTTTATAATTTGTGACACACAGGTGTTTATCTACATATGGCAACCAGTATGACAGTGGAGGACAACTGTTCAAAAATGGTTCTGAGCACTATGGGACTCAACTGCTGTGGTCATAAGTCCCCTAGAACTTAGAACTACTTAAACCTAACTAACCTAAGGACATCACACACATCCATGCCCGAGGCAGGATTCGAACCTGCGACCGTAGCGGTCGTGCGGTTCCAGTCTGTAGCGCCTTTAACCGTTCGGCCACTCCGGCCGGCTGACAAATAAGTAAGAAAATCGAGCTAGCCGTTTTGAAGTAACTTACAGCGTCGTGTGCTTAAGGGAACTAGGGGTGTTCAAAAAGTCTCTCCGCAGTGCCGTATGATTGTTAGCCGCGCGTGCCGTATGATTGTTCGCCTGCCTGGGTTCCTTCCCTTCAAGTGGAGTCTCCCAACACTGTTTTATCTCAGTCAGCGTCAGTAGTATCGTTGGTGTGTGTTGTTACGTGTTGACGTGAACGTTTGAGTTTAGTTCCTTTGTTTCGTTTTTGTCGGTGTTAAAATGCTAACCATTGAAGAACGTGTGTTCAAAGCTGGAGGTAAATACACAGTTTGAGTTTACTCAAATATTTAATTCAGTTTTCCCGGAGACAACACTCCCACATCGCGATACTGTGCGCAGTGACAGGTGCACCGAGAAGTGGTCGTCCTAGCGTTTTGTGTGAGGATAAACTACTCGATATTTCCGATAAAATGTCCATGAGTCCGAACACGTCAGTAAGAAAACTCGCCCAGGAAATCGATGTTAGTGTCGGAACGGCCCACACAGCTATAAAGAAAAAATTAGAACTATTTCCTTACAAAGTGACAGCCGTGAAAGAACTGAAAAATACTGCATTATTGAAACTTCCTGGCAGATTAAAACTATGTGCCGGACCGAGACTCGAACTCGGGACCGTTGCCTTTCGCGGGCAAGTGCTCTACCAACTGAGCTCCCCAAGCACGACTCACGCCCCGTCCTCACAGCTTTAATTCCGCCAGTACCTCGTTCCTACCTTCCAAACTTCACACAAGCTCTCCTGCATTATTGTCAGTGGTTGAAAAATTTCATTCAACAAAATGGAAGGGATATTATTAATGAAACGTTTTTCACTGATGAGGCGTGGTTTCATTTATCTGGGTTCATGAACTCGCAAAATTCTCGTATGTGGAGAACTGCAAATCCATTGTGTATTCATAAGGAACCACTTCATTCTGTGGAAACAGGAGTTTGGATTGCAGTTTCTAAACGTCGGATTCTGGGTCCCTTATTTTTCAACGGAACAATAAACGCACAACGATACTGCAATGATATTCTGTAACCATCCATAGGAGAAATTGTGTTCAGTGAAATACTGAACGGTTATTTTCAACAAGATGGTGCAACCGCGCATACAGCTCGCGTTTCAGTGTCACTGCTTGCTGATGTTTTTGGTGGTCGCATAATTTCACAGGGACTTTGGCCTCCACGATCGCCCGACCTAACACCACCTGACTTTTTACTCTGGGGTGCAGCGAAAGCAACTGTCTCTAAAAACCGCCAAAATCCATCGATGAATTGAAAACTGCAATATCCACTTTCACTGCTTCTGTTACAGAAGAAATTTACAGCTTTTGTTTGGAAACATGATTAGACGAATTGAATTGTGTATTATCTAGGATAAATTACATTACTTATGTATTTCCATAATTTTGGCTGATTAGAAGATTAAATTTTGATTATTATTACTGGGAAAGGGTTTCTGGGACATTTTTAGTAAAAAATAAATAGTTTTTTTACATTTATTTGTATTAATTTCACAATTACAAGGATTACTGAGATTCACATTCAGAACACTTTACAATACGAACTACTTCTTCTTTCTTGGTGTGTGCACGGCAGATATACTTCCTGCAAGAAATGCAAGCCTTCATGTACTTATCGTCTTTGTTTCTGGCGCATAAGTAACAGCGTCCTTTCCTTGGCAGATTATGAACAGCTGCACGTGTTACTTTCCGTCTCAGCTCCGTAACGTTGTTTCCTCTGCTCACGGCACCTTGATTTTGATTACACACATACCCAAAAGTTGATAACGCTGTAGTGTATTTTGAGTGTAGGCCTACAGCATTTTGAGCGCGTCTTTTCATGTTGAGGTCACAAAGTTCACGAGCAAGATCTTTCTTCTTTCTTCCAGAACTCTCTGTCGGGTAATTCTTTGTCCATTCCTTGCGTGTGTCTTGAAATACAACATATGAATTGTATGCTGCAATGTCAATCAAGATGAAAAACACCGCCATTGGCCATCGACGCGTTGCTCGACGGCAGCTGTACGCTCTTACACACTTATCGAATGTATCCACTCCTGACTTTGTACAATTGTAGAATAGGATGATGTGTGGCTTCTCTTCCGTCACATTCATATCATGATGTTGGGTTGACAATGCTGTAACAACCTTTCCTTTCTAAGGCACGTAACTGACTAAAGTGGCATCATCACTAAAGGCAAATCGGATTGTTCCTGGTGTAGCTTTTTTTAGAAAAACAGGATGGGGTTCGGTAGGAACAGCGCGTTTGTCAGTCACTTCGAATAGTACCAAGTGTAGTTATTTTCTCATTCAAAAGATCAGATGTGAGTGGAACGGTAGTGAACCTTCTGTCCATGGTAACATTTCTTCCAGATTTTTTCAAGTTAGACATTTCAATCAATCTTCTATTTCAGGGCCACTGTTATGGTTCTTCTCATTAGCGTGCTTTCCAGCATAGGGATCCGCAGCGAAGCAGTATTTCGTATCTGACTCGCATAACAGGTTCACCTCTATTCCATATTTTGCTAGTTTTGTTGGAATATATAGCCTGAATGGGCATCGCCCATGGAAGGTCACAAGTTCTTCATCCACTGTGATTGACTCACTAGGATTATAAAACTCAGGAAATTAACTATCGTGTTCCATATATCCCTGATAGGAGCAAACTTGTCGGTCTGTTTTCTAGCTGCTTGAGTTAGAGCATCATCAAAACGCAAGCACTCCAGTAAGAGCCTCAGTCTATGCTCCGAAAATGAATCTCGGTACATCGGAAAGTTTTTTTTACTAAATATATCACGTACACTGTCCTTGTTCTGTCGACCGAGCGAGATGGCGCAGTGGTTAGCACACTGGACTCGCATTCGGAAGGACGACGGTTCAATCCCGTCTCCGGCCATCCTGATTTAGGTTTTCCGTTATTTCCCTAAATCGCTTCAGGCAAAATGCCGGGATGGTTCCTTTGAAAGGGCACGGCCGATTTCCTTCCCCATTCTTCCCTCACCCGAGCTTGCGCTCCGTCTCTAATGGCCTCGTTGTCGACGGGACTTTAAACACTAATCTCCTCCTCCTCCTTGTTCTGTCTATGGAATCCACAGTTCAATAGAATGCTGACACAATTTCTTCCCTTTCAAATGCTTTCTATTTTTTTATGAAAATATCTTGAGATGATTTCCTAAGATTTCCAAGCTTTAGATTGGTACACATCAAAATGTTATCCAGGATGTTATCATCGACGTACATGAGAAAAGCTTTACCTGGTACATCAGGTTTTATCCCTGGCTTAGTTCCTTTCGGGGTTCTTATTACCTTAGCGACAGACCGCCTCCTTTGATTTACGTAAGGGCTTCTCTTCCATATCATACTTGGCCACCATGTCTTTTTCAAGCTGATCAATTTGTGCTTTCGGCCTGGGTCGTCTTCTTGTTGGTTGAACATCTATAAAACTATGAAAACAGAACCGAACACTAGCAAACTAAGCCCTCTACCGAGACAAACATCCTAATACACTCCAAAATATCTGCAAAAAGTAATAAAAATCAATACTTACCCTGTTTACTTTCATCCAACTCGCTGCTGTTAGACACTACTTGATCTGGAATTTCCACGACTACATCTTCAGTTTCACTGCTCGAGCTTTCAGATAGTTCACCACTAAATTCATTGTCTGAACTCTAAAGCAAATTTCTAATTTCCTCATCTGTCAATTTCATCTTCTTGTACGTTCTGTCAAATGCCACAAAGATATTACCTTCCACTCACCACACTGTTTACCGGTTGTCTGCGAGTGGTGATTGTTGACCTGTTACACCTTCAGTTATAACAATCGCTATAACTCAACAATGAGTGTAAACGAAAAGCTGTTCTTATTGTCGATTGTAGCAATTATAATTACGATAAATGTCATGTATTTATTAAATAAACTACTGAACACGTCAGTAGTTTTAGCCTGAAAACTTCGTTGGGGTCAGTTACTGACCCCCCCCCCCCCCATTGGTATGCAACTGTTAAATGGAGAGGAAACGAAAGGAATAAACTTTTTCAGGACCCACTACACGCCAAGGCCCAAGGCAATAGCACCGAAAGGTAGAGAAAGGTAGTGAAGGTCGGCAGTTAGCCATCACCTCCACCAGCTGTGATGCGGAGCAATTGGCTTGCGCTGCCGCGTGCCACGGCGGCGCGTGGCGTGGATGCAAACTGAGGCCGAGATTAGCAGACTGGCCAGTGGGCTAGAGCGCCCTTGACAGCGCCAGCGCAACGTCACAGCCGATAAACAGAGTGTGACGGCGTCTGTGGTCTTCACGTAACCCTGTACTAAGTTCACATCCTTGTACTGTTCTCCCATAACATCTGTGTATTGTTCCAGATTAAATTCGAAGTGCTTGTCTACTAAGTACGAGGGTTGGAACTTAAATAGTGTCAACTATTTATTCACAACCAATACAAAAGAGTTACATGTTTGTACCTTTTACTGACCTTCTAAGTAGTCACCAGCATTGTGTAGAACCCGTTGCCAGCAATGTGGAAGGCGTAGTATACCGTTAGCAGAGCCTCTTCTGTTGATCGTGCTGATGGAGTGGTCTAAAGTTATCGTAATTCTCGTGTACGACTATGATGGTGTTATCCTAACGCATTACGTTCCTCCACGGCAGCCCGTCAATGCACAGCATTACTGTTCGTTTTTGGAGCGTCACCTGTGACCATCTTTGCGAAAGAAGCGGCGACACCTTCTGCGCTACCCATCCATAATTTTGCACGACAATGCGCGGGCGCATACAGCGCAAACTGTGGCTTTTCTGTTCGATCGATGGGACTGGGAAGCGCTGTACCATCCACCATACTCCCCGTACTTAAGTCCTTATTACTTTGATTTGATTCCGAAGATGAAGGAACCACTTCGTGGCATTCGCTTCAGAGCTGTTCCAGAGATTCGACAGGCAGTAGACCGCTCCTACGCCGTCCACATCGCTGGAAACTGGTTCAAAAAATGGTTCAAATGGCTCTGAGCACTATAGGAGTTAACTTCTGAGGTCATCAATCCCCTAGAACATAGAACTACTTAAACCTAACTAACCTAAGGATATCACACACATCCATGCCCGAGGCAGGGTTAGAACCTGCAACCGTAGTGGTCGCGCGGTTCCAGACTGTAGCGCCTAGAATCGCTCGGTCACCTCGTCCGGCGAAACTGGTTCCACACAATGCTGGTGACTACTTTCAAGGACAGTAACAGGTGCGAACATATAACTCTTTCGTATCTGTTGTGAATAAATAGTTGCCACTATTTAAGTTCCAACCTTCGTATATTGTACCGAGGTCTTAAAACTGTTGTTGCAGTACTTTCATCAGAGTGACATAGAAGACTACTGTAGATGTTAGTAGTAGTTATAGGCAGAGAGTTTCTTGCAACTCTTAGGTGTTATAACATTACTAAGAATGCTTCATTTTGCAAACGATTCTTTTTCATTCCATTGCAACTCGACCGACTGATATATTGTATTTTGGTACATTAAACATACACATACGCGCACTTTGTTTCTGGAACAAATTAACAAAAGCGCCAACCCCACACATCTGCTCCCTGCAGCACGGTTCCGACCTTTCCTTTTGTTGTAAAGTAAATAATAGTAACCGCTCAATTGAGTACCACTCTGCCCTAACCTCAGTTCACTGGGATTTGTGTTAAAAGGACCAGGTGTACTGTGAATCTTTTCTATAACAATCCGCCCTACTTTAGCGTAGGGAATGCAGACTAAAAATATGCAAAAAATTTGCAGATTCTAAGCATTTTTGAATGAAGTACACGATGATGCAAAGTTGAAAAAGTCTGCTAGAAGTGCCAAGGGCTCCGTAGATGTAATATCTGGTTACCATATAAGATATGATGGAAAAAGACATCACTAGCAGTTTTTCATTTTCACACACTGTAGAATCAAGTAGAAGACGATACTAGTGCACTTGCTACATAAGAAGCGTAACCGTCTGGATGTTGCGAAAACAGTACTCTCAGTTACAAGACTGAAATCACCAAAAACGAATAACTGTTTCCTGATATCTACTAACTAACAAGGTGACACAGCTTGTATAGTATTTTAGAAGGAGTTGCTGCAGTTGATATAACTTGTAGGACTACAATGTAGCTGGTTAATTTAGCTCTATACAGGTTGGTCGGAAACAGTCTGAAAATCTTTATCTGGCTCCAAAGGGCCTGATCATTGGCTTTCGGGAGAAGGATGGGAGCATTTCCGAAACGGCTGGGTTTGTAAGCCTCTTCGCATTGTAGGCTGTGCTGAAAAATAATTGTTAAGTAAAAAGTTTCCATACATTGCGCCGTTTCCGGGTTGATTGGCGTTGAAGTTAGCCAATCAGGTGTGCTAATTTTAGCGGCCCTCCAGATACAATTACTATCAGTTGTTGTCACAACGTAGATGATAGCGCTAGAGACTGCTCTGACTTTGTCTCGGGTTCGATCCTTACTATCGTCCCATGTCTCTATTTGTATCGCTCTCTTCTTCAGTTTTAGGAACCCATACGAAGTACATGTTGGCAACAACATTTCTGACAGCCACCTTAAATTTGCGCGTACGAAGGCCAGATCGCATAACTTCAATGCTAATTAAATCAGACACAGCACAACATACTGAATTTTTTTGTTAATAATTATTTCTGAGTACGGACTACCCTGCAACAGCCTTACAGTGTTGGGACCCACCAGCTTTACGATTGGATTGGCTACCAGTGATAAATTTCTGAGACCCCTTTCGAACAATTCTTTTTTATACACACAGAACTGCATTAAATACCGAAAAACTTGGGGATTAGCAAAGCAATGGTGAAACGAGCTTCTGTAAAGTTTGGAAGGTAGGAGACGAGGTACTGGCAGAAGTAAAGCTGTGAGGACAGGGCGTGAGTCGTGCTTCGGTAGCTCAGTCGGTGGAGCACTTGCCCGCTAAAGGCAAGGTCCCGAGTTCGAGTCTCGGTCCGGCACATAGTTTTAATCTGCCAGGAAGTTTCAATGGTGAAACGATTGGCTGTTAATTCCGAGCATAAGAAAATATATCGGAATGTACCTGAATAGAAAAAAAAAAATATTTCGTGCCGTTTGTCTCAAAATGTGGTACGTTTTCAATGTCCGCTATATCCGGACAAAATTAGACGGTAACATACATGCAGTTGTTGGGAAAGCTCATAAAATCTCACCCCCGAATGGGACTCATGTCACGCACACAACTGAGCACAGTTCTTCAGTTCGGGATCGTTACATAACAGGTTACCAGAAAAATAATCACAGACGGCGTTTACTATTCACCATATGTCGTTTAAGGCAGAGGGAAAGAAGTCACAGAGAGAAATTCTAAAACAAAGACGCCGTACATGATAAAATGATTACTCTTGAAATTACGAGAAATTAGCTTCCGAGAGTAAGACGACGGCAACATCAAAGAAATTACAATTCATCTAGCGTCGAACAGGCAGTGATATCCCTCGCCCAACAGAAAGAATCGTGGTTCAGTGCCGTTGCCAGTAGATCGCTCGTACATTCCAGAGGGTACGCGGCTGCCTCGTCAGTTGCCGAATGAACCTTGAAGCTGGTAAACGAGTCGCCTTTCCAGAGTCACGTGGCGGCCTCGATGTCTGCAGTATACCTCTACGAGACGGAGGTCGGTATTATAGCAAGTGGAAATGCAATATGTGCCAAACCAGTTCCACAGTAGCCGTGCTTGTAGGAGTGGCCTCTGTTGCCACCAAGCAGTAACAGTTTCAAAACTTCGGACGGAGGTCTACAATTTTTCCCCACTCTGCTGTTCAGCACGTTCAAACCATACCTTATCCTTATCTGTGGCTTTGTTCTTAATGTGTTCTGAGCTTCTGTAACTGCATAGCAAGTTCTTAGCGTTTGCTTCTGAAATGGTATTGGCAATTTATGTACAAGTAAATCACGACTCAGGCTGGTTCTTCCAGTCATAACAACGTACCAGTGAGCATCTCTTTCTTATACCGTTAGTAGACTCAGCACCTATCCAGCGTACTTTGATTTTGCGGATGCCATACAATTTTTCTTTCAGGAGCATCTACTGAGTGGAGAAGAATAACATACTCGTATTCTAGCAACAATACCGAACGAAGTGGTGCATTTATTTCCACACGGAACTCGCATTCAGGAGAACGATTGTTCAAATCCGCGTCCGACCCCCTCCCCCCCCCCCCCCCCCTGTTATAGGTTTCCCGTGATTTTCCTAAACCGCACGAGGCAGGTTCCGAGACGGGTCTTTACAAAGGGCAGGGTCGATTTCCTCCCCCTTTGTAAAAACCAGAGCTTGCGCTCTCTCTCTGACGACCACGTTGTTGACGGGACGTTAAACCCTTACTTCCTTCTTTTTCTCCTAGGAATTCTTACATGCCAATCAAATTTTGTTCATATGATGCCCCTATGTGTACTTGTCCGTTGCTGTCAATACGTTACAAGATAAGTATTGCAATCTTTCGCATCACTGTGAGTTGTAGCCCTTTCGGTCATGGCGTCCTCATATAAGGACATACTGAATAAATGTTTAGTATGTTAAAAGTCGTTAAATTTTACCATTTGTGATTGTTGTTCCCATATTGCCACAAGCGGAGAGTTTATCTGAGGACGGTGTAGACATCTTCTGTCAATCTTTGATACCATAGAACAAAACTGAATGTAGACTGTCGCATGGGCGCTTCCCAGTAATCTTTGTACCTTCCATCAGCCGGTTAATATTTTCTGAGTTTAGGGAAAAAAATTATTTGTGGGTAGAAAGGTGCATTCTTGAAGGTGAAAACTAAAGCTGTCTTTCAGAACGAAAGGTAAGTGACATATTTACAACTTTATACATATTTACAAATGAGGACATTATGAATGAAAGATTTTAATAGCATAGAAATTTAGGACATTATTTCGCTGTCTTTTTAGTCATCTTACGGTGATTTCACAATGCCCCGAGTCTGAGATAGACGAAGGCCGCTTGCACAAGAAGATGTTAGAGAGCTCCTTAATTCATCTGAAATGGACAATGTGTCCGATGATCCTGGCAATACTTTTCAACAAGAGGACAATGATGAAAGTAATGTTAGACTTTTATACCATACTATATACTGTAAGCTGAGCAGCCTAGACGCAAAGCCCGCTAACTGCATGTTGAGTACCTCTGAGATGATCACGTAACACTCTTCCCATCAAACGACAATGCATTGGCAGCGAGAATGTTATTGTTGCATACGAATTTGTTACAGCACAGTCAACCTAAAGCTGAATAAGAGAAATACCCATTCTAATCGTAACAGCCTGAAAGGTAGCTTTGAATGTCCGGTTTGGTAAGTCTGATGCTTTGCGTCCGGACCTGGCATGGCGACAGCCTATTTGGCATTTAGCGGGCTGTGCACCCGAAGGCAACATGCAGTTAGTTGCTTTTGAAACCGAACCGATTTTCGACAGCCATGTTTGTTCATGCAATTGATATTGCATGTGTAAATGCACGCCCTGATTACAAGAAAAACGCATCTGATGTAGGTGTTCCTAAAAATAAGACGCTTGATTTGCTTCACTTTAGGGCAAATATGGTCAAAGTACTGACAAAAATAGATAAGCCAGCGGCCAGGAAAAGTGGGTGTCTATCTAGTGAGAGTCCATGCGCTTCAGAACGGCTCAATGTGGAAGTTCGTCCTGAAGCTGATGTTCGCTTGGACAACGTTGAACATCTTCCAGTGGTCAGGGACAAAAAATCGTTTGACAGGTGCAAGAAACCGGGTTGCAAAGGCAATACCAAATTTTATTGTGTAATATGTAACATTCACTTACGTCTGGATAGAAAAAAATTTTTCTTTGATTATCATTCTTCACAAACCATAGTTTATGTATATAATCATTGAGTAAGTTTGGTGTAATTTATGTATTTTGATGAAATAAAAATCAAATAAAATACTTTGAGTTTTCGACTTATGCTGCACCCACATGAACACAATGTCCTCCTTTGGGGACGCGTTGTATCCCCCCTTGGGAGGCTCCCTGGAATATTTTATACATCTGAAAAATCATAATTTAATTCGAAGGACTGGATGGCAAAGTAATGATTTTCTTTTCATCTGAATGCGCTTCGCTTCAGGCCCAAATTACCAACTTCCCGCTCACCCACAGCAACGACAGAGTTCTGATTCCCGTAGTATTTCAGATGTTGTTTTTGCATGCGCATTGAAATTTTTTCATCAAACAGCCATTGTGCCCATATAATTGTAGAGTTCAGTTGTTAGTTATTAAGGTAATTCCATCGTATGTATTTCTTTTTGTAACGCGTGCCATTTCTACCAGAATAAACGATAACATTTTTTTTTTCCTATTCCAGCGAGCTACATCAAGCCTTGCAAAATAAACGATCCTGGCCTGAATGAATGTTCACTGAAGAATGGTCGAGAGGCGATACCATCCATCCTAAAAGGTGAGACACTTCATCCACAATATTTATAACATTTTTTGCGCCATTACTGACATACACTGACGAGCCACAACATTATGACCACTCCCCCTTGCTGTCAACGCGAGCACTTGAAATGGCAAGAAGATAACACAAACGGAGCTGAGACGAAAGGGGAATCATTCGAGCGAAGGATGGGCTGGAGAAGATGACTAGGCGTTCGCCGTCGACTTCTCATCACAGAACAAGCTTATCCGCTCTTTAATGCCAGATAGGTGGCTTTCTGTGGCAGATCTGACGACTGAGTGCAGCGCAGGCGCAGACACAGGTGTTTCAGACCACACCGCTCAGTGCACACTGTTCAACATAGGGCTTAGCAGCAGACGAGCCCGACTTGTTCCCATGCTGATCCAACATTTATCTAGTTCACACAGTCTATTCAGTAACAGAGTAACATACAAAGGTCAATACAGTATTTCAGGCTAACTCATGACGAATAACGTGCATCTCCACACACGCAAACTATGTTTACTGAGATGAATAAGTTCCAAATTCCTACCAGTTTAACAGAAGCACAACAGCGGCTGTTAGGCGCTCATTTATTGCCCCAACCAAGGACACCGACAAAAGACCACCTAGCTCTGCTCTGTTCTCTACCTCCTCAACTTGGTCTTGTGATCACTACTCGAGTCATGTTAGCTCTTAACTTCTATACCACCATTCCAAATTATTTACAATTTTTGAACATACTTTATACTAACCAAATAAGATATGTTTTTACATTACATTTGCATCCCAGTATGAGACAGATTAATTTTCTATATAGCTGAAATTATGTCTTTTGGAAAAGTATTTTACACTTTGAATCGGAACTGTTGGAACCTAGTGAAGTTCACAATTTACAAGCCCTGCGTTACTGCTTGACTCAAATGACACACTCACAACAGTACTAGAATTTCATACTAATACCTAAATAAAGAACAATAATACAAATTATTTACGCAGAAGACAGTGGTTGTGCTACTGTGGCGGACTTTCTGTTTTGCCCACAATCATTGTAATGCAATATTTGTGTTTATAAATTCCTCTTTTGGTGTAGCAATGTGTCATGTAGGCTCTTTCTGGAGATGTCCTCTTTCTCCTTACATGGAATGGCATTTGATTCTGACTCATTGTCGTCATGAATATTTCTTATACATAAAAAAGTTATATAAACTGCGACAACATTCTAAATTCTTTGTAATGCATCGGTAGTAATGAATTAATTGGGATCGTTATTCTGTTGCTATTTCTTGTGTTCTATTTCTGAATATATAATTCAGAGTTGCATACACTCAGAACCTCGCCATGTGAGCATGCTGCAAGCTAGCTTTCGCCAATGCGGTTTATTTAACGACGCGGAATTTTCCGGAAACGGCCACACAGCCATTCGTGGGTCGGCTGTCCCATCCTGTTTTCCGGCATACACCTCGCTCACTTTGCACTGCGGCCTCACTCGTCAGCTACATGTTGCTCATCCCAGCCTTTGCTTTCTTGCTTTCGGCCTTTGTCCCGCTTTTTAACGCGGGATCGGCCGTGTTATTACGGATTTGGCAGTGTTAGTTGCTGAGGGTGGCCGGATGCCTTTCCTGCTGCCACCCCAAACACCCCGGGATATAAGTAGTGTACCTCAGCTGTCTGTGTCTAGTGTAAGCCATGAAATAGTGCGAACGTGTTCAAATGTCTGTGAGTCGCGTAACTGAAGCGGAACGTAAGGACCAGCCCCGTTTTCACCCAACGGGATGTGGAAAACCACCAAAAAACCCCATCCAGGGTGGCTGGAATACCGGGCTTCGGCGTTAAACCGCCAGGCCGATTCGATTCGGGGCCTATCCGAGTCCAGGAAGCAGCGCATTAGCGCTCTCAGCTACCCTGGCGGGTACAGCGCAGCCCTGATCAATTTATACGCATAAAACCCATGGCTTGTAGCGTTATAAGCTTCACGACCACCGACACTTAATTTATGGGAGTTAGGTGACCTGTGCTCTGCTTAGAAGAATGTGGGGAATTAACTGACAATAGCGAGTTTAGAGTACTGGGCCATGCCATTGCACAATTAAAATAATACCTGTGTAGGAACTTACAGAGCCCAAAAATCAAGTCACTAAACGTACTACACGGTCATGTGCCTGCCCACTCGCATTTGTACCAAAGGCATCGCTATTCTGGTCTCATCAGGAAGTAATCAGCAGTAGCGGGTTTATGTCGCAAGAACAGAAGTTCGACTGTATCCTAGACGTGTTCCTTTTGGCTCAGATCAGACGAGTTTTGTGGCCAAGACATCAGCGTTAGTTTATGACCGTGCTTCCCAAATCACTATAGCACAATTCTGAAGTTGTGGTACGGACCTTCAAAAACCTACCAGACTTGGCGAATCCATGTCACCCAGCGTTGCTGCTGTGTCGTGTTCCGAAGTTGGACCAATGTCCAGCCCAGCAAGTGATCATAATGATTTCGTTCATCAGTGTAATTAACTCAAAATCAAGTATTTTTTTCCAGAGTATAAATATAGGATTCCCACACACCCACCCCTATCAAGACAAATGAGGTAGTTTTCTAGTTAAGAGGTTACAACCCGCAGAGTAACACCCGGCACCTGTAAGAAAGCGGTTTATCTTTTCGACAACTGTAACGCCATTTTAAGACATGCAGCGTAGGAGGAGAGTTGCGTGAAAGCACAGCACGCACGAAGTCATAGTATTTGTCTCGGCAGTACACAGGAAGTCGTGCGCGTATTTACGTGTGATGGCAGGCCCACTCAACCGCAGTACTGGGCTCCAGGGCCAGTATTGGTGGACGGGCTGTTGAAAAATGTTCATTTTATCTGCTTGCAGTTTGTCGTAAAGACAAGGAGGAAACAATTCTCGTTTTTTTTTTTATTTCAATGAATCACATAACGCTTTCTAGTGGAAACGCACTTTATCTAGCTAGTCCTGTGGTCAATATGGTAATAAATTGGTTTCCAGGAGGAACGCAGTACCTACACGAAGAAGGAAAAAAAGGAGTGAAACAGTTTCTTTGCCACAGAATAGCAGCCATGTTAGGAGAGAATTGCTTATCAGTTTTTTAATATTTAGTCCTGTTTTTCACCGACACAGCTCACAGGCGGTGAACTGTTCTGTTGCATATTATCTCTTGAAATGCGTTTATGAACGAAGTGGTTAACTCATCTACACACGGTGTTACTATCCATTCAGGGGCACTGTCATGCTTTAATACAGACTCTTTCTCAGTTATTGTAATGTTTAGACAATATTGAAAATGTTAACTTACACCTTATTCGTCGCATTGCACGAAGGCAAAATTTTAGTTAAAAATTAAATTTTCTGGTAAAAGCTAAATGAGAAGGAATTCGTTAGAGTAATCAATTGTTGCATGTTGTATAACTTGAACCTATTTGAAGAGTGCTAGTGTCAAACGTTCTAACTGCCAAATTTCACTTTTGTCGGGAGAATAAAAAATATACATCTTTTTGTACATAACTTACTTGTATCTAGAAAATGGAGAAAGTGTTCTGATACTACAGAAATATGTTGCTCACCTTGCAAGTTATCTAAATAAAAATAATACAATTGTTGATATTCATTAAAGGAAATAGCATGATTGTTCACATTCATTAAACTTTTTACCTGTTGACACTGTAAGCTATCTGTAGACTTACATAAATATTCAACATAGGAACTCGTAAACTTCGAACATAGGAATTGGACTGCCAGAATATCTTCCAAAATATGACTGCGAAAAAGTAACTTGAAAGTGCCTATGTAGTTCACTGTCTGTTTAAGGATTCGTAATGGCTAGAACGCTGTCTGAATACAATACCGCGAATCTTTAAAATTTTAAACTGATAAACTGGCCCTGGAAAAACTCAGTTTTTCCTATTTTATTATTTAATTTTGGCTTACATGTTACACAATGGAAACACCATGACAATGCTATTGTCTTGAAAGCGCGTCGCATTTGCTAACTACAACTAAAGTTGTAAAAAAAAGGAAATGGGATAGCATACTCAGTTCATAACAGATCTGGATGAGTAAAGATGATAACTCATATTTTAGCATGGACTTTGGATGCGGACAATAACTTGGGATAAATTAGAACATCAAATGTAATCAGTTACCTGATTAGAAAAGTTCTATATTGAAAAATTATTTCCTTCTTTGCTTCACAAACATTAATACACAACAAATATTACACTTCTTGAGTGGACAAACGTAGGTAGTCTTTAACATGAAATGAGATATTTTCGAAAATTCAACTCGTAAAAATGGCTTAAATGTTCAACAGATATTACTACCTCCAAATTCAAATTGAATGTTATGCATGGCAGTTTATCTTTCCCCCTATTCGAATCTCTGGATATCAGAGCCAAGAATTCGTAACTACAAGCTGCCGCAATAAAGTGCAAAATCTGAAGTCAATCACCTTAAATTAAATTCCTTCTGTTACTCATCAAAATAATCATAATAAAATATTCCTCTCAGAATGCTTCAATCTCTTTCCTCATCTCAAATTATTAAGCAGTAAATAAAAATGTTCCACTTCCTCATAACATAACTCCAACCGTGCCGTATTTCTATTCATGACACACACCATTGCCGACTCCTGTGTCCTCATTTCACGATTAACAGTGCGCATCGTCTCCCGCGCATCTTACAAACAAGAAATGGTCGAAGCAAGCTTCCAGGCGACACAGCACCTCTGATGACACTGCGCGCTTACAATTTCTAACAGTACAAAAGCTCTTACGCGTTCATTACATCCAAGTACTAGAGAAATGTTCATGAAATTATTTACAACCCTGTCAACCTCATCACTGCAAAAAATGAGACAAATTACACAATTAATAATCTATTAAGATGGTTATGTTTATCATATAGCGGAACTGAATGGTTATAAGTTGAAAAAGCGCTTGGTGAAAAACTGTTTATTAAATGTTTAACATTTCCAGTATTCATCTAATAACGGAATAATTATAGTATTTCAGCTTCGATATTTTGTGCAAACTGTTACTTATTGACAATCTAACTCAAGAAAATAAGCTGAAAAAGGATAACATACGCGACAAAATATTTTCTGAGGAAGCTGCTGCTACTGCACAACTTTTACATGGCTTCACTTTGAATATATTTAATAAAACACCCAAAAACAGTTTTTTTCTTCTCTGTGCACTGTACTACTCCAGCACGAATCTAAGTGGAAATAAGTAAAAAACAACAGCTAACGAGTCTCCGTTTTGGCGGATGGAATCTTATGTAGTTACAGAAATAAACTAACATCAAGTGTGAGTGCGTGGATTATTTCAAGCATAACTGCGTATTTAGTTTACAACAGTGAGGGACGAATACACTGATTTCATTTTCTATGTACGTCGAAATACTAAAACATGAAGTGTTACGAAATTATAATTTGTCAGACGTAGTACCTACACAGCTCAGTTGTTGTCCTTCTCTTTTATTGGTCGGATTTGGAAGTTGAAGCTGCAGATTTTACTACACATTTATGTTTTCATTGGAACCTGCTGACTTCTCATGAACTAAATACTAATTTCAGGAATTTCTAGAACTTTTTTGATATAAAATGTGACACGTTCCTACCATGGAAATACAATAATGGGAGCTGTCTTGTCGACACAAACCTGAAGCCGACGTCTGCCAGGTCAGTTGCCCCACATATTAGTTTCTGGCGGATCAAAAATGCCAGCTTCCGTCATTTACGGGTGTACTACTCATTTTGATTTTTGTCTAAATTGTAAAGAAATTGCATTTAATTCGCATGTGGACTCGTTAAAACGATATTTTCTTTTATTTACAGTGAAAACGACGTTTTCTTTTGCATACATAAATTTTGCTTGCGTTGTTTATTTTATTGGTTTTATTTATGTCATTTGGCGTCATTTATCCTATTATTTCAAGCCGAGAAGCTCTTTTGGTAAGGGTATGAGAAGGAAAGATTGGCAACCGACCAAACATAGCAAAGTATGATCTTTTTTTTTTCGGGAAGAGTGCATAGATCGAATATCAGTTTCCTCAGAACAAACTAAGAAAAAAGCTGTATTACGATGGCAGCTTTTCACATCACAAACAACGAGACGGAATGCGTCGTATTATTGGTTCAAATATTTATTTAATATTAGAAAAACGTCTGAAAATACCTTCCTGACACTGTGTTATTCACGAAAACACTGTAACATTTTCCATTTAAAACAGCTCCTGCGTGCACTCGACAGAAGCTATAAGAAGAATAAATCGTAAACAATAATCTGCCAATGTTCTGGGGCATCAAACATGACGGCGCGGCTTCAAAACAATTTGAAGCCTAAGTCTGTTGCGCAATCTCCCCGTATTATATGTACCTCTACGCTTATTACATTACAACATTAAACATCTCCGTGCGAACGTATTTTATTCTTCATAGTCAGATTCATTACGAAACGTGCAATTTCACGGTACGAGAACACCAGCATCTCTGATACCACCAACATGTAAAATGCCCTTAACATCGAAACAATTCCTATAAGTAGGCAACGCTGAATTTTCTGGACATTCTCATTTGTAGGTATGCTAAAGTTATATTTAATTCTCTGATGAACTGATTCGCTATTTGTGCTGCATATCATAACTAACAGAATATACCGATTTTCTTAATTATCCTGTATAATCCTTCCAGATCTTCGAGACTTTTTCGTCTGTGATTTTTGGTTCAAAATGCACATATTACTTGTCGTAGATCCACTTCAGGTACACGCATTTAGTCCATCGTTTCTTCCTATAACTATTTTCAGTACGTGAACCATTATTCTTGACGAAGGCTCTCATAGCTTGCAGTCACGAATGCTGTCATACATGGGAATTACACACATGTCAGCAGATCCCACGTTTGAGAAATGAGTTTGATATTCCAACAATTCATGCTTCAGATTTCGTTGCTGAAGAACCTTTGTGTGCCGGTATATTCCATTAACGAATTTATGGATACGAGGCCTCAGGGCTTCTTCTCAAGTACCCTTTTCTTCCGTTGCTCACAAAGACTTGCTTTGTACAGAGAGCTAGTCTCCGTATTCTCCAGTTGTTTGTGTAGCCTTCACAAGGAAATCAATAACAGGAATTTGTTATGCATAAAAAATGAGCACACAATTCTGTCAGAAAAAAAGGAATTCGTGCAGGGTTACTGGCTTCTTCCGACTACTTAGACTGCAGTTTCATTTATGTCTAGAAGTGGTGGATGTATCACTCACCCCATAGCAATATTATACAAAATATTTTAATTTGTTTTAATAAGATCTGAACACGAGGAGACATTGATTTCAGCAATCTCTTTTTCCTGCATTAAACTACATGACAGCCACCTTGTAGACAGTTTTCTTTTAATTTACTGGAAAACACGATACATTCTGTTTACTGATAAGCCAATCGCACTATGTGCAAATAGAATACTCCAGCAGTACATACCCCAACACCACACTCTACACTTCCTCGTTGTTTTCCATCTGTGGTTGCTGTTTCGGGAAGTCGTTCACCTGGACCAATTCCGACAGAGGTGCGATAACGTGCCAATATTGCCAGCCATCGATGTTTTGTAAACATTCGAATACTTTCAATGAAATTCGGTTGCCACAATCGTCAAGAACGAAAGTTTGGAGACTACGCACTTCACAGTTTATCCATTTGAGAACATACGGAACATGGCTAACTCAGAAAAACGCGCAGTCAGCGGTATTACCCAAATCACGTTGAAATACGACTGACGTTACTGCGTAAAATGCACCAACATAAAAACAAAGTTCCGCAGTAAGCTGCTCAGCGCCGTACTAACAAAAGATTATCTTTTCACCGTTCGTATACGAGGGCGTGTTGCAAAGGCATGCCTTGAAACGAGTACCATGGCGAATTGTAACGTCTTGATGGAATCGAGTTTCGAATTCGAAGATTCTGTCCACACACGGATAACCCTCTTCTTCGGCATGACAATGCCAGACCATACACGAGCGCTGCGACCTCTTCAGTAATCGAGCACCTTGGGTTCACTGTCATCGATCATTCTCCCGACTTTGCACCATCTGGTTTTCATCTGTTTCCAAAAGCCAAAGAACACGTTAGAGGATTTCAATTTGAAAATGATGAAGCGGTGCAAACAGAGGTGCGGCTGTGGCCTCGTCAACAAACATTCTACTGCGACGGTATAAATAAAGTGGTCTCCCGTTAGGAGAAATGTGTTCGTCGCCAGGGTGACTATGTTGAGGAATATATATATAGATGTCAATAATAAAAGTGTAGAATGTCAATAACGTTTCTTTTATTCAAAAAGGTTTAAGAGTTTCCATTCAAAAGAATTCGGAAGCATTACTTTTCAACTCGCCCTCGTAAAACGTGTGTGTACGAAGGCATGTTGGTTGTAACTGAAGCCCGTTCCCGCTCGCGCTGTTGCAGGAGACCCCAAGTACCGGGTGCCCAGCATGGAGCCGCTGGTGATCAGCGAGGTGAGCGTGGCGGACCGCGGCCTCAACATCACGCTGCGCAACGTGCGCCTGCACGGCATCGCCGACATCGAGTTCCGCTCCTCTGTGTAAGTGCGCCCTGGTCTGGACTCCCAGAGGGCAGCGCGTTACGCCTCAAATATCAGACTTAGTTAACGTAGAGTACCGAACCAGTGGTCATGAGGCCCCCAGGATCAGCGACTACGGGCGTCAGTAGGAATGTGAAGGAACATTGGGATATATTTCTTAGTTAATGCAACGATTTGGATAACCTGAGTAATAAATATCCATCTCTGGGACTAAAATTTTTGGACCATAAATAGACGAAGTACGAGGATATTGTACAGATAGGTATGTACCCAGCAAAGTTGTGAGGAATAGGAAGGACTTGCTGTGTTTGAACAACTATGTTAGAAATTTGCTCTGAAAACAAAGCGAGTTTATTTACAAACGCAGCAAAAGCTTCTTAGACAAACAAACAATGAACGATGTATAATTAACGTAAGGTGAACTATGCGTAAAGCGTTTAAGGGGGTCGACAAGATAAAGCTCGATCTTAGAACCGATATCATGATTGTTTTTGAAGTGTGGCATTTGTTAAGTACCTACAGTTGCTAGTGCGTCTCCATGGGTGAGAGGTCAGCACCATTGACTGCCATATGGAGGATCCGTGTTCGATTCTCTGTATTGCCAAGGATACTTCCTTGGCTGGAGGCCTGGAAAAGTGAGCACTCAGCCTTGTGAGACCACGTGCGAAGCTATTGGTCCGAGTAGTAGCGGCTCCAGGGCAAGAAAACTGACAACGGCCGGGAGAGAGGCGTGCAGACCTCACGCCCTCCATACTGAAAGCAATGACGTCATTGGCAGAGGACGAAACGGCGGTCAGCTGAATTGCAAACGAGGAACTGTGAAGGGATGAATACAAGGTGACGTCAACAACAGGAGAAAATAGTTCATTGGGAGTAGGATTCGTTTGGACCGGGAGAGTAGTATAGAGAGAGAGTCTATTTTGCGTGCCGTTAGTTCCATTCAGTGGCAGAACCTGCCTATGACTCTGCAGACCCGCAGGGATATCTTGACTGTACCGTTGTGAGCCGCGGTGTGGTTGAGAAACCTCCTGTTAGACGTCGACATTCGCCACAGACTAGCTCCGTTGGGACACCTGCAGGCCTTCTTTGCACTGCACAATCGCAAGTTCACAGTTGGGAGAGCATCAATCCACGAATCAATCGTGAAGTGGAATGTAACTGCCTTCAAGGGACGGTTTAGACACTCCACAACACCGTTTGCATGCTGTCATGTGTATCCCGTACAGTCGAGCGTTTGCGCGAATTATTCTATCTCCGTTTAAAGGACCTGATCATATATCACTCTCTGAAATGTCAAAACTTCCGAGCGAACTATGCAAGTTGTGCATTGCGTTAAACACATGTGGAGCAGCAATCTCGCTTAGTATGCTAGCGATCTCTACCGGCTTGCTCAAGTACGCCTCTTGAGTTAACGAAAGCAGGATGCGATGCAGCTCCGCAAGCATATGCACCGTCGAAGTGTGACAGTACGTCTGGTCCACCGAGCGAGGTGGCGCAGTGGTAGCACACTGGACTCGCATTCGGGAGGACGACGGTTCAATCCCACGTCCGGCCATCCTGATTTAGGTTTTCCGTGATTTCCCTAAATCCCTCCAGGCAAATGCTGGGATGGTTCCTTTGAAAGGGCACGGCCGACTTCCTTCCCCATCCTTCCCTAATCCGATGAGACCGATGACCTCGCTGTTTGGTCTCTTCCCCCAAACAACCCAACCCAGTACGTCTGGTCCAGCCGAAGTGTGGAGGTCTCGCAGGTACAGTGACGACCTACTATTTCCTCCTGTGCAACGATCGTCCTAACCATGAAGTCTTCCAGTAACATATTTTCCGGACGTAGGTGGGTTTGGATAACATGGCTAACCTCACTGCCGGCGCGGCTATCGAGTAGTCCAAGCACATGTGCGCATTTGGCGTCTGCGTTATCCCGGTGGTGACAAAATTGCTTTCGGTGTGGTTCGCCCACACCACAGTGACGGACAATCCTCCCAGATGGCATATTTTGATGCCATGAGGTTCACTTGCGTTGCTGAGGCATTTCGAGAACGTGACAGGGGTTAATATTACTCGTCCTACTTGAGAGCAAGATGACGCTCGACACCTAGGTGGCGAAAGTTGACAGAAAAAAAATTACCAAATTTTTATATGACGATCAGTTTGGCTGTAGCAAAGGGGAGAATGTGTCGACCTGGGAAAAGCATTCGGCAACGTAAAACGTTTGAAATCTGAGATAAATTAGGGTAAGCTACAAGGGAAGACGAAAAATGTACAATGTGTACATAAACCAAGAGAGAACAACAAGACTGGAAGACAAGAACGAAGTTCTTGGATTAAATTGGGTGTACGACAGGGATGTAGACTTCTACAGATGCGGTGGTCTTCACAAAATAATTAGAGTAATGTACTTTATGTCTAGGAAATATTATAAAATGTTAAATAGTTTCTACCTATAACAAAATTCAGATTGTTATCCCACTACACTGTTGTTTCATCTGGGACTAACATGGCTAACGTTTTTAAGGACTTCTATACAATAGGAGTCAATAAGTTTTTTCATGTATTCTCAGCTCTGCCTCCCTACTGATTCACTATGAAATATTAGGGCAAAATAACTGTAAGCCGTTTATTTATTACAAAGTATACCAATAGTTAAATTTCCTGTGTAAGCAGATGCAGCTTTGCAGAAATTCATGGAGAGCAGAGAGCGTCAGAACTGAAGTTTAAGAACTTGTACTTTCCCGCGAGTGATCTTATTCAATGCCATTAACGCAATATAATTCTTTTATATCTCCACTGATTCAGTTTAACATGCATGGCAGTATAGGAATGTAACCTTTGTCGTAGATTTGACCCAAAAGGCAAGAAGTTCGAGTGGGGCTTCTTCCTGCCGCGGCTGCAAGTCCTAGCCGACTACCAGGTGGACGGCAAGATTCTCGTGCTGCCACTGAAAGGCAGTGGCCCCGCCAACATTACTCTCCGTAAGTAATTTGCGACTTTGAACCACGTCGCGTATTTCAGTGAAACTCGTAATTACTGTTTCTGAAATTTACTTATGCTCTCTGCTGGCTTGTTAACTAAAATCCTTGATTAATAATAGCATATTATTTTGAATCTTATCACATTTACATTGGTAATTTCAATAATTATATATTTTTAATGTATTCTATGAAATCTACCAACTAATTTACACGAAGTTCATTTAGACATGACTCAGTTACGTTTCTGAATGTTAACACACATTACACTCCAA
Organism: Schistocerca cancellata; assembly: GCF_023864275.1. Taxonomy (NCBI): domain Eukaryota; kingdom Metazoa; phylum Arthropoda; class Insecta; order Orthoptera; family Acrididae; genus Schistocerca; species Schistocerca cancellata. Next base: position 400,167,891 of record NC_064627.1, read on the forward strand.
GGCAATCCCCTTTCGTAGATATCAATAAGAAATCGCTTGGTCCCTCTAAAGAGGACACAAGTTTCATCGACGACGAATTTTGTACCTGGACAAGAAAGGGATGATTATAATCCACATTTATCCTCCATACAAAAATAAGTCTTACAGAAAAGACATCGAGGTGAAATATTGATAGTCTGGTCTATAGCTGGAGAACAATCATGAAATTAGTTCCTTTTTTCTAGCGGGACAACAATTTGATATGTGACTATGTATGACAGAAAAATATAACCAAAAATCTTACAGCGACGTTGAATATTCCTTATGATACTGTTTCTGTTGTCATGAACGATAATTAACTGCACAAAGAACTTCAGTAACAGATGACTTTCAAAAATCTTTACAATGATTTGTTCATGTCAAAAGATCAAAATGTAGAGTTTCCATCAACACATTAAGATGATGATAAAACCAGCCAACAAAACTTTACTTTCTTTCTGTAACTGGCATAAAAACAGATAATCTTTATGTTTTCGGATGTTCTGATGACGTAAACGTCAATGCAAATGTAAGATTAGTTCTCGTTTTGAAGTTATGATAACTATAGGTTTAAGTTTATACATGTATAGACCTTGGTGTTGTCTCTCAGAAGAGGGGCACTGAAGACTTAACCGCTTTGCCTGGCGTTTGTAGTTTTCTGCTGGTGATCCCCTGATTAGTGTCTACCAGTAATTGACTAACACTGAGACACTCCATTCCCCTGGTGTCTCATTTCCTCCTCCGAAATTTGCTGGTGGAAGCGTTCTCCGTGCTCGTTTAAACAGCACCACAGTTGTCAGGAAAAAAGTCCAAGTGGGAATCTAGGAATTGTAACTTTAAGAACATGTTGCAACCCCAGTCTACTGTAGCAGTGCAGAAGATTTGCCACAATATCCTTACAGTTTTCTGCTCTCTTATTTCCTAGAGAGTTTGTTGGCACTTGAACAACGGCATTCTGAGTTAACTTTTCATCACCTGACAGGGGCTGTTGAAATGATGATCTCTGTACAGTCTGCATATGTTCGGTTCGTCGAATATCCCCTCTTTTATTTTCGCCTCACTAAGGAGTGGAAATTGGTCGTTCAAATAGAGAAATGCATCCCCAGTTTTGTCCGTGGCCTTAACGAAGTTTTTCGTTAGGCCGAATTTTCTATGAAGAGCATGGACAATTACGAGTTTTTTTATTCGACAAGATCAGTGGTTCGAATGGTTGACGGTTAGGTCAATCTCTCTTTTTTTATTTTTATAATGAAGAGCTTTGACACAGCTATCCCAGAGGCCCAGGAAGCAACACAATTTGGTAGCCGTGTTGTAGCCCAAGTAATACGCCTGTAGCTTTCAGATCCCTGGAAATTTTCCATTTACGCTTTTCATAGTTCAATCGCAATAACAACTGCCTCATATTATCATATGTTTTTTTCATGGGAGGTGCATACCTAGTCGGAATCGATGTTGAAGTGATGCCACTGTGCAGGAGAGCGCACTTGAGACTTCCTTTGGAGGAGTCGATGTCCTTGACAGCCATTAATCGCTGCTCATCTCCACAAAATACCAAGTTCTTTTCGCTTTATAAAGGTGGATGGAATGCCATACGGCGATTACAGTTCCACTGTTATAGTCTCGACGCCAGCAGTAGAGCTTTACCCTTAGGCAATTCCATATCTCTCACTAGGTCATTAAGTTCAAAGTGTGTTATTTTGTGAATCTCTGTATACTCATTATTATCAGGAAATTTCGAAGAATTCGGCTTTCAAGGTGATGGTGCAGCACTAGTTTCACTACCTCCCTTGTCACTGTCGCTGTCAACTGAGACAGGAACAGGCAGTCCGTCTTCGTGGAGGACTGGTCACGTGGCCGACGACATATTAGGATACGCCAAGGAAGACTTTTTTCTTATTGGAAATGCCATGTGTTAATGGAATTGTCATACAAAATAACAATCACTCACATGCTCTGATGGTTCTCGACGGATCACGGGTATAGAAGGCCTGTGGAAGATCTTTTACGATTCATTTACGAAGAAGACTCGAAGCACAAGATATGCAGCACACATGAGGAGCCCACGGTTGGTACTGGTCCCTGATGACACAACCAAAGCACAGTCTGTACTCCTTCCTAATATATGACGTTACGACCTCCTTTACGATTTCAGTGTAGCCTGTCCTCGAATGTAGCAAAGCACATTGAATCACAGTAATTACAATGACCCCACGCACTAGCTACACTTCAGTAACACACTCTTCCGACAAAGGAACGGAACACAGATTGTAACAGATAGAAACTACGCTGAAATGAAACATGCTCAGCTCCTCGCTTCCTTTTCTCCTTCGCCGTGTTGCTTCGAGCACGGGCGACAAACTTCATCACTCTTCCTACCATGAACGGGATTTCGAAGCCTATATGGGAAGGGATTGACAATGAATGCTAAGAAAGTGTAATTACATGCACCCCCTTTAACGTGGAAAGAGATCTAATTCGCGTATTTAATTGTCGTTTTCGTTACAAAATGGTTCAAATGGCTCTGAGCACTATGGGACTTAACATCTATGGTCATCAGTCCCCTAGAACCTAGAACTACTTAAACCTAACTAACCTAAGGACAGCACACATCACCCAGTCATCACGAGGCAGAGAAAATCCCTGACCCCGCCGGGAATCGAACCCGGGAACCCGGGCGTGGGAAGCGAGAACGCTACCGCACGACCACGAGATGCGGACTTCGTTATCACTGTGGCCGACACAGTTAACAAACATTTATTTCATCCCAATTACTTTTTCAGTGTTGCCTAGTGTAACTAGAGGAGAATTTCTGCAGTGAAAAATATCATTCAAAAATCAACAATGACAAAGAGTAACTTAATTGTTTTCGAGAAGAAATGAACACTGTAAATGAAATATCTGGCTTCAGTCAATATTTTGGCACAAATTACAGAAAGTTTTAAAAGAATTTTATAAGACAAGCGGTCGAATATGACTGAGAGGACGAACAATTCACACTACGTAACACGTAATAGAAGTAACAATTACTTTTGTGCAGGCCTGTGAAAAGAAATTGAGCTACAGCATAATTCGTCGTTTTAAACATGGAGGTAGAGAACGTCGTGCTCTGTTCGAAGGGACAGCACAAGTTACTACGGAAAAGTATGTATTTTCACATGATTCTAACCTAAAAAGGAATTCAGCTAATCTCTGGTTGCTGGTTCAAGTGCCCTTTCGGCAGACATGAATCTTGAGTTGCTGTCATCTACTGTGTCTAGTAAGAAACATGGAATTGCAGTGCGTAGATGACACAAATGAATGAAGAATTGAGTTTCAAAAGATCCATGTTAGATCCACGTTACTGAAACTCGCAGTGTAACAACCATTGAAGCCAGCAACAGAGAAACATGTCATCTACTGTGTCTAGTAAGAAACATGGAATTGCAGTGCGTAGATGACACAAATGAATGAAGAATTGAGTTTCAAAAGATCCATGTTAGATCCACGTTACTGAAACTCGCAGTGTAACAACCATTGAAGCCAGCAACAGAGAAACATGTCAGAGTTTACGACGGACACGATCTACGAGCTATAAATTCAGAGATTAGTTTCAAGAGACGTCTCTACAGCTAAGCAAATTCTGCTCTATTGTGCCCTGATTGTAAAGTGGAGTAGTAGAGTTATTACTGAACCCAAAGTATGCTATGGAATGCTCTCGACGTTAACCTCTTTGGAAGGAAAACTTTTGACAGTTATCAGATTATGTTGAAAGGAAGCTTTCCAGCTCTTACACACAAATGATAGAGTGTAGAGCCTCAATTAAAAAAATATTTAAAGTATACCATTTCAAGACTAAGTAAATTACCTCTCTGGTCTAGCAGTGTATGCCTAATCCAACAAAGAAAAATTTAGATCTCTGCCATTGCACACCCATTACTCGTTGACTTTTTTTCTCATAGATAAAGAGAGAATTAAGATAACCATTGTTCTGCAAGATTAAGCCGCCATTTTGTGTATCAATGTTGAAGAGAATAAAAGGTCTTATTCAGGTGGACATTACAAAAGGAGTACTGATATTTTACCCTTGGCATTTATCGGCAAATATTTGTGGAGATGTTTGTCCAGTGTTTCTGTTGGTGTTGTAGTTGTGGTCTTCAGTCCGAACGCTGGTTTGATACAGCTTTTCCACTGGATTCGTTGTGTCTCCCCCCCCCCCCCCATCCACCCTTCCCACTCACACAATTCGTTCTCTTACCAAATTAGCAGCTCCTTGATACATCAGACTGTGTCCTATCAACGACCCCTTCTTTTAGTGCGGTTGTGTCATAAATTCGTTTTCTCACAGTTCGATTCAGTATTTATTCATTTATTATCCGATCTACCCATATAATCCTCAACATTCTTGTAAAGCACCACATCTCAAAAACTTCCTTCTCTTCTTGTGTTAACTGTCTGTCATCCACGTTTCATTTACCCCACAGGCTATACTCCAAATACTTTCAGAAATGTCTTCATAATACTTATGTTCACATATGAAGATGCTATCTGTTCATTCGGACATGTCCGAAAGAACAGTTACCATTGGTGTTCTTGCAGTTCTCGAAGAATGAAATTATAATGAAATACAGACCATTAGGTGCTTACAGGTGTTGATAAATATCAACGGAGACAGTTGAAAATGTGTGCCCCTACCAGGACTCGAATCCGGGATCTCCTGCTTCATATAGATAAGGCTTACTGGCCAATGATCTTCTTCAGTACGGATGCATTCACATTACTGAAACTCTTACGGGAATCGGTAGATTGACTGCTGCGAGTAATGCGTATGGTTGTCAGGGTCATGGATCTCATTAAACGGGAGAAAACGTTCTCTACTCGAAAGGCCTTATTTCGGCTTGGATATTTCAGTGCTCTGTCATATTTTACCTGCTGTATCCTGTCTCCCATCTCCAGCTATTTCGTCTTCTCTACATATCATACCGTCTTCAAGTTAGTTGCCCTTATATAGAGCGTGAATGTTCGTATATTGCTGTCACCTTTCAGTCTTCCCTTCTTTGCTTATTACTGGATTCCCGTCTGAACTCTTGATATTCATACAGCTGTCTCCTTTTTCGTCAAAGGTCACATTAAACTTCCCACAGACAGCTTCCCGCGTAATCATTCTGCACTTTCTGCCAATCTCAGTTCTAAGGCTTTTTTATGCTATTTCCCTGTTTCCTTTGGTGCATTTTTATATTTCCTCCTTTAAACAAACAAAAATAAGCAGTCTTGCATATGCCGATGACTTAGTTGTGATGGCAGATTCGATTGAAAGTTTGCAAAGTAATATTTCAGAGCTAGATCAGAAATGTAGGGACTATGGTATGAAGTTTAACATCTCCAAAACGAAAGTAATGTCAGTGGTAAAGAAATATAAACGGATTGAGTGCCAAATAGGAGGAACAAAGTTAGAACAGGTGGACGGTTTCAAGTACTTAGGATGCATATTCTCACAGGATGGCAACATAATTAAAGAACTGGAAGCGAGGTGTAGCAAAGCTAATGCAGTGAGCGCTCAGCTACGATCTACTCTCTTCTGCAAGAAGGAAGTCAATACCAAGACTAAGTTATCTGTGCACCGTTCAATCTTTCGACCAACTTTGTTGTATGGGAGCGAAAGCTGGGTGGATTCAGGTTACCTTATCAACAAGGTTGAGGGTACGGATTAGAAAGTAGCTAGGATGGCTGCAGGCACTAGTAGATGGGAACAATGGCAGGAGGGTGTCCACAATGAGGAAATCAAAGAAAAACTGGGAATGAACTCTATAGATGTAGCAGTCAGGGCGAACAGGCTTAGATGGTGGGGTCATGTTACACGCATGGGAGAAGCAAGGTTACCCAAGAGACTCATGGGTTCAGCAGTAGAGGGTAGGAGGAGTCGGGGCAGACCAAGGAGAAGGTACCTAGATTCGGTTAAGAATGATTTTGAAGTAATAGGTTTAACATCAGAAGAGGCACCAATGTTAGCACTGAATAGGGGATCGTGGAGGAATTTTATAAGGGGGCTATGCTCCAGACTGAACGCTGAAAGGCATAATCAGTCTTAAATGATGATGATAATGATGAACAATTAAATTTAATATTTCCTTTGTCATCCAGGAATTTGTAACAGATCTGGTCATTCTACCTATGTGATCTCTTTCCTCAGTTTTCATCTGCAATTAATTTGTCTCTGCTTCTATTACATTTATTGGCAGCCACTCGGAGTAGCCGAGCGGTCTAGTGCGTCTTGTCACGGTTCGCGCGGCTTCCCCCCTTGGAGGTTCGAGCCCTCCCTCGGGCATGGGTGTGTGTGTTGTCCTTAGCGTAAATTAGGTTAACTTAGATTAATTAGTGTGTAAGCGAAGGGACCGATGACCTCAGCAGTTTGGTCCCATAGTCCTTACCACAAATTTCCAATTTTATGGGCATACATATTGTAAAGAAGGAAATAGATATAACAAGTTTGGCCTAACAGTAAGACAGACCCAACCTGTGATGCCAAAAATATAGAGCTACAGAAATTGCCTCACTAGCCTAGCCTGTGTTTTCCAGTTGACGTCCCACTGACGCTGAAGTTCGAGTACGAGCTGGTGAAGAAGGAGGACGGGAAGGAGTACTTGAACCCAACCAAGGCGACGCCCACGTTCGACACCAGCCGGACCTACATACAGCTCGACAACCTGTTCAACGGCGACAAACTGCTGGGTGAGTCAGAGAGGAAAACAGCGCCCCTAATAAAGCACGTGAAACTTCATAGATCAAGTTAAGATTGCTTTATTTGGCTCTCTATCACTAGTACGCTTTTAGACTGAGGGAATAACTATCTGTGAAAAACAGTCAATCCCACATTTACTAAATGGTCAACTTAAATGTTCTAAGTATGCTTGCTACTTCCATTGCATTTTTAGACTCTAAATAAGGATCTAGTTATTATTTATTTACTCATTTTGTATCACGAACGCGTAGATGTAACACACAAAGTATAAAATACGTAATTAAAAAAGACGCAATACAAAAGAAATTTTTCAAGTTCAGTACTACGGCACTAAGTTAACCTAGATATTCTTCACTTGGGCATTTCTGCATATCTTATAGGTCTCTGTGTAGTACACGTACGTCGCAGTCTAGTGAGTGTTCCATCTACCGCACTTGACTACACCCCCCAGAGAATAATCTTGTAGACCACTTACTATAATCAGCTTCCTGCGTTCACCCCATCCCATCAGCATTCGATGCGATGTCACTCAGGCTGAATCCTTCCGTCTTCTAAAATAAGTCATTCACAGTAGCACGATTCGTTGGGTATGTCCTTACATATGATGGCGGAATACAAAACTCAAAAGATTGGCGGGAAACACTTAAAATTCATTTCTTGTGACAACAGATACTTAAAACCTTATTTGGCAGAGGATAAAGGATAAAAAAGGTGACCTCTCGCCCCACTCATTTATGAGGAATCGAAACCTTTTCGGCTAGATTCATGCGACAAAAAAAAATCGCTGTGTAATTTTTATCAGCAGGTAAAATCGAAACTTACTGCCAAATTAAAACTGTGTGCCTGCCTGGGACTCGAATCTGGGATCCTTGCCTTTCGCAGCAAGTGATTTACCAATTTTTTGTAATTAAATTTTGTTCGTTATTGTTTCTTACACCTGTTTAGGGCAGACATCCTATGACACCCGTGGAAGTTCGTTGTTGATCCATTCACTCAGTTTTTATTATTATTATTATTATTACAGAGGACAGCTAACACTCTGACCGAACAAGCTGAGCGACCGTGCCGGTAGCGACTGAGCTATCCAAGCAATAATCACTCCCCGCCCTGCAGCTGTACTTTAGCCAGTACCTCATCTCCCAGCTTCCAAACTTCACAGAAATTCTCCTTATACACTGCGGAACTACCATTTCTGTAAGGAAGGATATTGCGCAGACATTACTTAGCCACAGCCCAGAAGATTGTTCCCAGACTGAATTTTCCCTCTGCAGCGGTGTGTGCACTGATGAGAAACTTCCTGGTAGATTAAAACTGTGTGCTAGACCGGAAGTCGTACCTAGAAAGGTGAGGGTCCCAGGTGCGAGTTACCGGGCGGCACACAGTTTTAATCAGTGTTACTCATCAGCACAAACCCCGGTGCAGAGTGAAAATTTATTCTGAGAGCAGGCTAAATAGTATGTATTTCGAAATACGCTCAAGTTGTTTATTGGAAATGGATGAATGAAGAACTTGACAGTAAAAGCTTCATATTGTAGTCGTTTCAACAGAGTTAGGATAATTTGCCTTCTAAGGTTTTCGAGAAATATTATACTCAAATAGATTAAACAGCTTTTATGTTATGATAAGTGTTTTGATATCAAATCGACATAACCGATTAAAAACATTTCTGTTTCTCGCGATCTAAATATAAGACAACTAAACGCCAAAGCTGAACTACTCACCTCATTACGTCAGTGTTGTATGCCCACTGAAACTCTCTTTGTGCACAATTTGTTTGTTTGACATTTCCTAGTTTTCTTTCACTTCGTCGATACAACAACGTGTTTTTATGTGCAAATCTAATATCATTTGTGTACTTTAGAACAAAGTTCTGTAACAACACACCCTGCTATCAAAAGTTTAACCTACATTAATTTCGTGAATTTGAGAGAAAGGATGTATGTGAACGTTGAAGTTATGTCTAAACAATCAAAGAGTCTTCGTAACAACATTAGTTCAATAATTATACCACGCTCATCTAACTGGCACTAACTGGCAATGACTCAGAAATAGTCCATCAAAAGTTCGTTGATTTTAAACAGCTTGATTAGAAATGTTGTCCAATAACCTATTTATATCTATTGTGAGTAGGTTGGTCATAATGGTCTGTTACAGTGCGTTGTCTCCAACAGTTTGAGTTCAAATTGTACACAAATGCAGGTTTTCAGAGACATATGACCTTAATGACTCTTCGAAATAGTACGTCTCCTTACAAAAATCATTTTAAGAGGAAGAAACAATGATAGAAATAAAAGAAAGGTTCAGGAGCGCAATTAAAATTCAAGTTAAAAAGATATCAATGATACAGTTCGCTGATGACATTGATATACTGAGTGAAAGTGTAGAAGAATTACATGATCTACTGAAAGGAATGGACAGTCTAAATAGTACAGAATAGGGATTAAGCGTAAATCGAAGAAAGACGAAAGTTATGAGACGTAGCAGAAATGAGAGCAGCGAGAAACTTATCAGGATTGATGGTAACTAAGTGGATGAAGTTAAGGAATTCTGCTACCTAGGCAGCAGAATTACCAATGGCGGATGGAGCAAGGAGGACATCAAAAGCAGACCAGCACTGGCAAAAAGGGCATTCCTGGCCAAGAGAAGTCCACTAGTATTAAACATAGGCCTTAACTTGAGGAAGAAATTTCTGAGGATGTACGTTTGGAGCACAACATTGTATGGTAGTGAAACATGGATTGTGGGAAAAGTGGAACAGAAGAGAATCGAAGCATTTGAGATGTGGTGCTAGAAAAGAATGTTGAAAATTAGGTGGACTGGTAGAGTAAGGAATGAGGAGGTTCTGCGCAGAACTGGAGATGAAAGGAGAATGTAGGAAACAATGACAAGGAGAAGCGACAGAATGATAGGACATCCGTTAAGACATCAGGGACTGACTTCCATGGTACTAGAGGGAGCTGTAGAGGGCAAAAACTGTAGAGGGAGGCAGAGATTGGAATACATCCAGCATATAATTGCGGACGTAGGTTGCAAATGCTACTCTGAGATGAAGCAGTTGGCACAGGAGAGAAATTCGTGGCGGACCGCGTCAAACTAGTGAGAAGACTGATGGAAAAAAAGACGTTGTTTGGAATTTAAGCGTCACCAAATATCCAGGAGCGATTACTCAACGTAGATATGGCGTTTCAAGTTGTATGAGAAACAAACATTCGCAGTCTGTTATGTGTCCGGTTGATATCTGATACGTCAAGCACCTGCGTGCATATAATTTATCTTTCTATGACCTATGACCCCCTACGTTTGTCTCTGGCACGTACAAAGAAAGAAAGAGAGAGAGAGAGAGAGAGAGAGAGAGAGAGAGTGACAGAGAGCGTGTGATTCTATAAACATGTCCAGAGTCCCAAAGCGTCTGGAAAGATTTCGCTGCACGTCCTAATCCCGCTGTATGTGTGGCTTTCAGGAGAGAACACGAACATGTTCCTGAACGAGAACTGGCGGGAGGTGACAACGGACGTGGGCCCCGTGATAGCACAGGCGATCGCCGAGGCGGTGCGCCAGATCCTGTCCGGCATCGCCCTGCAGGTGCCCTACGGGCAGCTCTTCATCCAGTAGCGGCCGGCGCACCACCCAGCCACCTGCTAGCTGCTGCCTGCTCTCACTCGCTTATCTACACTCGTTCTCAGAGTGCAACCGGCGCTAGTGCAGCATTTTAGGGTAGACGCTAAGATGTACCTCTAGAGTCGAAGCTCATTAAATCACTCTTCCTTCTTCATCAAGGTGTTTTACTGATTTGGAACTATTAGGAGTAGTTTCTCTGCTGCTCCAAATATTTGAGCAAATACGTGTGTCTTATATGTACCCTTCATCACTTCCCGTTTCCTTCTCCTGCGTTCGTGTGTTCACCACAACTGCTGATCCCTCACAGTGTCTAACTATACCGAAGAGTGGGAAGATTAGTGCCGCATTCAACAGACTCCTGATTAAGAGCCTAGGAGCTAGAGGAATAGAGTCTCTGTTTATAATTCTGAAAAAATATTGTGTTAAGCGAATGACCCGCCTGTATCGTGTTCTAGTAATGTGTTGAGTAGCAATATTATAAGAAGGAAAGTTGCTACTCACCATATAACGGAGATGTTGAGTCGCAGATAGGCACAACAAAACGACTCCCTTATCGTTGTCCTATAAGCGTTGAAGGAGCACTACTGGGAGACATTCCCCGAACATGGTTCAGTTGATACCTCCAATTGTCTTGCTACTATTACACCCTTCAGTGGAGCTTTCCACTACCATATGGTACATTGAAGACTCAGTTTGTTTGCATTCTCCCCGAATACTCGGAGATAGTCGTTGCTGCTGTTTCGGACGAAACGCGACGCCTATCTGCGACTCAGCATCTCCGTTATATGGTGAGTAGCAGCTTTGCTTCTCATAATATTGTTACATTCCATCCAGGATTTTCCATTCATTGACTATGTTGAGTAGTTAATATGAAAATGAAATGTGTTGCAGTTTATTATATCAAAGTATTATTTATCTGCATTTCAAATGCTCTTTGACTGACGCGTACATTCGAAAAATTATCATTTAAAAAATTTAGGTCAAGTTTTTGATGGAATGATCGGAAGGAAGGCATAAAGGGTTTAATTTCAGTATTCCTCGAAACATAGCTTGAGGGCAGATGCTGCTGAATCGAAAGAGTATATCTGGATCTGTAGGTATTAGAAATCGATTTCAGCTGTCTCTTATCGTCTCTTAATGTTGTGCTATAAGCCTTTAAGGAACACTACTGGGCGAAATTCCTCTAACAGCCTCTACTGCATGGTTCAGTTGATACCTCCAGTTGTATTGCTACTATCACACCCTTCGATGGAGCTTTCCACTAACATATGGTACAAAGAAGACTCAGTTTGTTTCCATTCTCCCCAAATACTCGCAGGTAGTTGTTGCTGTTGTTTCAGGCGAATTGCATAGCACCATGCCGACGCATTAGCTGATTTAGGTCTGAACCTTCTGCTGCCACATTCACGAAATAATGACACTTTCCCTGCGTACAGCGCTAACATAATGTTAATGCAGAAAATATCGTATTCCAAACAGTTGGCAAATAATTTTAAAAAAGTGGTTCAAATGGCTCTGAGCACTATGGGACTTAACATCCGAGGTCATCAGTCCCTTATAACTTAGAACCACGTAAACCTAAGTAACCTAAGGACATCACACGCCCGAGGCAGGATTCGAATCTGCGACTGCAGCAGTCGCGCGGTTCTGGACTGAAGCGCCTAGGACCGCTCGGGCAAATAATTCAAATCATGTAGTTATTTAGAATGTACGAGAAAAAGCTGTGCTTCTTTGACCGTCCAAAGCGTTCAAACGCTAGCCTAGGAAAATAGCCCGAGACTATCGCACTACGTCCAATGAATTCCTAAGCAGCCGTGAGCCAGTTCTACTCCCTCTCGCCAGACCAAGGACGGCCCTCTTTACACAGTTTTACGCCAAATGAAGCATTCGATTTCGTGATCAGCTACTTCCGGATAGGAACATCATCAGCAAAACGGAATGACAATACATGTTGACGAACCATTGTGTCACTGCTCTCTGTAGCTGTGTTGCAACGACTGTGGCTGCAAAACTGACAGGGTAGTCTGAAGACTGGATCTTGCAGTAAACCTTAGAGTTGCCAGTGTAACAGTGCACTGACGTTCCCAATTCACAGCACAGCAACAGAGAATCTGGACAAATGTAGCTGAGCATCCTCCCATTCAATTCTCTCCGTTCACGAGTTCTGACGTACGGGATATCTGGTATGTAGACGCCTTCTTCCTTTTTTACGTGACCTTGCATGCAGAATCCTGTGTCCTATGTAGAGTTGCGCTCTTCCAAGATCACGGTTCGAACTTTTAGGTACGGTACATACCTGACCTAGTGAGTGGAAGAACTGGTAGCATTGGTAGGGAAAGAAATATAAACGAATGTGTGAGAGAAAGGAACTGGGAGGATACCAGCTATCTTTTTTTTTTGTGTTGCACATAACTAGAATCGCACGTAGTTCAGTGTTATTCCACTGTGCATATTATATTCTTACAAAATATAAATTTCATTGTATAACAAATAAAAATTAGTAGCTGGCGTAACTTTTGTGCTTCCATGCACCCAAAGCAAAAACTTTAGACGCAAGTACAGATTACACGCACAGATATAAAAATTCTATATAATTATTGTTGTTGTTGTGTACTGATTAGAACGTCCTTCACCATGATCAAAGACAAGAGTTTCCTGTTACTATTGGTAAGTGAGAAAGTTGTTTAGCAATAACAGGAACATGTATTATGTAAATACTGGAAGCGATGTATGATAGGTTTTTTAAAAATGAACAAGAACAGTCACAACCGTAAGAAACTTCTTTTTTCATGAGTTTGCCAGTTTCCGTCTGTTTTAGAGCAGTTTCGGGCCTCACACCATGATGGTAGACGGTGGCTGTAAACGGAGCAGTCGCTACGGCACCACAAACTGGAACTCCAGTGGCGTTTGTGGAGTCGTCTACCATCATGGTGTGAGGCCCGAAACTGCTCTAAAACAGACGGAAACTGGCAAACTCATGAAAAAAGAAGTTTCTTGCGGTTGTGACTGCAAATGTTCATTTTTGAGCGATAAAAATAACCGCTGTACTCCAGGAGAAACGTTCCCAAAATTTACTGAAACGTTTTTGTTTTCCATTCATTTCTTCTACGTTTTATCTTCCTTTCAGAAAATTGCGTATTCTGGAGCTATGTGATGAACCCGCACTATTTTTTATTTCTGCTAAAACGCCCCTCTGTTTCACGTTACAAATCAACAGCTCTCGAGTAAAACATTAATTAAATATTGACAGTTTGAATTTTTGTGTAAATATTGAATATTTTTAAGTAACGTACAGAAGGAGAACTATGTGGAACAAAAATATTCCGTGCGTTACGCTGCCCTTTACATGTCCTCACTCAGTTTTTAGACGGTACACAACTTTCGGTTTTTAGGGGAATCTGTAGAACATTGGCTTCATACGCAAGCAAAGCGATCTAAATGAGGTAACGCCCGACAGATATGCAACACACCTAGCTGTTACGACCTTAATTGACCGTAACTACTAGGAAAATTACGTAGTCTACATTTACTTACGACAGCCTACATTAGCCTACAGCAGTTATACAACTGTAATATAATGGGATTCTCGATTAATCAGTTCGCCTTGGAACGTTGAAAATGGAGTACAACTGGTTCCAGGCGGTAACGTGAAGTGGTGTGAAGTGGTGCGTGACAGTCGGTGACACAATGAAATCTGGAGTCGGGTGCCTCACTGAACATCGTTTGCCACAGTGAACTTAAAGCTACACAATGGGCAAGACAACATACACTATGTGATCAAACGTATTCGGAAACCTGGCTGAAAATGACTTACAAGTTCGTGGCACCCTCCTTCGGTAATTCTGGCATTCAGTATGGTGTTGGCCCACCCTTAGCCTTGATGACAGCTTCCACTTTGGCAGGCATATGTTCAATCAGTGCTGGAAGGTTTCTTGGGGATTGGCAGCCCATCCTTCACGGAGTGCTGCACTGAGGTATCCGTGTAAGTCGGTGAGGGCTGGCACGAAGTCGGCATATAAAAACATCACAAAGGTATTCTATAGGATCCAGGTCAGGTCTCTGTGCAGGCCAGTCCATTACAGGGATGTTATTGTCGTGTAACCAGTCCTCCACAGGTCATGCATTATGAATAAGTGCTCGATCGTGTTGAAAGATGCAATCGCTATCCCCCCAGTGGAAACAAGAAGGTGCTTAAAACATCAATGTAGGCCTGTGTAGTGATAGTGCCACGCAAACCAAGGAGTGCAAGCCCCCTCCATCAAAAACATGACCACACCATAACACTACCGACTCCGAATTTTAATGTTGGAACTACACGCGCTGGCCAGTGACGTTTACTGAGCATTCGCCATACCCACACCCTGCCATCGGATCGCCACATTTTGTACCGTGATTCGTCACTCCACACAACGTTTTTCTACTGTTCAATCGTCCAATGTTTACGCTCCTTACACCAACCGAGGCGTCGTTTGGCATTTAGCGGCGTGATGTATGGATTATGAGCAGCCGCTCCACCATGAAATTTTAGTTTTCTCACCTCCCGTCTAACTGTCATAGAACTTTCAGTGGATGCTGATGCAGTTTGAAATTCTTGTGTGATGGTCTGGACAGAAGTCAGCCTATTACACACTACGACCCTCTTCAACTGTCGGCGGTCTCTGTCAGTCAACAGACGAGGTCTGCCTGTATGCTTATGTGCTGTACGTGACCCTTCAAGTTTCCACTTCACTATCACATCGTAAATAGTGGACCTAGGGGTGTTCAGAGGTGAGGAACCCTCGCGTACAGGCGTATGACACAAGTGGCACCCAATAACCTGACCACGTTTGAAGTCCGTGAGTCCCGCGGAGCGCCCCGTCCTGCTCTGTCACGATGTCTAACGACTAGTGAGGTCGCCGACATGGAATACCTGGCAGTACGTGGCAGCACAATGCATCAAATATAAAAAACGTATAATTTTGCGGGTGTCCGGATACTTTTGATCACATAGTGTAGAAACTCAACAGTGGCTGACTGGAGTTTAGTGTGGTCCACCGAGTCGCAATTTTGCCTGTTTTCCAGTGATGCAAGTAAATCCGCAACGTGTGTAGGGTGTGTGTGCTTCACGTCGGGGTCGTTCGGTGATGTGTGTTTTCGTACCATGACTCGGGCTCAGTCTTTCATGTTACCGTGAACATAAACCAGAGCGTTTATTTCAACATTAAGGTGCCCAAGTGGTACTCGTTAAGCAACATTGTCGTGATGATAATGCTGTGGAGACTCCCATCGTCCAACATGACAGGATCCGTGTTCACAGGGCTGACGAAACTCAGGGATCCTCACCTCAACCAGCTCGTTAAATCATCCATCCTCATTGTGTAGAAAACATTTGGGACTATTTGAAACAGCACTGTAATTTATCGAGGATTGGGTACTAAGGCTAGGAAGGCGGTATCGTCAGCTTAATGTAGGAAGTAGATTGGGTGATTGGGTTTAGGCATGGCAGTGTAGATGATATACAGGAGTGGAGAAAGGCATACCTGCAGGGAGATAGAAGACACTGCAATTAGTATTGTTCATAGTTAAATAGGATTGGCTAGAAAGGATACAATATGGTGGACATAGTTTATTGGAAGTTTATTGGAGTATGAAAGCCACAAAAGCCCTAGGTCAACGAATTTAACGACATTTATTTACGGATATGGAGTTAGTAGGATGGGTCGTCAGAGGAAGATTTAGTTCTCGAGCCACACTGGTTGACAGAGAGGGACAGATGCTGGTTTTATGTGTGCTTTGCGAAAGGATGGATTTGAAGATAGTGCTAAACAGTGAAGTGAGGCCGATCTCTTGGTTGGACGGTCTCACTGGCAGGTTTGAGGGTTTTTAAATTTTCCTCTCCGAAATGAGGCTATTATCACGCTTAGTTTCGGTTTTACGAGGAATTAGCCTGAGGTATCCTTGGGGACACTAATTTTGTGTCTGACGTGCGACATTTCTTCATAGACAGCTGACCAGTGTCAGGTCCGCGCTTCCAGTTTCCATGTACACAGCGGGCAAAGGGTCTGCCAATGACAGCATGTTACGGCGTCGGCCTCTGCTACCTTGAGCTATACCAGCCAACTGCGTCGCCCATCTAGCACAGTCGTTGATAGGCATGTCGGCATCATCATCCTGCGGGACCATAAGTCATTCACTTTCCAGACCCCTGTCCGGCGAAGAAACAAAAATAGGCCTGCGTATAGCCTGTTTCATTGTCTACCCGAAGTCTTCCTGCAGATTGCTTTTATGAAATGGAATTCAGAGAATAAATTTGTATTTGGACTAGTACAATGAACATACTGTCCGTAGCTATTACACGCGTACTATTAGTCACAGCGCATCTGTCTGACAGCAGTTTAACACTCTAATTATTCGCCATCCAACGCCAGAGTAAATTTATACCAGAATCTATACTAATAATAAAACTATAAAATCGTTGTCTTTCTTTCTATTTGAACTTGCTCATTTTCAAAACTACCAGACTACTTCTCGCGGGGTCTTCACAGGTGACTTGAACGTAGCTTCCAGTGACTTGTATGATTTATTTCATCAAATCTGGTTCATGGAAGAAAAAGATACGTAATTTAAAGTTTTACCTAAAACCGTCATGTCTGTCTGTTTTAACGTGCTGATCTCCAAAACCACTACATGAATTTTTATGCGATTTTCACAGGTAAGTTGAGAGTAGTTTGGGGCAACGTATAGGCTTTATTTAATCAAAAATGGATCACGAAACGGAAAAGCTACCGTGATTTAATGTTTTATTTAAAACTGTCGTGTCTGTCTATTTGTCTGATTGAAAGCGACAACCACCAAAAGTGCTACACGAATTTTTAGGGGGTTTGCACAGGTAACGTGAACATAGCTTGGAGCAAAATACAGGCTTGATACTACTGTCTTCTAGTAAAAATCATTTCATTTTTCATCATCACTAAGTTAAAACAATCACTAGATCTCTACAAATAAATCGGTCTTCACAAGAAGACTATAGTACAAACTGACAGATTACATCCTGTACTGAATGATTATGTCAGGTAACAAAAATATAGGCTTTATTTCATCGAAATTGTATCACGCAAAGAAGACATCATAATCTAAAGTTGTATAAATGCGAAAGTGTGTTCGTCTGTTACTTTTTCACGATAAAACCGCAGAACTGATTCTACATGTTGTGAAATGTATAGCTACTTAATCAAGACGATGCATACATGTGCATATCTGCCTATGGTCGTCCGCATACATGTCACGACAGCAACGCTGTTTGCGAGGCACGTCGTTATGCACTGGGGTGGTTGGAGGAGTGGGGTGCATGTAAGCATCCTATGCTCACACGAACAGGCAGACACGCTATTGCATACGCAATAGTTTACTTAGCATCACTCATGTTAATAAAACTACTGATATGCGAGCTTACCCGCAGGTAACAGCTAATATAAAATATTACAGATGTTGTCGACAGTAAGCTGGATATTTTTGACACCTTATGAACAGTACATAAGTGGAACAAAACAGTGATGTCTCCAGTACCAGTGGCTTACTTTCTGTTGTGTTACGTGTCTCCTGGAAAGACTCACAAAACGTATCACTACTGCCCAGTATACATGAATGATTACCACTATACTGTTATCTTACTGTATTGTATGCATACAGCAGAAAATATACATTGTGAAGCGTCGAGTGAAGAAGTTGCCAGATTGAAAACGTTGATAGATTGTCACAGCCGTAGGAGCTGACTATCATCGGCCGAGAGTACATAGTGGGAGACTGGGCGTAGCGAACTGACTGCACAAAGCAGCTAAAGACGTAGCTTAGTCACTGAGTTCCGACAATTGTGTGCCAAAATGAGTCTTTCTAGAAGAAGATGGCAGAGTTCTACGAGCAGAGTAATTTCGACCGCTGGCTGCAGCTTGTGAGAGGACTGGCCACAACGAGAATCAGATTATGTATGATCCATTTATTACGGTAAAAAAATAAGTACATATTTTTATCGACACTATACAACACTCTGCAAACAAAAAAATTGGCACATTTACGGCAACTGAACTAAGTACGCCATTACACCAATAAATTAAATTTTCATTACTGTCAGCATACGTATCTACTGCACATACTGCTTCAAACGACAGCTACTGTCAATAGTTAAATCGGAACATGTATTTCTTGGTCACATTATCATGTGATGGAAGCTGCCATTAATAAATGTGTAATTCAAAAAATAGTTGAAATATGTGAAAATTAATAACAAAATTCGAAAGTGGAAAAATGTTGCCACAAAATCAGTCTGCATTAAACACTACAAATAATATGTAGATATGTATTCTTTTTATGATGTAATTTATATAGTTCATGTTTTTATAATTGAAAGAAACCCATCAGATGTGATGTAATTTATATAGTTCATGTTTTTATAATTGAAAGAGACCCATCAGATGTTCACCGACTGTAAGGTATCAAAATTATCCCTGTGGAAACACTAATAAAACTGCTGCAATAAGCTCAATGTAATTATTCTCTAAATTTGAATAAATTGCCGTTTTCTAAATTTCTGAAACGAGTCAGTGCGAGTCAATAGTGGGGATCAAGCGACCCTATATACCCTGTTCATGCTAGCGTATACCACCGGCGCCTGGTGCTGGATTCTTCCATCGGGCGGCGTGTACCACCAGTGGCACATGGTCCACTCTACCAATTATGCTACCAACAATACACCGACGTACGATGTATTACCTATGAGCCAGGCGCAACGAAAAACCTTGACCCATCAACGAGCGAGTTTTCTGAACAAACGAGAATCGTTTGCCTGACCATCTTCCGCTGCAATTATTACAGACAAACATGCAGGTTCCGGACACAGCCACCCTCCTGTTATCTGACGCAGAGAACGTATATTCCAACCAGCAACTGAAATGATAAACATTGTAGCAAAAAATCTTAAGACACGCAACACACGTTCATTTGAATACATAAAAAAATGGTTCCAATGGCTCTGAGCACTATGGGACTTAACATCTGAGGTCATCAGTCCACTAGAACTTAGAACTAGTTAAACCTAACTAACCTAAGGACATCACACACATCCATGCCCGAGGCAGGATTCGAACCTGCGACCGTAGCAGTTGCGCGGATGACGAGTTTAGAACCGCTCGGCCACACCGGTCGGCTTTGAATACATCAAAGAAACACTCAAGCTGCTAGAGCTAATAACAGAATAGAACTATTTCCATTCAATAATGAATTCTATTTAGAAACTGAAAGATTACCAGTGGGACAGCCAGCGTCTGGAACCATAGCAAACGTAATTTTGAACCATTCAGAACAAATTATGTTTAACAAAACATTGCCAAATAGGTAAAACATCCTATACTCGATTAGATGTATGGATGACATCGTGTGCCCAATCGATGAACCAAGCAGTAATATTGACCATTTACATACAGACATAAATACTGATCATAAAGTTATGTCTTATAGTAGAAAAAAAACAAATACGCAGTTAAATTTGTTGGATAATGCCATAAAGATTCGGAACAAGCAACACACATTTGACATACACCGAAAATCGACTGTAACAGATACAGTTATACACCAGTGACCACAGCACTCAAACTCTCAAAAGCAAGCAGCACTTAGATATATGCCCCACAGACGAAACACAGTGCTATTAGTGACAGACAACTACCAAACAGGAATGAATACCATACTACAAATAACCACAAACAATGAATACAAAGAGAACTTATTAACAAAGCTGAACAATAAAATAAAGAAACAAAAGCAGCAAACACCCAGCCGTAACCAAGAGGACGGAATCCTACACAATCACACACAAAAAATAAAAATACAGGAAAAACTGAAAATGAGAAGAAACAGAAAACAAAAGATGATACAAAGTGAAATACAAATACAAATAAAAGCACAGAAAATCTAATACTTTCAAAATACAAGGCATAAAAATAGCCCACCAAACAAACAATTCAATTCAAAAGTGCTTTCCAAAAAGAACAGAAAAAACTAATCTACATCAGAAATCACGAATATGCCAACTGATATGTAATACAACCCACACGAAAAACAAATGAACAACCGTAAACACTATAACTCAGTGCCGAATGCGAACATATATACGTATACCTGCACTCCTGTCTTCAAAAGTGCGGTGAAGCGCAAATAAAGACAATGCAGAGTAAGAGAAACTGCAAAAAACAGAAAACTGCCAAGTACAACGAAGTTCCTATTGACTTCAACAACTGATAACAAAGAAAGGAAAAGCAGTGGTCTCTAGAACATGTGAAAGAAAACTGTATTTAATCAATAACAGCGAAATTCTAGAAATAAATGTGTCCATATTGGCAGAATGGCCATAGGAGATGCTTTGTAAATAAACCAAAAAGCGTTTGGTGTAAAATTCTCTTTAATTTGATGCAGTAAGCTTAAGATGGTGAAACCAATAATAATTTGAATGTCACATGATTTGTGATTAATTTAGTATAAAATTATTTTATATGTCCTCTCACTACTCTCATGGAATGACCTTATGTCACTTTCAAAATGAAAGGTCAATGTGTTAAAATTGTAGCTAAGGGCGTTTGAAAAAAAATTGTGGTAAGGTCTTATAGGACCAAACTGCTGAGGTCACCGCTCCCTAAGCCTACACACTACTTAATCTAACTTAAACTACCTTACGCTATGGACAACACACACACCCATGCCCGAGGAAGGACTCGAACCTCCGACGGGAGGGAGCCGCACGGAACGTGACAAGGCGCCTCAGACCGCGCTGCTACCCCGCGCGGCCAAGGGCGTTTGAAAGCGAGCACCACTCCACGACGGGAAACCGGAAAAGCAGTGCTGCCAGATGAAGGAAAGCATGAAACGGTGTGGTGCCCCATAGTGAGATATTTCTCAGCGTCGGCGTGAAGTGTTGCGGAATGATACTATATATTAAGCTCTGGTCCATGACTGCATCATAAACTTTATACACTGAAGCGCCAAGAAAACTGGTATAGGCATGCGTATTCAAATACAGAGATTTGTAAACAGGCAGAATATGGCGCTGCCGTCGGCAAGGCCTATATAAGACAATAAATGTCTGGCGCAGTTGTTATATCGGTTACTGCTGCTACAATGGTAGGTTATCAAGATCTAAGTGAGTTTGGACGTGGTGTTACAATCGCCGTACGAGCAATGGGACACAGAATCCCCGAGATAGCGATAAAGTGGAGATTTTCCCGTACGACCATTTCACGAGTGTACCGTGAATATCAGGAATCCGGTAAAACATCTCTGAGGCTGGCAAAAGATCCTGCAAGAACGGGACCAACGACGTCTCAAGAAAATCCTTCGACGTAACAGAACTGCAAACTTTTCGCAAATTGTTGCAGATTTCAATGATGGGCCATCAACAAGTGTCAGCGCGCGAACCATTCAACGTACAGTAGCATCATCGATATGGGCTGTCGGAGCCGAAGGCTCACTTGTGTACCCTTGATGTCTGCACGACACAAAGCCTCGCCTGGGCCTGTTAACACCGACATTGAACTGTTGATCACTGGAAATATACTGTCTGGTCACACGAGTCTTGTTTCAAATTGTATCGAGCGGATGGAGATGTACTGGTATAGAGACGCCCTCATGAATCCACAGACCCTGAATGTCAGCATAAAACTGTTGAAGCTGGTGGAGGCTCTGTAATGGTGTAGAGAGCGTACAGTTGGTGTGATATAGGACCCCTAATACGTGCAGATAAGACTCTCACAGGTGACGCATATTTATGAATCCTGTCTGATCACCTGCATCCATTAATGTCCATTGTCCATTCCGACGGACTTGGGCAATTGGAGTAGGACAATTCGACACCCCACACGTCCAGAATTCCTACAGAGTGGCTTCAGGAACACTCTTCTGAGTTTCAACATTTCCACCGGCCGCCATGCTCCCCAGACATGAACATTATTGAGCATATCTTGGTTGCCTTGGGCTGTTCGCAAGAGATCTCCACCCCCTCGTACTCTAACGGATTTATGGACAGCCCTGCAGGATTCATGGTGTCAGTTCCCTCCAGCACTATTTCAGACATTAGTCGAGTTCTTGCCACGTCGTGTTCCTTCACATTTGCGTGCTCGCGGGGGTCCTTCACGATATTAGGTAGGTATACCTGTTTGCTTGGATCTGCAGTGTATATTAAGGTTGAAGAGTGCGATTATAATTCAAGGTGAAAGGATACCAATTATAAGATTTGGTGATGACATTGCTACCATCACTGAAAGTAAAGAAGAATTCCAGGATCTTTTGAATGAAATGAACAAATTAATGAGTACAGAATAAGGACTGAGAGTAAATCGTAGTAAGTACTGCGAAGCAGCAGAAATGAGAATATCGAGAAACTTAACACCAGAACTGGTAATCTTGAATTAGATGGAATTCTACTATCTATGCAGGAACGTAAACCATGACGGAAGGAACAAGGAGGACATAAAGAGCAGACTAGAACTGGAAAAAGGGGCATTTATGTCGAAGGGAAATCTACTAGTATCAAACATAGGTGTTAATTTGAGGAAGTCGATTCTCAGAATGTACGTTTGGAGTACAGCCTTGTATGGCAGTGAAACATGGACTGTACGAAAACCGAAACAGAAGAGAAAGAAGCGTATGAGATGTGGTGCTGCAGACGAATATTGAAAATTAAGTGGACTTCTAAAGTAAGGAATAAAGAGCTTTTCTGCAGAATCGCCGGCCGGGGTGGCCTAGCGGTTCTAGGCGCTACAGTCTGGAACCGCGCGACCGCTACGATCGCAGGTTCGAATCCTGCCTCGGGCATGGGTGTGTGTGAGGTCCTTAGGTTAGTTAGGTTCAAGTAGTTGTAAGTTCTAGGAGACTGATGACCTCAGAAGTTAAGTCCCATAGTGCTCAGAGCCATTTAACCATTTTTTCTGCAGAATCGCCGAGGAAACGAATATCTGGAAAGAAAACAAGACGCATGGACAGGATTGTATGAGATCTGTTACGACATGAAGGAATAACTTCCATGGTACTAGAGGGAAATGTAGAAAGTAAAAGGTGTAGAGGAAGGCAGAGAGTGGAATACATCCAGCAAGTAATTGAGGATGACAATAGGACATGTGTTAATACGTCAGGAAATCACATCCTTGGTACTAGAGAGAACTGTAGATCATAACGGCTGTAAGAGAAAACAAATGAGGAGACTGGAGTGAACCAAAGCAATGTTATTTGGACATGGAAGAGATACATAGAGACAGGAACTGTCGATGGCAACCGTCGATCAGACCGCCCAAGAGTGCAATGGATGACCGCTACCTACGGATTATGGCTCGGAGGGACCCTGACAACAACGCCACAATGTTCAATAATGCTCTTCGCGTAGCCACAGGACGTCGTGTTACGACTCAGACTGTGCGCAATAGGCTGGATGATGCGCAACTTCACTCCTGACGTCCATGGCAAGGTCCATCTTTGCAACCACAAGATGCCGAATGGACCGCTCAGGATTGGAATTACGTTCTCTTCACCGATGAGTGCCGCATATGCCTTCAACCAGACAATCGTCGGATACGTGTTTGGAGGCAACCCGGTCAGGCTGAACGCCTTAGAAAACACTGTCCAGAGAGTGCAGCAAGGTGGAGGTTCATTGCTGTTTTAGGGTGGCATTATGTGGGGCCGCTGGTGGTCATCGAAGGCACCGTAACGGCTGTACGATACGTGACTGCCATACTCCGACCGATAGTGCAAAAACATCGTCGGCATGTTGGCGAGGTATTCGTCATCATGGACGACAATTCGCACCTCCATCTAGCACATCTGGTGAATGACTTCCTTCAGGGTAACGACGCCCTCGACTAGAGTGGCCAGCATTTTATCCAGACATGAAGCCTATCGAACATGCCTGGGATAGATTGAAAAGGGCTGTTTTTGGACGAAGTGACCCACCAACCACTCTGAGGGGTCTACGCTGAATCGCCGTTGAGGAGTGGGACAATCTGGACCAACAGTGCCTTGATGAACATGTGGATAGTGTGCCACGACGAATACAGGCATGCATCAGCGCAAAAGGACGTGATACTGGGTATTAGAGGGACCGGTGTGTACAGCGATCTGGACCACCACCTCTGAAGGTCTCGCTGTATGGTGGTACAACATGCAATGTGTGGTTTTCATGAGCAATAAAAAGGGCAGAATTGATGTCTATGTTGATCTCTATTCCAGTTACCTGTACAGCTTCCGAAACTCTCGGAGCCGGCCGCGGTGGTCTAGCGGTTCTAGGCGCGCAGTCCGGAACCGCGCGACTGCTACGGTCGCAGGTTCGAATCCTGTCTCGGGCATGTATGCGTGTGGTGTCCTTAGGTTAGTTAGGTTTAAGTAATTCTAAGTTCTAGGGGACTGATGACCACAGATGTTAAGTCCCATAGTGCTCAGAGCCATTTGAACCATTTTTTGAACTCTCGGAACCGTGGTAATGCATTACTTTGTTATGTGTATATGTAAGAACCAAGAGGGACAAATAAGACTGGAAGAAAAATAACTAATTACTCGGATTAAAAAGGGTGTAAGACTTTGTAAGACTGGGAGACCGTCTCTCATCGCTGCTGCTCAATCTATGCATCGAAGAAGAAATGACGGTAATAAAAGGAAAGTTCAAGAATGGGATTAAAATTCAGGGGGAAAGGATATCAGTGATGACGTTCGCTATTGACATTGCTATCTTGAGTGAGAATGAAGAATAACTACAGGATCTGTTGAATGGATTGAACTGTCTATCGAGAGCAGAATGTGGATAGAGCATATACCACAAAAAGATAATGGTAATGAGAAGTAGCAGAAACGAGAATAGCGAGAAAATTAACATCAAAACTAGTTATCACGAAATAGAAGTTAAGGAAATGTGCTACCTAGGCCGCAAAATCATCAATGACGGACGAAACGTGAAGGACGTAAAAATCAAATTAGCACAGACGAAGACGGCGTTCATAGACAAGATAAATTTAATATTGTCAGTTCTTTTCATTTTAATTTGAGGAAGAAGTTTCTGAGAATGTAAGTCCGGAGTATATCACTGTAGGCTCGTGAATCATGTTCGGTGGGAAAACGAGAACAGAACAGAATCGAAGCGCATGAGATGTGGTGCTACAGCAGAACGTAGAGAATTAGGTGGGCCGGTAAGGTGAGGCATGAGGAGGTTCTCCCCAGAATCGGCGAAGAAAGGAAGATAAGGAAACCACTAAGATGAAGAAGGGACGGGATGGCTGAGCATGTCTTATGACATGAGGGAATAGCATCCTTGGTTCTAGAGACAGCTGTATAGGGCAAAATATGCATTCGAAGACAGAGATTTGAATACATGCAACAAATAATTGAGGATGTAGAATGCAAGTGCAACCCTGAAATGAAGAGGTTAGCGGAGGATAGGATATCATCCTGGGCTACATAAAATCAGACAAAAGATTAATAACTAAAAAGAGTTCCCTAAATTGCCCCAGGTGAATTCTTGGAAGGTTACTTTGGAAGGACACGTCCAACGTCCTTCCCCATGCTTCAAGCAATCGGAGATTACGTCCTCGACATCGACGAGATGTTCAATCACAACGTTCCCTCCTTCCTTGTGAATACAATTACCGTATGTACTATATTTCAGTGTTTAGGTAATCCTTACTAAAGCTGTAACTAAGTTTTCTCAGTATAACATTGGTATGTTGGTATTCGCAGTAAAGACTGCAGAGATGTGGACTTTTTCATTATGAACTATCTAGTATACCACCTTGTTGTGTGTAGCGGATGGTACTCTGTGTACCACTGGCATTTCCTCCCTTTCAACAGGTTGGAACCGCGCTGCTGCTAGGTTGTAGGTTCGAATCCTGCCTCGGGCATGGATGTGTGTGATGTCCTTAGATTAGTTAGGTTTAAGTAGTTCTAGGTTCTAGGGGACTGATGACCTCAGAAGTTAAGTCCCATAGTGCTTAGAGCCATTTTTTGAAGCTCCCTTTCCTGTTCCAGCTGTGAGCAGTTCGCGAACTACTGCTGTGAAACCTCACTGTAGGCTCTAATCTCATGTTCTTTTTGCGAGGAAGAAACATATTTGCTGAATTTACCAGGCACTTTCGATGTCGTAACATTAACAGGAAACCACACCGTGAGTATAAATGTAGATATAAATGTTGATTTTACAGGCTAATCATGTGTGTATTATATATAAGTGAGACAGTTTAATATTTTATGTGCATTGCATTAATTTTGAACTAAACCATTCGTTATTGTTAGTTTTTCTTCATGTGTACGAATTTTTGCGAAATAATTATGTAGTAATTTGATTATTTTTGCTATTATGTCGGTAGTTAGTAACTTCTGTCTCTCTTTGATTATTTATGGATTAAAAAGGGCAATTAACCAAGATTATATATGAAGCACATGATTCTTTGATAGTTCCGTTGTGCGAACCTTTATCCAGACTACAGCGTTTCCGTTAACCTTCCACTGGAAAGATATTTGTCTTGTATATACAGTAGTTCCACCAACCACAAATACGCTTCATAGCTATTGAAAATACTGTTATGACTCCTAAAACGTTGTTTCAATGGCCGTTAGAAAATTTATCAGGTTATTAAATTTGGTCTTCAGTTTCAATTATTTCACATCTGGATTCCAAATCTGTTACAAAATGAAGAATTCCCAATCCTAACGGGACCCACCCGTCTTCGAAACCTTTTTTCGCTAATCATCACCTATGCATTAATTTACCATAGGCAATGTGTGGACGGCATTCTGCTTTTGTCCCCTCTTTTCCAGGAAGAGATCGATGATTTTACAACTTAAATACGTTACATAAAATAATTATGTTAACCGTTGAACACTGATGTCAAACGACATTAATTTCTTAGACATATTTCTTGCTAACTGCCAAAAAGTCACTGTAAATGTACAACGACTAGTGTAATAATGGCAACTGTGTTCTACCATCGCATCCGATAGAAGAAATATTTTAGAGCATCATTGAGCTTATTGCTCAAGTAACCTTTCACCGATGAGTAAAGCACGTAAATAGATGAATTTGTTGCAAGGTGTCGATGAAATCTTCCATACATTGAAACTTGTAGCCCTCTAGCTACACCCCTTTGTTTTATTCCCCCTGAAATATTAATTTAAATCGACAGAGGGTATATAAAAGACTGGTCCGTTGCTGAGCGATAAGAAAAGGGAGACATGCGGCGGAAACCTTTCCATTAATCTATATGTCTCTTTTTTTCATTTTTAAGTGATCCGTCTTCTGACGGTTTTATGTGGCCAGCCACGAATTCTTATCCAGCACCAACCACTTTATCTGGGAATATCACCTGCACCCTACGTCGTCCTTATTTGCTAGATTGCAATCGCTGTATTGCCTTACAGTTTTTACCCTCTTAAGTTCCCTCTAGTACCAACTAGGTTAATCCATGATACCTTAACACATATCCTAATATCCTGATCTTCTCCTTGCATTGTTTTCCATATGTCCGTTCGTCCTGCGGAGAATCTCCTCCTTCTTTACCTTATCAGTACAAATAATTTTCAAAATAGGAGCTCTTTGCGTTCATAGCTGTTCTTCATTATAGGAAAGCATAGATATCTACATGCATGAAAAAAAGTGTTGCAACACCTCGGTTCCAACACTGACGTTGAATGTATATTTTGTGTCTGTTGCGTCCTAGGTACAAACTAGGAAATGGGAAGTCGGAATTAATTAAAACTTAGATTTATTCTGGAATCGAGGTGAAAAATAACTCAGCGTACTCATTCGTGACCAGGTTCGTAGCCAAAGTTCATCTCCAGTAAACACTATGACAGTAACAGCGTCGCGAATGAGAGGAGACCTGCTCCGTACTCCAGGACGCCCACCAGACGACGCGATTTAATCACGTGGGGCTGCATCCTGCTTGGCTCCGTCGACTCCAGCGGCATGACTGCTGCATCTCTTGTGGCGCCCCAAATGTAAGCACTTTGAATAATGCCGCGCTGCTACCACTGGAACGTTGGTACACGGTGTTCGAAAAGGCCAGGGTCTCGTTTTACGTTCGGCAGCCGCACTGTATGAACACACAGCCCAACAGTAGCAATAACATAGTCCCTTGCATTGTTCATAGATGTCACTATACCCGCACAAAGCTGTAAACAACCATGCATGCACAATGCCTATGTGACGAAGTGGGTAAGAAAGCTAATCACTTCTAGTCATAACACTAGGAAGGAATACACTACTTGTGTTGTCAGTAAGTCTGCCATGCGTAGAAAGTCAGTTCCGAACTTTGATCGTATCTGCATCGTTACATTGTGTCAGCGAGAGTCTCATCAATGGAAGTTTCCACACGTGTCAGAGTGAACCAAAGCGATGCTTTCGGACATGGAGGAGGTTCAAATGGTTCAAATGGCTCTGAGCACTATGGGACTTAACATCTATGGTCAGCAGTCCCCTAGAACTTAGAACTACTTAAACCTAACTAACCTAAGGACAGCACACAACACCCAGCCATCACGAGGCAGAGAAAATCCCTGACCCCGCCGGGAATCGAACCCGGGAACCCGGACGTGGGAAGCGAGAACGCTACCGCACGACCACGAGATGCGGGCATGGAGGAGGAACAAAGATTCATGAAATTTGATAACTTGCCTCCCTCAGCGCGCCCAAAGGCAACTACTGCCGCTGATGACCACTACTTACGGATTCCAGCTCGGAAGAATCATGAGAGGAACGCCACCATGCTGAATAATGATTTTTTTTGCAGCCACAGAATGTCATGTGTTGGTTAAAACCAACAGTCGAGATCGCAATAATATTTGTTTATTTACCCGTTCCGGTTTATGTTAAAGCCGTCCCCTATTTTCGACCCCCTGTGGCTGTTGCTGGCGGCTCCTCGGTTTTCTCGTGATACCACGATCGTACACGAGCTGAATAGACTGTGACTGTGTTCCGTCGGAGACCATTTTGGAAGCAATCTGGTCAACTTGGCCTAAATATCCGAATCTGCGGAAAAAATTAATATTTGGGTCAACATTTGTAAAACTCTAATTCCGCTCTCTCAAACCCCACCATATGGGGAGCGAGGGAGAGTTATAGTATTAGCGAATCAAAATTTACGAAGTAAATAAGTATTTGTTATTTATCCATAACCATTTTCCATGCAAAAATGAGAACATGGATTTTCTTGAATTACAGCGCCAACTACCAAGAATCAAAACAAATGTCTAAGACAAAATGTACGTAGTTTTTTTATGTAGAATCTAATTCTGCAATAAAAATTAGGGTTCCAATTTGAAATCTTAAAGTTTGCTACCGCCCTACCCCCAGGGGGCTGGGGTGGTGGTTTAATTTTGGCACCAGCAGATGCCCCTCTCGAAAATAATCAACTATGAATTCTACTCATTTTTTCGTGTGAAGTTTATTTTTCGAGTTGTTCTGGTTTGTCAACTTAAAATTTACACCCTTTATAATGTGGGTGGCAACAGAGTTGCTTTTTAAGCTAAGAATATACAGGATAAAGAATTTAGGAATAAAGGTCTAAGCAAAGTGAGAGCTTTGGAATGCATATAATTTTTTCAACGTAGAACTGTAGGTGTGCAATTAAAAGTAACAAGATGTAAGTGTCAGCCTTTAAGTGGAAAGAGTCTCTACAAATTAAAAACATAAAAATGCAATCATTTTAAATAAAAAGTTTCAGTAGATATTTTCACTGGGAAATATGTGGGGTAGTTGTAATATAACAATACATGTATCAATATTACAGAACAGAAAGCGTAGTGATGCATAATATAACAATCACATTTTTTCGCATATATACACTCCTGGAAATGGAAAAAAGAACACATTGACACCGGTGTGTCAGACCCACCATACTTGCTCCGGACACTGCGAGAGGGCTGTACAAGCAATGATCACACGCACGGCACAGCGGACACACCAGGAACCACGGTGTTGGCCGTCGAATGGCGCTAGCTGCGCAGCATTTGTGCACCGCCGCCGTCAGTGTCAGCCAGTTTGCCGTGGCATACGGAGCTCCATCGCAGTCTTTACACTGGTAGCATGCCGCGACAGCGTGGACGTGAACCGTATGTGCAGTTGACGGACTTTGAGCGAGGGCGTATAGTGGGCATGCGGGAGGCCGGGTGGACGTACCGCCGAATTTCTCAACACGTGGGGCGTGAGGTCTCCACAGTACATCGATGTTGTCGCCAGTGGTCGGCGGAAGGTGCACGTGCCCGTCGACCTGGGACCGGACCGCAGTGACGCACGGATGCACGCCATGACCGTAGGATCCTACGCAGTGCCGTAGGGGACCGCACCGCCACTTCCCAGCAAATTAGGGACACTGTTGCTCCTGGGGTATCGGCGAGGACCATTCGCAACCGTCTCCATGAAGCTGGGCTACGGTCCCGCACACCGTTAGGCCGTCTTCCGCTCACGCCCCAACATCGTGCAGCCCGCCTCCAGTGGTGTCGCGACAGGCGTGAATGGAGGGACGAATGGAGACGTGTCGTCTTCAGCGATGAGAGTTGCTTCTGCCTTGGTGCCAATGATGGTCGTATGCGTGTTTGGCGCCGTGCAGGTGAGCGTCACAATCAGGACTGCATACGACCGAGGCACACAGGGCCAACACCCGGCATCATGGTGTGGGGAGCGATCTCCTACACTGGCCGTACACCACTGGTGATCGTCGAGGGGACACTGAATAGTGCACGGTACATCCAAACCGTCATCGAACCCATCGTTCTACCATTCCTAGACCGGCAAGGGAACTTGCTGTTCCAACAGGATAATGCACGTCCGCATGTATCCCGTGCCACCCAACGTGCTCTAGAAGGTGTAAGTCAACTACCCTGGCCAGCAAGATCTCAGGATCTGTCCCCCATTGAGCATGTTTGGGACTGGATGAAGCGTCGTCTCACGCGGTCTGCACGTCCAGCACGAACGCTGGTCCAACAGAGGCGCCAGGTGGAAATGGCATGGCAAGCCGTTCCACAGGACTACATCCAGCATCTCTACGATCGTCTCCATGGGAGAATAGCAGCCTGCATTGCTGCGAAAGGTGGATATACACTGTACTAGTGCCGACATTGTGCATGCTCTGTTGCCTGTGTCTATGTGCCTGTGGTTCTGTCAGTGTGATCATGTGATGTATCTGACCCCAGGAATGTGTCAATAAAGTTTCCCCTTCCTGGGACAATGAATTCACGGTGTTCTTATTTCAATTTCCAGGAGTGTATATATAATCTCATGAGAAAATTTAACTTTTGTTCTCTCTTCCTCTGGTTTTCCGACTGTCCATGATTAACTAGCATGCTATACTGTATTCCAAACGTACGTCCTCAGAAATTTATTCCTAGAATTGTGGCCTGTCTTTCCTACAAATAGACTTCTTGGTCAGTAATGCCCTCCTTGCCTGTGATAGTCTGCTTTGTAGATCCTCCTTTCTTCGTTCGTCTATTATTTTGCTTCCGAGGTAGCAGAATCTTCAACTTCCTGAGCACTAGTTTTGATTTTAAGTTTCTCGCTATTCTCAGTTTTGCTACTCCTCATCACTTCTGCTTTTCCGGTTTACCCTCAGTCCATACTCTGTACTCTTCAGTTTGTTCATTCCATTCAATACATCCTGAATTCTTCTTCCTTTTGACTGAGGATAGAAAATTCATCAGCAAGTCTTATCATAGATATTCTTTCGCCCCGATTTTAATCTCACTCTTGAATATTTCTATCATTTCCGTCATTGCTTCTTCGATGTATAGACGGAGCAGTAGGGGCTAAAGATTTATTCCTCCTGTACATCTTTTTAACCCGAAAACTTCGTTCTTGGACTTCCAAACTTATTTTCCACTCTTGGTTCTTGTACATATTGTATATTACCCGTCTTTCCCTGTAGCTAACTCCTACTTTTCTCAGAATTTAAAACATCTGGCGCCTGCCGAAGTGGCCGTGCGGTTCTAGGCGCTGCAGTCTGGAACCGCGAGACCGCTACGGTCGCAGGTTCGAATCCTGCCTTGGGCATGGATGTGTGTGATGTCCTTAGGTTAGTTAGGTTTAACTAGTTCTAAGTTCTAGGGGACTAATGACCGCAGACGTTGAGTCCCATAGTGCTCAGAGCCATTTGAACCATATTTTAAAACATCTGGCACCATCTTATGTCGTCGAAAACTTTTTCTGGGTGGACATTTCTCATGAGCGTATCTTGATTTTTCTTCAGCCTTACTTCGATTATCAATCACAACGTCAGAAAGGCCTCTCTGGTCTCTTTACCATCCATAATACGAAAATAATCGTCATCTAACAGGTCTCGAATTTTCTATCTCATTTTTCATTTTACTGATTACAGAAGAGCTCGAGGCAGCCTGCACAACCAACACCGGCATTCGAAAGAAGAAATTTGACTTTGTGTTGTAATAAAGTTGGTGGTTGCCTTATATTCGAGCTAGACTGACGTCTTCTGAATGCACGAGGCTACGACTATACTGCGTTACTGCTTTCTATTGTCGAAAGTGATTCGTCTACGTAATACAACGAGGACCAGTGTCTGTAATCTTAATGAAGAATGCACCAGCTGTTTTTATGCATTCGAACGAGTTTTCAAAAATGTGAGTGAATAGGTGAGAAAAAAAATGCTTCGTAACTTTACATTTACTTTATAGTGATGCAAGGTTTCAAAACGAAATTTATCTGAAAAAGCGTACCTTTAGGATAAACGTGTTTCCAATCTTTTCATTTGCTTCGGTGTGATACATACACTATGTGACCAAAATTATCCGGACTCCCTCAAAAACATACTTTTTTCATATGCGGTGCATTTTGATGGCTCCTACTGCCAGGTTAGACATCGTGAGAGAGCATGATGGGGCGCTCCACGGAACTCACGGACTTCTAACGTGGTCAGATAATTGGGTTTCACTTGTGTCATTCGTCTGCATGAGAGATTTACACACTCTAAACATCCCTAGGTTCAATGTTTCCGATGTAACAGTAAAGTGGAAACGTGAAGGGACGCATACAGCACAAAAGCGTACAGACCGACCTCGTCTGTTGACCGACAGTGACCGCCGACAGTTGAAGAGGTTCGTAATGTGTAATAGGCAGACATCTATCCTGATCATCACACAGGAATTCCAAACTTCATCAGGATCCATTGCAAGTACTATGACAGTTGGGCGGGAGGTGAGAAAATTTGGATTTCATGATCTTGCGGCTGCTCATAAGCCACACATCACGGCCGTAAATGCCAAATGACACCTCGCTTGGTGTAAGGAGCGTAGACATTGGACGATTGAACAGTGGAGAAACGTTGTGTGGAGTGACGATCATGGTACACAGTGTGATGATCCGATGCCAGGGTGCCGGTATGGCGAATGCCCCTTGAACGTCATCTGCCAGCATGTGTAGTGCCAGCAGTAAAATTCTGAGGCGATGGTGTTATGGTGTGGACATGTTTTCCATGGAGGGGGCTTGCACCCCTTTTTTGCATGGCACTATCAGAACACAGGCCTACATTGATGTTTTAAGCACCTTCTTGCCTCCCACTGTTGAAGAGCAATTCGGGGATGGCGATTGCATCTTTCAAAACGATCGAGCACCTATTTATAATGCATGACCTTTGGCGGAGTGCCGGCCGGTGTGGCCGTGCGGTTCTAGGCGTTTCAGTCTGGAGCCGCTTGACCGCTACGGTCGCAGGTTCGAATCATGCCTCGGGCATGGATGTGTGTGATGTCCTTAGGTTAGTTAGGTTTAAGTAGTTCTAAGTTCTAGGGGACTGATGACCACAGATGTTAAGTCCCATACCGCTCAGAGCCATTTGAACCATTTTTTGTGGCGGAGTGATTACACAACAGTAACATCATTGTATTACCTGGCCTGCACAGAGTCCTGACCTGAATCCTATAGAACACCTCTGGGAAGTTTTGGAACGCCGACTTCGTGCCAAGCCTCACCGACTGACATCAATACCTTATAAATGTAAACTGGTCTTTGTTTTGAATCTGAACTTCACACACAGAAGAAAGATAACAGTAGGTAATATTAATTATGTTTTATATCTTACAAACTTTGCTTTTTTATGTGCTTGGGCAAGGAATCTTTGTCCGTTATGTTAATTATGACCGCGCTCTTGCAGATTCACCTTTTATGTTTTATATCGGATTTCGTATGTCAGATCAGCACACGAAGACGTCGATGGTTCGTGCTGGACGACTATCTTTTCAATTTACGGATCCTTCTTTGCCAAGCCAAGACACCCAACAATTTTACAAATAACTAGTGACACAAAATAAAACATACATCGATTAGTAATAATTATATTGTGAGATAGAAACATAGTTTAAAAATACACTTATATCATGTGATTACGGGTGCCGGTGGTTGCAGCTCGTGAATAAAATATTGAAATAATTCATTGTTAATGGCGGTGTGCCACACACGTCCGATCTGTACAGGACCTATCAAACAAAAAGTAACCTATACTTTCGTCATCCGACGATCGTAATTCTTCCTCTGTTTTCCAGCGGCTGCAGGCAATGCTTTCATAGCTGTGGTTTTTTAATGTATCTTTATTTTTCAACTTTTAACTACGACTTGTTCCTAAATAACCGCTCAGCATGCAAATGTGCCTTTAAAACCGCTTCTCAGTGCAGCACTCCATCACCTGATTTAACGTATTCCTGCTAGAGTGGAAGGTGTTATCAAGGCCAAGGGTGGGTCAAGACGATACTGAATTCCAGAATTACCGATGGAGGACGCCACAAACTTGTAAGTCGTTTTCAGCCACGTGTCCGGATACTTTAGATCACATAGTGTAGTTCTAAAACTAAGACTCTTAACTGGCACTTACGAGATAGAACACTTTTTTACTCTGTGGAATTCCGAATTTTAGTTCAGTTGTTTGATAGGATCTCGCCACAGTGACGGAACATTAACATTACACCACAGTCTAACACAAACATTCACAACAGTATTTGTTATACAGTGTAACAGCAGCTCTCCAAGCAGACAGAAAGCTCCACTTTTGAATAGTATATCCGATGAGTGCGAATAGTCTCGTTTGCATTGATTTATAACACAGCTTTATAACAGGGATGGTATATAGTGCCCTAAAAAAGGTAATGCCTAAATGTTATACGACATTTGTTTTTCTTTAGTTGTCTAAGGACTCTGGGAGTTATGAAACAGTCCATTACAGGATAGTTAATTTAAGATTATCTTATAACAGATATCTGATGAATATTCTTGTTTTTTATTTGTTCTTTTAAGAACAAAAAATGGATCGTAAACAGTAGAAGACCTGTCAGTTTGCCGAAAGACGTATATGTTCTCAGCAACGTGAAGTTTTCTTCGTTACAACACCAGTCAAATTAGTTATTGTAAAACGTAGGAAACCTGTGTGAAATGAAATACGTTATAGAAATGTTTCCCAACGCAGAAGAAACCAATAGCACAACTTCTGCTACAGCTGTGCTACAGACGCCAAGAGTCTTCGAAATATTGGCTTTTGAACCAAAAGTAATTACACTTACAAAAATATTGCTGTATTAGGAAATAAAATAAAGTGCAGAAATATGCAAACTATTAGAGTTCATATAAAATTGTTACATGTCAAGGAAAGTGCCGATCATAATAAGAACAGAAAACAATATAAATTTATGCTTCTCATGAATGAAACACGTTTCTTGATCGTTTACTAAACTTGGAAAGCAAAAATATAATAATTATTTTGTTAATTAAGAAGAAAAATAATTAAAAACAAACGTTAATCTTATGGCTGGCTTTCTCACTGCTAGGTTTTGCTAGTATCATTCCAGGTGTTAGATGGTAACAATTTTCAAAGCAGTGAGTGTCGTAACGGTACATGTTAGACTGTGATTCCGCAGTCAGGTCTTTATTTAGGGTCCCTGTAACTTCTTTTCAAATGGTTCAAATGGCTCTGAGCACTATGGGACTTAACATCTATGGTCATCAGTCCCCTAGAACTTAGAACTACTTAAACCTAACTAACCTAAGGACATCACACAACACCCAGTCATCACGTGTAACTTCTTTCATTCAGGCAAAAATACCTTGTCCAGCGAATTATTGGCTAGGTCCCTCATGGGCAGTAGTTTATACGAAAAAAATTATACAGGCATATTTCATTCAGAACATTGTCTCTTAGTATCAAGGCTATATATTTCATTGAGATAGACGTATGGAACCGCAGAAACTTATAAACATAGAATGCCAAATCAAAACATCTTTCAGCCGTCTAAATCTGCAAACTGTTATTTTATTGAGCAACCAGCTTCGGCGATACACTACGCATTCTTCAGGCTCCTGGACCGACGTGAAGGAATAGGTCACCGAAACTGGTTGCCCAATAGAATAACAGTTTTGAAATTTAGACGGCTGGAATGTGTTTTGATTTGACATTCTGTACTGAATAGCGGAGGTTCCGCAATCATCTGTATGTAGATGGACGTACACAGATGTTACTTAGGCGCCGAGTATGGAACGAAGTAAGAAATAGTTTTTATCCTTGTCCCATCATAATTACAATTTTCTGTGCACGTATAAGATAATTATTTCCAATGTTGGTACAGTTATTGTGGCATGACACTGCACATGACTAACATGGAATTTTTGTCGGGGTACTGACTAACACTAGCTACAGCAACCATGACGTTTTCTTTAATATTTAACTTCCTGTATGTTGTTCTCCCCCATATCAATACTTTCTTCTCTCATTGCTTTTAGGAAGTCAGTTTCGTTGGATTCATCGTTCTGTGACGTACTATTTCTACTGGGCGAAGTTGCTCTGGCATGCAGTGAGTCGATCTCAGTTGCACCTAGACTCAATCCTTTTCTCTCCATCGTATTACGCATGATTGCCACGGCCTCTCCGTGTTGTGGTGTACAATCTTCCGTTTCCTCTTGTGTGTTCTCATTCGCCGAACTGACATCGTTTGCTAACTGGTTGTTATTTGCCACGTTATCGCCATAGCTATCATCTCTCCGACTTGACTGCTTTGCGTGATAAACTGCATCTTCCTGTCCTGACCGACAAGAATTCATAGTCTCACGCGGCTCCACTATACTGTCAATTACTTTTTCCTCCTGCTTGTGCAGTAGGGCGTTCCATATCCCTGCTGATACCTCATGTCTTTTAACTGTGTAACTAAGACGCAACTATTTTCATTTAAAGCTCTGAATTCTATCAAGACGCTCCTCTTATTACTTTATTACTGATTCAAATGATATTCTTGCCACCGACAAACCCATATGCTTCGACCTTTCGTTGGGTGGCTAGCGTAGCAACTCGCCCCCCCTCCCCCCCCCCCCCCAATCCCTCCTACTCCACCCGGGTTTGTTTTCACAATGGCTGTCCACATCCTTAAATTTAATCTCTGTACATCCATCTAGTCAGA
The DNA here is from genome assembly GCF_023864275.1 of Schistocerca cancellata. Taxonomy (NCBI): domain Eukaryota; kingdom Metazoa; phylum Arthropoda; class Insecta; order Orthoptera; family Acrididae; genus Schistocerca; species Schistocerca cancellata. The sequence continues at coordinate 400,205,668 of NC_064627.1, forward strand.
GATGATTGTGGGACCTCAGCTGTTCAGTACAGAATGTGAAATCAAACACCTTTCAACCGTCTAATTCCCAAACTGTTATTTTATGTACTTCAAGTTTCGAAGATACATTATGCCATCTTAATGGTCTTTATACAGCGATCACTTCAAACGTCATCTGCCGAGTCACCAGACGATGTCTGAAGTGATCGCTGCATAAAGGGCCTGAATATGGCGTAATATATCGCCAAAACTGATAGCCCAATAAAATAACAGCCTGAATATTAGACGGTTGAAAGGTGTTTGATTTGATACCCTATCCTTAAATTTACATCCGATTTTCTGGCCCTAAACATGTGACGTAGCTGTCTGCACGTAATCAAAGAAACTGCAAACATCTCTCTGCATTCTTTGAAGTTTCACAGTTCTTTATCAGTGAGAGTGACAATGATCTCTATTAGTCTAACTTAGTTTAAATATTATATCTTACAGTTTTGTAATGAAGTTGTTGGCAAAGTGTTCCATGCATTTTTTGTATTTCCTTTGAATGCACAGAAAAATGTGAGAATACTAGAGCTGACACTTGTAATCGAGGAAAACGATAATATCCTCCCATGGGTTGAACACCACTCATGATTTCTTTATAAATAAATCAAATGCTGGCGAAGCTGTTGTGACTACCACTAGCCGTTGCGAATCAATTTGTTACCTACCTCCCACTACGGAGGCACTGATTATCCTCTGTCTCATCACCATGGTGCTTGTTGGACGACGCTTGGCGTGCTGCTGTTTGCTCGCTTAACGCCAGAAGAGGCGGCAACCAATCAAACACACCGGTTTTGCAGCTTCACCGCCGAAGGCGCTGCTCGTGTTGCTGCTAACCTCGATACCCCTGCTACTTCTGTTACATCATAACGCATGCACGAAATATATACAGTACGTCAGTAAATAATCCAAAATGTCAGAAATAATGCAGTCTTCGATCGAATAGCGGAATATCACTAACAGATATCCAATCGAAATATTGTGTGGGAAGGAGCTGCAAACCGGGCGCACCGCTGTAAATCGCAAAACTTCAAGATTAACGTCTTTCTGGAGCTTCATACATGAAAGCCAGGTCTATCTTCATAATTTTCCAGGATTAATAGATCACATCGATATAGTATACTGCTCTATACGTACAGTTTCAGAAAAATCTCCAGTAACTCTAACTCAGTGACACAGGTAAAACCCTCCTACTAAAGAAACATTTTATCATCCGTAGCACAGGTTCTGGTGTCTCCCTTACTTTCGCCATCTGGTGTAATATCGCACCCTAAATAGCGTAATTCTGTCTCCTCTCCCACTGCATCATCCCAAGTTTTGACAGCAAGAACTTAATCGTTTTCTTACCGCAGAGTTCTTTGAGCTCTGTAAATACTAACCAAAGGTGTATACATAGTAAGTTTTGACTGGCCCATGGTATCGTCTAATCACACAATAACGGATTTTCTGCACATTTATGCGCAATATGTTACGTTTCTCAACGTTGAGGTTCAACTGCCAATCCCTGCACCAAGCGTCAAACCTTGCAGGTCTCCTTGCACTTTGCTACAACTTTCTAGCGTTGTGACTTCTGTGTATACAACTGAATTATGCGCGAAAAGTCTCATGAAACTTCCAACTTTATACGCTAGGTCATTTAAAGATAGTACATACTACGATGATTGTTTAATACTCCCTTGGGATACCACAGAAGCAGAAAACACGTTGCAAAATTCAACAACACACCGTCGCAGGCGTTATAGGCCAATAGTTTTGTGTTTCAGATCAGCAACCCTTCTTGAAAATGGGAATGACCCGTGCCTTTTTCTAAGCATTAGGAGCGCTTGGCACCTCTAGAGACCTATGGTACAAGACTGCTCCAAGAGGGCAATTTCTTCCGCATACCTTCTGTAAAACCGTACTGGTATCAAGTCAGGGCCTTTGGTCTTCCTGCTGTTGAGTGATTTCAGTTTCTTTTCTGTCCCATGGCCACTTGTTTCATTATCAGCCATTTTATAGTTCGTGTGACTATTTGAAGGAGGTATTACATTTATCGAAAAAGACGTTTAGTATTTCGGTCTTTTCTGAGTCATTCTCTGTTTCACCACTATTACGCTCACGAGAGAGTCGGGACAGAGAGCTTCGGTCCGTTTACTAACATAAGACCAATACTTCTAATGATTTTCTGCCGAAATTGTGAAACTTGTGGTAAGGCCTTATGGGACCAAACTGCTGAGGTCATCGGTCCCTAAGCTTACACACTACTTAATCTAACTTAAACTAACTGACACAAACGAAAACACACACATCCATGTCGGACGGAGGTCTCGAACCGCCAGCGGGGAGACCGCTCAGCTACCCCGTACGGCTTTTCTGTCGAGTCGAACGATAAAAGTTTACTCTCGAATTTATGAGTACTTCACGCACGTCTCTGCTTACGATAAGTTTGACTTCGTTTAGGTTTTGTTTATCTGCGAGGCTTTGGCTACTTTTAAATTTGCAGTTGGCTACTTTTAAACTTGCAGTTAAGCTCGCGTTACTTTGTAGCATTTTTCTAACATGCTGTCGAACCCTTATCTCCCTCATTACTTTGCTCGACACATTAAGCGTTCTGCACAGCGCTCTTGAACTTTGACCACTGATGCTCAACGTTGTTAGTGCTGGAGATATAATTTTCGTGTTGACTGCTCAATAATCCTAAATCTGTTTCTTGTCACTTTTGCTACGCAGAAATATCTTCCTGCCTTTCTTTGTATTCGTATTTACAGCCGTATTCAGTAATGCTGTAACATCATTACGATCACTGACTCTAGTTCCGGTCTGTTCGGGTTCGTTTGTCACCAGTAGGTCTAAAATGTTATCTTCACGAGTTGCTTCTGTGATTAACTGCTCAACGTAATTTTCGGAGAAAGCACTTAGAACAGTTTCACACGATTCTCTCCCCCTACTACCCGTCCAAATCACTTGCGTCTCCCAGGATATAGCTGGTAAGTTAAGATTTCTACCTAAAACCGTAACATGGCCAGGAAATTTTTGCAAAGTATTCTCCAAATTTCCCTCAACTATCCTGCCACTACTGTTGCTTAATCAGGGAGTCTGTAAAAGCATTCTATGACCATGCTTGATCTTCTTTAATACCTATATTGATCACACAGTAGATGTAGTATTTCTCATGACCGTGGACACGTCTCCATCACCAGCGTTCAACGTGGGAAACCTAGTATAAAAGATGTGTTAGTACTCTCAGATATCGCGGACGAATATACTTTACTCATGGTACCAGGTGGTTATAATTAGAGTGCAGCTACTCACAGAAGGCATTATGGCCTGAAACTATCGTACGACAGCGGAAATTGGTAGATATTCTAAGGCGTTAATGTGGAATTGATTTTGGCCATCATGTGCAAATCTGGTGCTGTTACAGACAGACAGACTTATAGAAATGTTTCCGTATATAATGGATTATGAAACGGTATGTGGACAGATAAAGTCAAATAATGTTAATTTTATTATTAACCGCCGTTTTTAAAATTTGTTCAGTGTGAGGACCGGGGACGTGAATGAGATGCTACATCCGTAAAATGGTGTGATCAACCGTTGCTCTCAGCAGTTGCAGTGGAATCTGAGCAACTTTTTCCTGTATATTGTCCTTCAGATCAGGTAGGGGCCAAACGTGTCAATCGTAAAAGCGTTCTCTTAGATACCCCCAGAGTCAAAAGTCACATGAATTCACCTCAGGTGGTCTTACAGGCAGTGCATCTGAAAAATCTGTGGAGATAACACGTTCGTGAAAGGTTCCATTAGACAGATCTTCCGCTAGGCGAGTGACATGAGGTGTTGCCCCATCTTGCATGAAAACGGTGCTTTCCATATAGCTGCGGTCTTCCAAAAGAGGAATCGGATGCTACACATGGAGGTCTCGTTAATGTGCTGACGTCAAGGCGCACCTGACTGGCCCTCATGATGTATTCCCCACAATGAAGAACGGACAGAGAATAAATGTGTTTGTGACTCAACACCACACAGTCACATACCGCGAGTGCAATGGTTCTCTGCACACAACACGCTTTTTAACAGTACCATAAATTCGGAAATTCTGTGTGTTCACTGCTCCTTGTAGTATAAAATTTACCTCATACACCATGGAATATTGCCCGTCCACATATCATGCAGTTCGAGCCACAAACCGAAGGATAATTTCAGAACGTCGCTGAGGATCATGAGGTTTCAGTTGGTACACCTTCTGGGTCTTGTACAGGTACCAGTGTAAAATAGACCGACAAAACTTTCCGAGCTGTTGACGATGAGATGGAGAATTTTTGCAACGCAGCACGAGGGCTAGCACTGCCCGGGCACGTGCTACATGGTCAGCTTCAGCAACAGCCACGTCGTCAATAACTTCCAACGGGATGAAGCGCCTTCCTCTTCCTGGTGCCATACCAAGCTGCTCCGTGCTTTAGACGCCTTCCTCTTCCTGGTGCCATACAAAGCTGCTCCGTGCTTTAGAATTTCTTTACCAGCCTCTGTATATCATTCAGTAACATCGGGCCTCTCCTCAGACCTTTCAGTTGGCTATACTCTCTCAATGCAGCACTGTAGTACCTACCGCTCAGATAAGACGGGTTCCCTAGCAGCTCACGGCTTCTCTTCTCGATAGATATACTATTCATTCACTTTATGGCTTCTCAAATGACAGCTTGGATGACATTCCGTCATACGAACAGTGTACGCCGCCAGATTTGCACCTGATGCTCAAAATTGGAACAAAGTTTTTCCGGTGTAAATCTGTTCCGCAATAACACATTAGTATATCTGAGCCGTGGCTGGATGATTGTATGCCCTGGATTAAACCTTCATTTGCGACTCTGTCTTTAGTCTCTCGCGGTTATCGCGATTATGCTGTTATCCTCTCCTTCCACGGGTGGCAGCAGCGATGTGTATCGATATTCGCACCTTGGGCTATCTTTGACCTGGCGCTTTCCGGCTGGCCGGTGTGCGACGATTCGGTCGGTTTCCATTGAGCAGTGAGGAATTCTCGGCGGGCTGTAGTTTGGCCGGAGCCCGCTCGCGGTCTCTACGCGGTGTCGGAGAGTGTGGCGCTGTTCCCATTGCTACGACGTCCGTGGCTCACCGACCCTGGACACGAAAGTTGAGTTTTGATTTGACCTACCAGCAAGTCATGACTGTTCACATGTGTCGTTTGGAGTTCGTTGTCGGCTGTTGGGGTATTCCCGCGAGCCACAACGTGGTTTTCAAGTTGGAAAATTCTAGCCACCCTCCGGTAGAGTTTCGCTGTATTTGGTTATTTGAATTGAAGTGCACCAGCGGAATCTTCTGCCTTGCGGCCGTTAACGTTCCGGTTACCTGCCCTGGCCGTTGACGTAAATTTCAGGCGGTGTGGATTCCTGAACGTGTTGTTGATGTCCAGCATGGTGTGTAGTTCGACAGCTCCGTGTATGATTGGTTGTGGGCGCCAATATCTTCTACGTTGTTCCGTTGAACTCTCTGTTGTGCCCTGGCCGGGTGAAGTGGAAGTTATCTTGTCGGTGGGTCCGCTGACTGTCGGTCGGTTGGGTTGTCGTCGGATCTTGAATGGTTGGCCCGACTGCCTGCCTCATCTACGAGCCTCGAACACCTGGGCGCCCTTGTGTGTACTGCCTTATTTTTTTAAATTTGTTCTTGTTGGTTTTATTTGTATGGCTTTTGGTCTATTTTCTTTCAAATCATAGTTGTTTCACTATTAAGGTCTTCAGCCTAGTTTAAAGTACCAAGTTTCGCTGCCACACGATAATCAGAGCACACACTAGTCTCCCGTGAGCACCTGCACTTAAATTATAACCACACAGTACAAAAAATACACACATTTGGCATGGTACTAAGCAATACTTGCTAGCACAGGATTCACTGATATGAGCGCCCATCCCTGATTCGCGGCAGAACTGAAGTAACGATAAAAGTCATGAATACGGCTTTAAGTAAGGTCATTAAAATTCACACGTTGTCAGTCTCAGTTAAATTCAGTCACAGAAGCGAAAGGACTTACTAGCCTTCACACCATCGGGATCCCATTGCCATGAAAAACTCTGCGTTTATTAGCAGTCTGCATCTCGTCAAAAATGGATCCTCAATCTATACTTCGCCAGCATCGGGCCCTGGATGCTTTCTGCACTAGGCCAAATTTGAAAGTGTACTTCACGAATATCAGACCCAGTGGGCTTTCTGAACATTTCGTGTCTCTAATTCCGCATCCCACTGAAAAATGAGAGCGTCAATACCCACGTGAACCATCCAGGTTTCGCATTTATTGGTTGACCTATCAGAAAAGAAAACTGACTTAAAACCCCTCATCTCCTCTGGTGAGCGCCAGACAAGACTGCGGCAAGTACTAGCGACCTTTCAGAGCTCTAGACTCGTCGTTGGGTCATGAGACATGAGGATAAGCTCCCATCTTCCGCTTCCATTTGGAATATTTTCGAAAACTCTGAACTAGGCAACGAAAAAAAGATGCACATTGCCACGGCTCACAAGCAACCGCCACAGGTGCCACAGTGATAGCGTGCGTACTACTCTGGCATCAATCAACAGGCCGTCGCTTGCAGCTAATTCCAGTAAAATTTTAATTTCAAGGACTCCAGGCTTGCCCGAAAAGAGTGGACGAGCGACCGCCTGGCGCTGTCCCTGTACAAAGTGGGGAAGAGTCTACTGTCTGAGGGACACACAGGCTGCTCTGGGTAGGAATCAAGCAACGTCAGAGATAATACTGTCGAGCGAAACTTTACTCCAAACGTAAATGCTATTTTTTTGGTAACATCTGATTTGGTGTTTTTATTCCTTGGCCTGTTAGGAGAAGCATCTAAATATACAGCACCCGGTATTAAAGCTTAGAAACCTGCGAAGCGACATTTAACGTTGGGACTAGTAATTTAAGACCCATAGGGCCGCAAATGTCGGGAAATACGATGTGGATGACAAATGTTGAACATGTGACGTCACGGGATGACACACCTCACCCCACGTGAATCCTGTAGGTCTGTCACACCTTATTCCAACGTAAGTGAAGCATTCACGTTGGTATGGCTCGTGGCCTATGTGCGCGACTTAAGCGCGTGGGGCGAGAGTTCCAGTCCTGTGTGTAACGCGCAGTACTTTTTTGCATTGCGTTTACACTGAGGAAAGATTTTGTTTACCGATCTCGTGGTCTCCACTGGATTATAGCAAAATATAGAACAACTGAAAACTAATAAGTTCACTAATTGCGTCGATACCAGTAAATACCCTACGTTTTCTATTCCGAATAAAATCCATAAATAAAAAAGGAAGCGACAAAAGGAAAGGAACCAAAATAAGAACAGCTTTTGCTCAGTTACAGTTAGGACAATAATTTTGTAACTTCATGTTTACAACAAATCACATTTACGAAAGGTCTTCGAAAAAAGAGTAGCCTAGCGAGCAATGTGCAACACAGCCCCCTACAGGCGAGCGTAGGATAGACAAGATCAGTCGCTGCACTTGTGGCGAGATGCGTCATCGGGTGACGTCACATGTTCAATAATTTTCATCAAAAAAATGGTTAACATGGCTCTGAGCACTATGGGACTTACCTGCTGTGGTCATCAGTCCCCTAGAACTCAGGACTACCTAAACCTAACTAACCTAAGGACATCACACACAACCATGCCCGAGGCAGGATTCGAACCTGCGACCGTAGCGGTCCCGCGGTTCCTGACTGTAGCGCCTAGAATCGCACGGCCGCTACGGCCAGCAATTTTCATCAACTATTCGGGTATTTCCCGACATTTGCCGACCCATGTGTCTTATATTAAATGATCTGTCAGCGTCATCTACGTCGCTTCGGGAGTTTCTAAACGTTAATAGGAATCAGGCTGCATGTAAATGTTAGTACGAAAGTGGGCTACCTTGTAGGCTGATTGCAATTACTTCTGATGTGCTTATGCCATTGGAATCACTTGTGTAAATTAATCTTAAATACCTTCATCTCAATGGAGAATGTCTCAGTCAAATTATAAGTAGTGGGACACACATCAGTAGTTCCCTTTACTGTCTTTTTGCTACCCGTTGTTTATCCGCTTTCCGATTGAATTTACATTTCAGCTCGCTGGGAAAAGAGAAAGGAGAGCGGTTCAATATCATTATCTATTAATCATGAAAAGCTAATAAATACAATGAAACATCTCTTTCCGAGAGGCCGATAACATCCGCAGACAGGGAGCAAGTGGCAGAAGCAAATGAACAATAAAGAAAGACCGAAAGGTATGAGGGGGACCTGACATACAGGCTCCTCTCGGCAGATGCCATTTTTGTGATACGAACGCCTGTAAACATCAAATTACATGAGAATAGATCTCGCTGCTTTCGCAAGCTAGTATTTATATTTTACATAAAAAATAATTTGGAAACCATAATTACTTCCTGACAGATCGTTGAACTTTATTTTCCAAGAAGTAAACAGATTTATCAATAATTATGTTGATGGACGAGGAGACAACTTTATTTTATGCATTTTAAAATGATAACTATATGCTGGTGTTCATGGTTTCTTAACTGCATGACTTGTTTTGTAATATTCCTCTAGATACAAAATATTGTTCTCATAATCTTTGTCGCTTCACTAGGTAGTTCATAATGATAAATTCCACTTCCCTTAAATATAATACATACAGTTTTTGTATTCAAAAGGAAGAAACGTTGTGATTTAACATCTCGGCGACGTCGAGGTCGTCAGCTCCGATTCCTTGAAGCATGTCGAAGGACGTCTGCCGTGTCCTTTCAAAGTAACCTTCCAAGACTTCACCTGTGACAATTTAGGGAACTCTTTTTAGTCACCAGTCTTCTGACTGGTTTGATGTGGCCCAGCGAGATATCCTATCCTGCGCTAACCTCCTCATTTCAGAGTAGCACTTCCATTCTACATCCTCAATTATTTGTTGCATGTATTCAAATCTCTGTCTTCGAATGCATGCTCAGCCATCCTGTCACTTCTCCTCCACAGTGTTTTCCGTAACTTCTTTTCTTCGCCGATTCTGCGGAGAACCTCCTCATGCCTCATCTTATCTGCCCACCTAATTTTCTACGTTCTGCTGTAGCACCACATCTCAAGCGCTTCGTTTCTGTTCTGTTCCCGTTTTCCCACCGAACATGCTTCACGAGCATACAGTGCTATACTCCAGACGTACATCCTCAGAAGCTTCTTCCTCAAATTAAAATAAAAACAACTGACAATAGTAAATTTCTCTTGTCTATGAATGCCGTCTTTGTCTGTTCTAGTTTGGTTTTTACGTCCTCCATGCTTCGTCCGTCATGGGTGATTTTGCGGCCATGGTGGCACATTTCCTGAACTTCTATTTCGTGATAACTAGTTTTGATGTTAATTTTCTCGCTATTCTCGTTTCTGCGACTTCTTATTACCATTATCTTTTTGTAGTATATTCTCTATCCACATTCTGTTCTCGCTAGACAGTTCAGTCCATTCAACAGATCCTGTAATTCTTCTCCATTTTGACTCAAGATAGCAATGCCAATAGTGAACGTCATCACTGATATCCTTTCACCCTGAATTTTAAACCCATTCTTGAACCTTCATTTCATTTCCGTCACTGGTTCTTCGATGCATAGATTGTGCAACAGTGACGAGAGACTGTCTACGAGTGTTACACTCTTTTTAATCCGAGTAATTAGTTATTTTTCTTCCAGTCTTATTTGTTGCTCTTGGCTCTTACAGATAAAAATCAAAAAAAGTTTTGCATCAGAGTTCCGGAACTTGTACAGAAAATTGGAATAGGGATCAACATAAACATCATTTCTGCCCTTTTTATTGATCATGAAAACCACACATTGCATGTTGTACCACCACACAGCGAAACCTTCAGAGGTGGTGGTCCAGATCGCTGTACACACTGGTCGCTTTAATATCCAGTAGCACGTCATATTGCATTGATTCATGCCCGTATTCGTCGTGGCGCACATTCCACAAGTTCATCAAGGCACTATTGATCCCGATTGTCCCACTCCTCAACGGTGTTTCGGCGTAGATCCCTCAGAGTGGTTGGTGGGTTACGTCGTCCATAAACAGCCCTCTTCAATCTATCCCAGGCATGTTCGATAGGCTTCAACTCTGGAGAACATGGTCGCCACACTAGACGTCAGTCACAAGATGTGCACGATGGAGGCGTGAATTGTCGTCCATCAAGACGAATACCTCGCCAGTATGCTGACGAAGTGGTTACACTGTTGGTCGGAGAATGGCGTTCACGTATCGTACAGCTGTTACCGCGCCTTCCGTGACCACAGCGGCATACGTCGGCCCCACATAATGCTACCCCAAAACAGCAGTGAACCTCCACCTTGCTGAACTCTCTGGACAGTGTGTCTAAGCTGTTCAGCCTGACCGGGTTGCCTTCAAATATGTCTCCGACAATTTTCTGTTTGAAGGCATATGTGACACTCATTAGTGAAGAGAACGTAATGCCAATCCTGATCGGTCCATTCGGCATGTTGTTGAGCCCGTCGGTACCGCGCTGCATGGTGTTGTGGTTGCAAAGATTGACCTCGCCATGGACGTTGGGAGTGACGTTGCGCATCATGCAGCCTATTGCTCATAACCAGCAGCAGGGAAAAAAATTGTCTAATGATCTTAAAATTAAAAAAAATTACACTCGACTAATTAAAGGACAAAAGAACAGGAAAGAGATAGGATACCCTATTCAGACGACAGAGTAAACGAAACTCACTTAATGCCGAGAAACAAAATTAGAAACTTGCAAAAACCTGCAGAACCAAAGAAACAATATGCAGATTATCCTACAAGTACTAACAACCGACAAGAATATCAAGCATGGTGAAAGTAACTACATATCAATACATCTGCATTGAAGGTTCACTCATTTTGGCACACCAGTTCATGGCACGCATTGGCGGTTTATTATCAACACATGTCATAGGAAACAAGTTACGAAACTTAAATAACTATTATTTACAGATCATATAGTTACACAAATCATGATATACATATAAAAATACACAGAATTATTTGTAGAACATTTTTATATCGTTATGAGACTACACATCCTTTATTTTCAATGACTTTGGATAAGCCAACAGATATGCACCTGGATGTGGCAGTTTTAGAATAACATAAGGTCCATGGTATATTCTTTGCCACTTTTGGTCCTCTTCTCCAGAAGTGAAGATATGGAATGAGATCTCAGTAGTACCAAATCTCCAACATTATAATATTGTCTTCTCTTTGATCCCTCGTCGTGTATCTTCTTTCTCATAAGAGCTTTCTCTTTCATGTTGAGGTAAGCATGACGAATTTTTTCTTCCCACGAGAGGCTATTTCGGGGTATCTTCGGTGATGCTTGCACCCTCTCATTATTTCCTTCGGTATTTAGGAGTATTTCTTCCGGAGTATAACCAGCAGTTTTAGGCGGTAGATTATTTTAGATTGTAGTGAAGTCTTGAAACAGATGAAGCCATTTCGTTTGCTTCGTTGAGCAGTAGGCTCTCATAAAACGATTTACCTCTCTAAATACACGTTCAATGGGACTCGCTCCGGGGTTGTAATATGACGTTTTGACATGTATAACATTTGCTTCCCGTAAATCCTTCTTCCAAGAACGACACGAGAAAATCGTTGCATTGTCTGTTAGAACCGTTCTTGGCTTCCCAGCAGATGGGAAGTACTGGCCCACAGATGTCCACAGACATTAGATCTAAGGGCTTATGTGGAATGATGGAGTGCATATCATCTTGTGTACCTTTGTTACAAGGCTTAGTCAGCTGACGAACCTTGCATTTCTTCTAAACCTACTGAACTCTTTCCCTGATATTCGGGAAGTAACCATGGCTACATATCTTGATTGCACATTTAAGCACACCAAAATGTCCCCAAACATAGTGAGTGTGCAGTATGAGCTTTCCCGCGTAATCTTCTGGCATACACACACACCATTTATCTGAAGTATCAGATCTTATATGGAACAATACATTGTCAGCTACTTTGAAAAATCGTCGGAGCTGTCCTTGGTCTGGCTGACTCAGTTTATTCAAAATTATAGACCAATGATTATATCGTGCTGCGGGGCAGATAGATTACTGCACATGTATAAAAATATCTCCTGGGTTCCAAACCTTTCATCAGCAAGATCCTATGTTGCTTCTACTCATCTTCCACAGAGGTAATGTTCTCCAAACCTTCAGTTTGTCTAGATAGAGCAACTGCTTTCTGGTTATGTTGTGCCATTATGTCTACAACTCTGAATTCATATTCTTGTAAAGCCCTGTTCCAGCGTGATAGACGAGTGTGAAGTAGATTGCATTGTTGCCGTAAAGTAAGAGCTGGATGATCGGAGTACACGGTAGTGCGTGCTCCAAACAAGTAATAGTGGAATTTTCCAAACGCCCACCCAACCACCAAAGCTTCCAATTCTACGGTTGTGTAGGAACGCTAACAACATGATAAGACGCGACTTGCGTGAACAATGGGACAGGACGTTGGCTGCTCATTGATATCCTTGATTTGAAACGAACAGCAACCTAAACCAACGCTCGATGAATCAGTCATCAAACCAAACTCCAAAGTCGTGTCTGGGTGGTGTAACAATTTTGCATCCGCAAGAGTGTCTTTGATAAGCTGGAATGCAACTTCACAGTCATTTATCCACCTCCACAGTACGTTGTGGTGTAAGGGCTCTGCATTCATCACCTGTTTGTTTGAAAATCGCCTGTAGAAGGTCTTCATTCCTACGAATAATTTTAACTGCTTCTTGTTTGATGTTGTGGGAAAATTCTTGATGGCTCTCACCTTCGCTGAATCCGGTATTATTCCCTTATGGTCTATTATATGACCGTGGAAACGGATCCATTCGAGTAAAAAGTGAGATTTTTTCAGGTTAGCTGTCACGCCTGCTTTACTAAATGTTTTATGGCTTTGGACAGGAGGTTAATATGTTCTTCCCAAGAAGATGTAGCAATGAGAATATCATCGACAAAAAGCGTATGTTGACTACGCAGTTCAGGTCTTGAAACAGCATGCAATGCCTGGATATCACACCAGAGCTAACATTTTGGCCAAATGAAAGAACCTTAAAATGATAGCTTCTCCCTAAATAAACAAATGCCGTGTACTTCCTCGATTCAGGACTTGACACTATCTGCCAGTAAGAACTTCTGAGATCACAAGTTGAAAAGAATTTTTTACCATGAAACTTCTGTATATTCTCTGCAATATTTTCTGGAAGAGCGCGTGCAGGAAGTATAATCTTATTTATCTGTCTTGCGTCCAAAAGTGGTCGAACTTTGCCCTCTAGTTTAGGGGCAACAAATAAAGGACTACAATATGAGCTTGTGGATGGCTCATTCAACTTCCAATCCAATATTCGTTGCAATGCTTCATCGACAGATCGCCAAAGTCGCCAAGGTACAGGATAAAAACTTCGGCACTATGTACTATGTAGATACACTTCTGAACGACACACATAGCCTTTCACTATATCCAGTTTTTCACTAAAGACATCGATATTCTGCTGCAATAAGTCTGCCAATTGTTTACGCTGCCGATCGTCCGAACAGATTCAGACGTCTTTTGAGATATAACATCAGTTAAGGTACATACTTGATAAACCTCTTCTGCTTTTACCGAACGGGATGGCACAGTGGTTAGCACCCCGGCCTCGCATTCGGGAGGACCATGGTTCAAACCCGTCTCCGGCCATCCTAATTTAGATTTTCCGTGATTTCCCTAAATCGTTTCAGGTAAATGCCGGGATGGTTCCTTTTACGACCGATTTCGTTCCCAATCCCTCCCTAATCCAAGCTTGTGCTCCGTCTTTAATGACTTCGTTGCCGACGGGACGTTAAACACTAATCTCCTCCTGCTCCTCCTCTTCTGCATTTGATCTCCGACTCTTCTTGAAACACCTTACAAGCTTAATTGTTGAACTCCTACAATATCTTCCGTGGCTACCGTCTTCTCTGTTCGAATCAATCTTAAAAGAGGGACAACCAGCAGAGAAGTCCTATTTTACGTCCGGCTCCCGTACACTGATATTCTCAATACCCAAAATACAGTCCTCTATTAATTGATTTATTACTAGAAACGTGCATAAAGTCCCTCCATTTCCTATTCTTAATTCAATAACAGTCTGTGTCTTTACCTTCTGTGCCTTGATACAGATTGCACCTATAACTTCACAATTAGTCACAGGAAAGACTAGTAGATTCCTGTGTTGTGTCAACCTCTCAAACAGTGACGCTTAGATTGCATTCATATTTGCAGCTGTATCAAGAATGACTTTAATTGTATGGCCGTAGACTTCTGCATAAATCGCAGGTATTGGAACGGTCATACGCTTGGTTGTACAATACTGAACGTCGTCCCTAAGTTCACTTACTAGTCTCTGTCCGTCATTGCAATGGAACATCACAACTCTCTTGCCAAAGCCCCCTACATCACACCCAGCCGTTTCTCCGCGGCAGGATCTTAAGTTTAACGGAAGGGTTCTGGGTTCGTCAGTGACGTCCGTAATCACTGGCGGTTGCTCTCTCCAGTCATTTATTTTGGGAGATAGCTGGTTAATATTTTGTGGTTGCCATTTCGGATTATTCCCTTGGAATTACTGATTATTCTACACTCCTGGAAATTGAAATAAGAACACCGTGAATTCATTGTCCCAGGAAGGGGAAACTTTATTGACACATTCCTGGGGTCAGATACATCACATGATCACACTGACAGAACCACAGGCACATAGACACAGGCAACAGAGCATGCACAATGTCGGCACTAGTACAGTGTATATCCACCTTTCGCAGCAATGCAGGCTGCTATTCTCCCATGGAGACGATCGTAGAGATGCTGGATGTAGTCCTGTGGAACGGCTTGCCATGCCATTTCCACCTGGCGCCTCAGTTGGACCAGCGTTCGTGCTGGACGTGCAGACCGCGTGAGACGACGCTTCATCCAGTCCCAAACATGCTCAATGGGGGACAGATCTGGAGATCTTGCTGGCCAGGGTAGTTGACTTACACCTTCTAGAGCACGTTGGGTGGCACGGGATACATGCGGACGTGCATTGTCCTGTTGGAACAGCAAGTTCCCTTGCCGGTCTAGGAATGGTAGAACGATGGGTTCGATGACGGTTTGGATGTACCGTGCACTATTCAGTGTCCCCTCGACGATCACCAGTGGTGTACGGCCAGTGTAGGAGATCGCTCCCCACACCATGATGCCAGGTGTTGGCCCTGTGTGCCTCGGTCGTATGCAGTCCTGATTGTGGCGCTCACCTGCACGGCGCCAAACACGCATACGACCATCATTGGCACCAAGGCAGAAGCGACTCTCATCGCTGAAGACGACACGTCTCCATTCGTCCCTCCATTCACGCCTGTCGCGTCACCACTGGAGGTGGGCTGCACGATGTTGGGGCGTGAGCGGAAGACGGCCTAACGGTGTGCGGGACCGTAGCCCAGCTTCATGGAGACGGTTGCGAATGGTCCTCGCCGATACCCCAGGAGCAACAGTGTCCCTAATTTGCTGGGAAGTGGCGGTGCGGTCCCCTACGGCACTGCGTAGGATCCTACGGTCTTGGCGTGCATCCGTGCGTCGCTGCGGTCCGGTCCCAGGTCGACGGGCACGTGCACCTTCCGCCGACCACTGGCGACAACATCGATGTACTGTGGAGACCTCACGCCCCACGTGTTGAGCAATTCGGCGGTACGTCCACCCGGCCTCCCGCATGCCCACTATACGCCCTCGCTCAAAGTCCGTCAACTGCACATACGGTTCACGTCCACGCTGTCGCGGCATGCTACCAGTGTTAAAGACTGCGATGGAGCTCCGTATGCCACGGTAAACTGGCTGACACTGACGGCGGCGGTGCACAAATGCTGCGCAGCTAGCGCCATTCGACGGTCAACACCGCGGTTCCTGGTGTGTCCGCTGTGCCGTGCGTGTGATCATTGCTTGTACAGCCCTCTCGCAGTGTCCGGAGCAAGTATGGTGGGTCTGACACACCGGTGTCAATGTGTACTTTTTTCCATTTCCAGGAGTGTATGTTGGTTTTATTATTTTCATTCGTGGTTTGCATCGGGATGAATTTTCGCTCATTGAGTTTATTTTTCTCCCAGCGACGTCTGAACTACGCCGCATTGGCATCCAATCTTTGGCCACCGTTCAGGTGTCGTTTGTTATGCTGAACTTGGAAGCTTGAGCACTGCTGCGCTCTACTATTATTATTGCCGCTCGGTCCTGGGTGATACGCAAAGTTCTTGTTTACACTAGTCGACGACTCATTCCCATGATTTGTAGCTCTTAATTTATCGTTTAATAAGTCATGGCGTCGATGACAGAGAGAAAGGCTTTCACATTGTCTTCGGGAGAATACATGAGTTTTTCATATATCTCGACCGGAAACTTTGTCTTAATAATCTTCAAAATATCCGCCTGGGACTGGAGTATCCCAATATCTACTCTTATTCAGGTACTTCTCAAAGTTCCGACGCAAGTTCCCACTCTTGACTGAAAATGGTTCTCGCTTATAAACCTCTTTTTTCAGCCGATCTTGATTTTCCTGAGACCAATACCCACTCAAGAACGCTCGCTCAAAACCCTCATAGGTGCCACAGGTTTCCATAATATCCGTGCACCATAAACTACCTTTCCCTTGTACGTAGTCAGCGAGAAAATAAATCTTTTTCACGTCAGTGCATGCACAGGGTAAAACACCTCTGAACCAGCAAGTGAAAACAATGGAGTTAACAGTTTTCTTCTCCGGACAGAAGGTTTGAAACTGCCGTTGCTTTAGGAGCTTCTCCTCCATTAACTTTTGGGCATGTACATTGTTGGGTGTTATATTCAATAAATCGGGCCAGGCACCACATGTGTACTTTTTGTCTTAGGCGTCGGGCTACCTATCAGTGACGCCGAATCCATCACTTTCGCTTCGGTTCGTCGGAAAATGTGACATGTATGTCAGAACCACTTGCCCTTATTTTCTTTATTGACTTGGAACATTCTTCAATCGATTTGGTTGTATTGTCTTCCCACTTCGAAAACTCTTCACCAAATTGTTGGCTTATCACGTCACTATCAGTCTGGATCCTTGTGGAATCCGACACATTAGCGAGTTGAACGTTTAGCACAGCTTGTTGCAGTTGTTCATTGTATCACCCTCTCTTCTGTAACTGCGACACAATCTGATTTAACAAGGTCCAATTTGGACACAAGAGTATCTATGGTTGCAGTAACATCTTTTACTTCGGTTTGGATTTCAGAGATTTCCTCAGGAACTTTCTCCTGGGACAGCTCAAGATTTGCCATTTCCGTAGCAACACAACTTTTCTGAACGCTTACATGATCCACTTCGCATTTCAAAGTCTCAAAACCTTGTTTGGTTGGCAGTAACTCAACTATAACAATAATATCTTGCATAGTTAGTCGGATATCTGCTTGTTCAGTTAGTAGCGCCTCCTGCTGCTTAACGAGACCGTCTTGTTTAGCAGAAAGACTTGCCCGTACTACTGCTACAATATGAACTATAGTGGACATTTTCTCTTGTTCCGCGGCCATTGATTCTTTTGCGGAAGCTACCCCGGACTGTTCAGTTGCTACAGATTGCACTTTAGCAGACATCGAGTGTCGATTTGGAGTTAACGTCTACACCGCTTGGGATATACTAAGTAAAAGATCTTTGATGTTAAATTCCCCAGTCCTAGCTGTGCTCATTACAGGTACCGAATTGTCAGTGGAACTGTCCTCAACTGATTGAATATTGTCCGTTGTATTTTGTTCCCGTTCCAGTCTCGACTGGGCGCGTGTCCTAACAATAAATAAAAAAAACTCTTCACACAGCCCACGCTGTTTCAAAATACACACATAAAATCAGTACAAATCTACACATTAATTTTCTTTTAATATACATCTGTAACTAATCGAAATAGAAAGACTCTGCAGAAAACGACAGTATTAGATTCCAGACGGATAAACTTGCTGTTACGTGCCTGCAGCCTGGACATTAAGGTGATCTGTTGAGATGAACCGTACAACATCTGTCTTCCGGCCCCTCTGTCGCTGTTGTGGTCTCGAGCAAGGACCGGATAATTGGTTCAAATTTCTCTGAGCACTATGCGACTTAACTTCTGAGGTCATCAGTAATCTATAACTTAGAACTAATTAAACCTAACTAACCTAAGGACATCACACACCTCCATGCCCGAGGCAGGATTCGAACCTGCGACCGTAGCGGTCGCTCGGCTCCAGACTGTAGCGCCTAGAACCGCACGGCCACTCCGGCCGGCAGGACAGGATATGCAACACAGAAACACACGGTATAGTACACTTGTTACCAACAGCATACACACGCGGAAATGATACAAAATCCTAACAAGTTCCCTAATTTTGTGAACAGTCCTGTCACGGTCTCCATTTTATAATGAACTGCTGTGTTTTTTTAACTGGATTATTCACTATTAGTATCTGAAATTTATTGCAAAAGTAAATTAGTTTTTCTCCTCTCTTATTTCTGATGCCAGGCCCATGTTCTCACGTAACCCTTTATTCCTTCTCCACTGCTGTGTCGTAAAAAATTAATTAAATAGCTAACTTGACCTCTGACTTCGACACAGAGAAGACAGGTACTGTATTTAAACTCTCCTTTGAATTTTTGGCCTAGATACACACATTTAAAAAAAAATTTACCTGTCTAATACAAAAATCTGTGAAAAAATTTGACTATAGATGAATATGTTTTCTTCGTAGCTGCTGTAAGGAGACAACGGGTTAGGTACAGGATGAGTTGGCAGTCGGAGGTGCCCGTTTCTCCATTTCTCAGAGAACGCAGGCAAAGTCGGATAAAACTGCTACAACTCGCGATGAAGACTCCGTCTCTCATGGCAGCTAAAATACTCACAGTCTCCTTAAGATTTTCTGGAAGCACTTTCAGAATGAGAAGGTTGAACAACAGTGACTAGTCGCTTAGGGAACGTCTTGAACACATAAGCTAACGGCGAAATATTTCGTGTCGTTCGGACACTGATAGTAGCAGATTCACCCAGTATTGTTAATTCGCGAAAAAATTGCTATGCACTGTATTGCTAAACACATAATAGTTCTTATGAAGGTCCGGGGATCGAACATCGAATAAAAACTCGTATACGATATTTGCCGCCTTTTACATATTAGTAATTTTTTTATTCTCGGCAATTGCGATTACCAGTTGACCTCTGCACTTCAAATTACGTCTATATGTAAACTTATCTGACCTAAAAAAACTTCAGTGTCTAATCGGCATTTCTTATCTCCAGCAATTTCAAGAAAAAAGCTGGATCCTTTTTTTTTTCACGGCAAAGAGCGTTGTCGTCCCAATTACGGCAGCGTATCATCGCTGGTTCTCACAGCCGGTGTATTACAATCATATTATGTTACATAGTGACAGTCCCTCATGACTATCACGTTTTTATCTTCCTTTACATACTAAATAACACGTTATATTTCCTCACATATTTCATCTGTCTCTTCATATGCTAATTGAGTCGTTGGCATGTATAGATGAACTATTATTGTCGCCGTTGGTTTGCTGTCGAATCCTGTGAGGACGATCATATCACCGAACTGTTCACAGGAGCCTAGTCTCCACCCTACTTTCATATTCATAACATGTCGTAGTCCATACCATTTTCTGCTGCTGATGCTGTTAGCATATCTACGTCTTACCAGAAATCAGAAAGTGCTCGGTCATGCCCGACATCAGATCCAGAGAACAAGGTCACATCTGCAGGTATCATTCTCGGTTAAGCAGTCGTATGTTCTGAGTCAACACCTGCCTGGTGGCACTAATTAATGTGCTTGGAAATCTGTTTCTTTGTTTTTTCTTTTACCATATGTCAGCTGTAAGAGCTATTAACAGGCTTTCACACTGACGCGCAATAGAATCAGATATGTTTACGACACGTGTTAAATGGAGATGACATGTTACGTAATCGGTACTGCCTCAAGCACCGAGTGAGGTGGCGCAGTGGCGCACTGGACTCGCATTCGGGAGGACGACGGTTCAAATCTGTGTCGGGCTATCCTGATTTAGGCTTTCGTAATTTCCCTAAATCGCTTCAAGGAAAAGCCTGGACAGTTCCTTTGAAGGGGCACGGTCGATGGGACCGACGGCTTCGCTGTTTGGTCCCCTCCCCCATATCAGCCAACGTCAAGAAAAACAGCTGAGTCGGTTTCATTTATGATGGGTACTTAAGTAAGCCAGGAAGATCATTTGCATTACCGTTTTGTAATTACGGTATAGGATTATCAATTTCTTTATCTACGGAATCTGCTGGATTACTTTTACTGTACACAAGTCTCTAGCAGTTTTCGATAAAACAGCCAGAAATAGGAGGATTTTCTGTTGTTTCTAAGTTAAATGTAATGTTTAGTAAAGGACTCTAATAGCCGTAATTTTAAACTGTTATGAAAGTAAAGCTTCCTAGTCTTCAAAGGCAAATCATAAACAAATTTGTGACAAGTACACGCGTATAGAAATGAGGACAAAGAAATATCATTGGACATGTTTTTGTCGAAGGGGGGACAAAGAATTACCACTGAAAATGTTCTAAATGTTACGAAAGTAATAAAACCAGTATCGTAGACAATTAAAAAGCATTTTATTTAATTCCGAAGATGAACCACATATTGAACGCAAAGTCAGTATTATTATTATTGTCGTATCCAGTACAGTTGTTTACAAATAGAAATGTCAAATTGAAATGACGTCCAAATTTCGGCCATCTTGATTGCTGGAACATTTGCTAAAACCATGTCATCCAGCCTGCAGGCCTCAGGCTATTACTGGAAGACCAAGAAATGTTCAGCACCTTGAAGTTCTCCACATTCGCAAGTTGTATCTCCATTAGTGTAACTCTACCTCTTCAAGTTTTGTTTGCACCGCGTTACTCCAGTTCGCAGTCTCTTCTGAAACTTTCACGACTGGTAGTGTAGTTGGAAATAGGCAGTGGGCACTTCCTTTGTTACTTCCTGTTGCCTTGCTTAGCCACTGTTCTCTTCGATGACAGGAAGGTGATGATGTAATGGCTTTAATTGTTCGCAGAAAGCTGTTTCTTGACTTTAACTTAGAGTATGATTTTTCACTTCTAAACATGAGACGCCTGGAACCTTTTTTCTGTTTTCCCTCCTCGACCTCTGGTGCCATTCTTCGTCCTTCTACTTGCTTAAGGCATTTCCGTTTAAGAAATGCATCAGTACTGTAATGAACAACAAAGCAACCGTCGTCAGATACACAGAACGATGCCACCATTCGCTTTGATCCCAAACTTAACGGTCTTTTATAAACTCCGCTGTTGCGTTGCAGTGACGACCACGTAAGTGGTTCTGCAGTGTAACCATACGTCGTCTCAGCAAAAGGGACTCACGTTTATCTCCTTGGTACACACGTACAACCCGTTACAATGTAACCGGCGGCAGCAACGGCAGTTATTGAGACGGCGGCTAAGGTTGTTCAAAAATTTCTTGGTTGATGTCGGGAAACTTATGAAAAGTTTAGCCCCTTGTGGGCACCTCGAAATTATTTTATCACAGTTGGAACTACAGCTGACGGCAGCTACTGCTATAGATTCCACGACTCGGTACCATCCTCGACCTCTCGTTTGGCGCACCTCTACAGGGTGTTACAAAAAGGTACGGCCAAACTTTCAGGAAACATTCCTCACACACAAATAAAGAAAAGATGTTATGTGGACATGTGTCCAGAAACGTTTAATTTCCATGTTAGAGCTCATTTTAGTTTGTTCTTCCACCTACGCTCAATGGAGCACGTTATCATGATTTCATACGGGATACTCCACCTGTGCTGCTAGAATATGTGCCTTTACAAATACGACACAACATGTGGTTCATGCACGATGGAGCCCCTGCACATTTCAGTCGAAGTGTTCGTACGCTTCTCAACGACAGATTCGGTGACCGATGGATTGGTAGAGCGGACCAATTCCATGGCCTCCACGCTCTCCTGACCTCAACCCTCTTGACTTTCATTTATGGGGGCATTTGAAAGCTCTTGTCTACGCAACCCCGGTACCAAATGTAGAGACTCTTTGTGCTCGTATTGTGGACGGAGGTGATATAATACGCCATTCTCCAGGGCTGCATCAGCGCATCAGGGATTCCATGCGACGGAGGGTGGATGCATATATCCTCGCTACCGGAGGACATTTTGAACATTTCCTGTAACAAAGTGTTTGAAGTCACGCTGGTACGTTCTGTTGCTGCGTGTTTCCATTCCATGATAAATGTGATTTGAAGAGAAGTAATAAAATGAGCTCTAACACGGAAATTAAGCGTTTCCGGACACATGTTCACATAACATATTTTCTTTCTTTGTGTGTGAGGAATGTTTCCTGAAAGTTTGGCCTTACCTTTTTGTAACACCTTGTATATACACTGAGGTGACAAAAGTCACGGGATACCTCCTAATATCGTGTCGAACCTCCTTTTTCTCGGCGAGTTTCGCATCTCAATGTAGCAAGGGCTCAACAAGTCATTGGAAGTCCCCGGCAGTAATGACCTCTATGGCCGTCCATAACTGCGGAAGTGTAGGCAATGCAGAATTTTGTGCACAAACTGAACTCTCGCTTATGTCACATAGATGTTCGATGGGATCAGTAGAATTTGTCAGAATGCTCTTCAAACCAATCGTAAACAGTTGGGGCCCGGTGAGATGGCGCAGTGTAATCCGTGCAATTTCCATCGCTTTTTGGGTACATGAATGGCTGAAGATGGTGTCCATGTAACCAAACGTAACCATTTACATTCAATGAGGTTTTCGGTTGGACCAGAGAACTTCGATTATTATGTGTAAACATAGCCCACACCATTACGGAGCCATCACCAGCTTGCACAGTTGACAACATGGGCCGTAGCTTCTCGGGGTCTGTGCACCCTCGAACCCTACCCTCAGCTCTTACCAACTGGAATCGGGACTCGTCTGACCAGGCACGGTTTTCCAATATCCTAAGCTCCAACCGGTGTGTCACGAGCCCAGGAGTCACTCTGCAAGCGATATTGCACTTTCAGCAAAGGCAGTCTTGTTGATTGTCTGCTGCCCATTAACTCCGAACTGTGTCGCACTATCCTAACGGATGTGTTTGTCGTATCTCCAACATTGATTTCTCCGTTATTTCGCGGTGAGTTGCTTGTCTGTTAACATGAAAACTCTACGGAAAGGCCGCTGCTCTCGCTCGTTAAGTGAAGGCCGTTGACCGTGGTGAGTGGTAACGCCTGAAATTTGATATTATCGGCACACTCCTGACAAAGTGGGCCTCGGAACACAAAACTCCCAGGCGATTTCCGAAATGAAATGCGTCATGCACCTAGCTCCAACTACCAAGTCAAAGTCAGTTAATTCCATCATGATGCGATTATCACGTAGAAATGCGTTTCACATGAATCACCTGAGTACAAACGATAGCTACCCTTTCGTACCTTGTGTACTTAATAGTGCCGCCATCTGTATCTATGTGCATATCCCTATCCAGTTACCTTTGGCACATCATCCAGTTACCTTTGGCACATCAGTATATATATATATATATATATATATATATATATATATATATATATATACACACTCCTGGAAATGGAAAAAAGAACACATTGACACCGGTGTGTCAGACCCACCATACTTGCTCCGGACACTGCGAGAGGGCTGTACAAGCAATGATCACACGCACGGCACAGCGGACACACCAGGAACAGCGGTGTTGGCCGTCGAATGGCGCTAGCTGCGCAGCATTTGTGCACCGCCGCCGTCAGTGTCAGCCAGTTTGCCGTGGCATACGGAGCTCCATCGCAGTCTTTAACACTGGTAGCATGCCGCGACAGCGTGGACGTGAACCGTATGTGCAGTTGACGGACTTTGTGCGAGGGCGTATAGTGGGCATGCGGGAGGCCGGGTGGACGTACCGCCGAATTGCTCAACACGTGGGGCGTGAGGTCTCCACAGTACATCGATGTTGTCGCCAGTGGTCGGCGGAAGGTGCACGTGCCCGTCGACCTGGGACCGGACCGCAGCGACGCACGGATGCACGCCAAGACCGTAGGATCCTACGCAGTGCCGTAGGGGACCGCACCGCCACTTCCCAGCAAATTAGGGACACTGTTGCTCCTGGGGTATCGGCGAGGACCATTCGCAACCGTCTCCATGAAGCTGGGCTACGGTCCCGCACACCGTTAGGCCGTCTTCTGCTCACGCCCCAACATCGTGCAGCCCGCCTCCAGTGGTGTCGCGACAGGCGTGAATGGAGGGACGAATGGAGACGTGTCGTCTTCAGCGATGAGAGTCGCTTCTGCCTTGGTGCCAATGATGGTCGTATGCATGTTTGGCGCCGTGCAGGTGAGCGCCACAATCAGGACTGCATACGACCGAGGCACACAGGGCCAACACCCGGCATCATGGTGTGGGGAGCGATCTCCTACACTGGCCGTACACCACTGGTGATCGTCGAGGGGACACTGAATAGTGCACGGTACATCCAAACCGTCATCGAACCCATCGTTCTACCATTCCTAGACCGGCAAGGGAACTTGCTGTTCCAACAGGACAATGCACGTCCGCATGTATCCCGTGCCACCCAACGTGCTCTAGAAGGTGTAAGTCAACTACCCTGGCCAGCAAGATCTCCGGATCTGTCCCCCATTGAGCATGTTTGGGACTGGATGAAGCGTCGTCTCACGCGGTCTGCACGTCCAGCACGAACGCTGGTCCAACTGAGGCGCCAGGTGGAAATGGCATGGCAAGCCGTTCCACAGGACTACATCCAGCATCTCTACGATCGTCTCCATGGGAGAATAGCAGCCTGCATTGCTGCGAAAGGTGGATATACACTGTACTAGTGTATATTGTGCATGCTCTGTTGCCTGTTTTTATGTGCCTGTGGTTCTGTCAGTGTGATCATGTGATGTTCTGACCCCAGGAATGTGTCAATAAAGTTTCCCCTTCCTGGGACAATGAATTCACGGTGTTCTTATTTCAATTTCCAGGAGTGTATATATATATATATATACTTTCAGGAAACATTCCTCACACACAAAGAAAGAAAATATGTTATGTGGACATGTGTCCGGAAACGCTTACTTTCCATGTTAGAGCTCATTTTATTACTTCTCTTCAAATCTCATTAATCATGGAATGGAAACACACAGTAACAGAACGTACCAGCGTGACTTCAAACACTTTGTTACAGGAAATGTTCAAAATGTCCTCCGTTAGCTAGGATACATGCATCCACCTTCCGTCGCATGGAATCCCTGATGCGCTGATGCAGCCCTGGAGAATGCCGTATTGTATCACAGACGTCCACAATACCAGCACGAAGAGTCTCTACATTTGGTACCGGGGTTGCGTAGACAAGAGCTTTCAAATGCCCCCATAATTGAAAGTCAAGAGGGTTGAGGTCAGGAGAGCGTGGAGGCCATGGAACTGGTCCGCCTCTACCAATCCATCGGTCACCGAATCTGTTGTTGAGAAGCGTACGAACACTTCGACTGAAATGTGCAGGAGCTCCATCGTGCGTGAAGCACATGTTGTGTCGTATTTGTAAAGGCACATGTTCTAGCAGCACAGGTAGATTATCCCGTATGAAACCATGATAACGTGCTCCATTGAGCGTAGGGGGAAGAAACTAAAATGAGCTCTAACATGGAAATAAGCGTTTCCGGACACCTTTCCACATAACATCTCTTCTTTATTTGTGTGTGAGGAATGTTTCCTGAAAGTTTAGCCGTACCTTTTTGTAACACCCTATATATCTTGCTGAATAATAAATAAGACAGCCCACGAAAAACGACTGTATCTTACAAATTAATTGTTATTGATTTTGTACGACAAGTTGTTTTCAACAAATGCGTAGCGTAGTCTCCACTGTTGTTTAGCTCCAGCCTCGACCTCCACTGAACTGGCACGCTATTGTAATGTCGCAGGATTCCGTGGTTCGCAGTCCGCCCTCTGGCTACAGCTCTTCATGTGGTAAATGACCCAGAAGTTTGTCATTGCTGTTTTTTTTTTTTTACGACTTTCAGTCAGAACTGTGGTTGGCGACGCTCTCCACGCTAGTTTATCCTGCTGAAGGTTCTTCAAATCAGCGTAACTCCTGCAGACTATATCCATTTGAATCCGCTTAACATAGGCACACCTTGGTCTCCCTTCATTGTGAAACTGATTGTTCCTTGAGTCTCACAACTTCTCCTATCAACCGATATCTTCTTTTAGACAACTTACTTCTTTTCTCCTCCATTCAATTCAGTGCTTCTTGGTTAGTTACTCGATCCATCCATCTTCAGCAGTCTCCTGTAGCATGACACTTCAAAAGCATATATTCTCTTCTGGTCTGAACGGTTTATCAACCACGTTCAATGCTACACTCCATACAAATACCATTAGAAAAGAATGTGAACTGCGCTGTTTGTTTTACTTAGTCCTTCATTGGCGAAGTCGCAGAGAATTATAACAAGCGAAATTCAAAGTGATATGAAACTAGTATCTCTTACTGTTTTTTTTCCCTAAAACAATACTAATGGTTCTCATCAAATGCCCTCTCTCTTTATACAGGGTGGTCCATTGATCATGACCGGGCCAAATATCTAACGAAATAAGCGTCAAACGAAAAAACTACAAAGAACGAAACTTGTCTAGCTTGAAGGGGGGAACCAAATGACGCTATGGTTGGCCCGCTATATGGCGCTGCCATAGGCCAAACGGATATGAACTGCGTTTTTTTAAACAGGAACCCCTATTTTTTATTACATATTCGTGTAGTAGGTAAAGAAATATGAATGTTCCAATTGGACCACCTTTTTGGCTTAGTGATAGATGGTGCTGTAATAGTCAGAAACATATGGCACACAATTTTTGACAAACAGTTGGTAACAGGTACGTTTTTTTAAATTAAAATACAGAACGTAAGATGAGAACTCTTCACAGCCATGGCTTCGCGCGGCCACCCGCGTACACCTCGGACTTCATTCGTCTCCTAAGGACAATACTCCAGACTCGCTATATTTCGCCATAGTACCTTTGGGTACGCTGATGCTCTCGGACTGACCGTGGTGTCGAGTATGCCTTCGTAAATGGCGCCGACGATTTTCGGTATAGGCTTCCGGAACACTGCTCAGTACTTACAGCGAAGCTCTTCGTCCTGTATCAGGTCACGCAGTACATCCGGTGACACAGGCTTTTTTTCAGTCGTGTCACTTGCTTGGACTCTCTTACTGCCCTTCAGAGCCTCCGTGTGCTGTACACCGTCCATCCCTTAGTGCAACGGATCCAGGAAAGCTTTCACCAAGGCTGTAGTCCTGGAGTTCCGTCTGTCAGCAAGTGGTGTCACCACCAAGGCTGTAGTCCTGGATTGCCGTCTGTCAGCAAGTGGTGTCACTTTGCCATCACCACTGGTCTTCCCTTCATAGGAACAAGCTCCGGGGAATTAAATCTCTCCCAGCGGCTTGGTCGTTCTCCTCTCGCCCCTCTCGCCCCAAGGAGATAATTTTAGCTAAACAGCGTATTGGGCACCGTCGTTTTAGCCGCCGTCTTTTGTTAAGTGGTGACCCCCCAACACTTTTTTGATGATGATGTTTGGTTTTTGGGGCGCTCAACTGCACAGTCTTCAGCACCCGTAAAATGTCCCAAATTTTCACCCTCCAGTTTCTTACGCAGTCCAATCTAGCCACTATCACGCATGATGATGATTGTGAAATGATGAGGACAACACAAACACCTAGTCTCCAGGCAGAGAAAATCCCGAACCCGACCGGGAATCGAACCCGGGACCCCGTGATCCAGGGGCAGCAACGCTAGCCACCCCACCATTTTGTGTTCATTGTCATCAACCTTTGACGGTTCGCCATTTCCTGACGGAATGCCCTTTTTTAAGCACTTACTTTCTAATTTATATTTGCCGTCTAAGTTATCGGCCGTTTTAGTGGACGAGGCGCGGGCTGTCAACCGTGTTTTTTTTTATCCTTGATAGCAATAAGGCGAAGGACATTTAATTTTTAGGTCAGGACCTTCACTGTCTGTATGGCGTAGTTGATGGCCCTTTCTCCAAGGCAAAGTCCCTGTTTTTAGCTGTTTTTCCTTCCGTCGATTGGTTTTAACCTGTAGTCGCTTTTAACTCCTTTTTCGTCTTGGTCTTCTGCGGTTCTGGCATTGACACGTACGACCCTAGTTGTTTTTGCGCCCTAAAACAAAAAACAAACATACCTCCAGAAACTGTATAGTCATGCAGTTCACACCAACGAACACAATGAACAGGCGATGTGAACTCGACGCATTAATGTGACTGTTAAATGCTAAGGTATACCGTCGACTGTTCAAACTTCAGCGCTACAACAACGCTAGCGTCGTGTTTACGGTTGATGGTAAGTAAACTATGAGCTCGAGTCTGTAAATGTCGCCATGTTTTAGAAACGAGATACTAGCACCACGAACCTGAAGTAGGAACTAAATGAGCTCAATGCAGTCACCAATACGAACATTTGACGAACATACACTATTACTTACCTCACCTCTTCAGCTATGAAGACCGTTATTCTGCAGTAAACATACGAACGATTTAACATGGCCCGATCGGATTGAATATAGAGAGAATAAATACTGACTCACTGTAACCAACAGACTACTACATGTAAAATTCGTTCATATTTGAACTGAGTGCGCGGAAACGGTTTAAGGTGAAACCAGAAAGAAATGCATTCTTACAATAAAACTGAATACTCGATTTGAAGAATCTGGTTTAATTCGGATTTTAAGTGCAAAAAACCCGTATTTTGTAAGACTTTTGCGCGCACCATTCCTATATTTCACATTTGTGCAAATCGGTTCAAATTTTGTAACAAGGTAGACAAGCACATGGTAAGTAATGGTCGTCCTGTTGTTTTGTGATAGCTTTATCCATTGCCACGGTACAGCATCTTAAGTTGCACATAAAATTCACTTAAAATCGGGGTTTACGCGAACCGCACGTGGTGACATGGTTTAAAGTAGTACAGATGATCTTAAAAATATATTCTTACGGTAATTATAAGAAACATTTTCGCATGAAACTGTGTTTCGGAGAAATGCATTGCATTTTAAGCACTGAGTTGGCTATAACTAAAAAAGCTTGACCTTCTTTAACGGCTGTTTCTTAATATTCAGTTTTTAGTATTGAATTCTTTAAATAAAAAAGGGATAAGAATTGTAAGATGAGAGATAGCAAGATGTATGCTTTTCAGTCGTTAATTATTTATTGCACGGATCATTCAGCTTTCGATATAGTAAGGTTTTAGCTAAGTTTCTATGTAATATGATCGTATCATAATTTTACGACGTAATATAAAATATTTATACGCATTATTATCATAAACTTTGCACAGTGTTTAATATTTCACTTGTTTAATATTTCACTCGTTATCATATATATATATATATATATATATATATATATCTGCTGTTATTTTGTGCTCTGTGTTATGTTTTAATAATTATTTTTCACATAGTTTCAGCATACGTATAGGAATAAAATGTGTGCAAATATTACACAATAATTAAACAAAAATTAAAAAAATTAAGAAATGGCAGATTAATAAGAATAAAAAGGATAAAAAATTTAAAATAAAATCTCTTGCAGGCATGTGACTTTAACATGGTAGTGAGACTTGTGTGCTCTGGGAACACAGTAAGCTGTACTGGACAGTTTCAAACATATTAGGAGGGTAACCGAAATGGAGCCAAACTAACGACGCCCAACTCAAGCAACATGGTTCAAAAGACAATAGAAGAACCTGTACTGGATCAACCGTCGCCTGATTCATCAAAAATCTATATGGGTTTCCAAGTAACATCAATCTAATGTCAAATTTAGCGTAAAAATTGGGAACCAGAATGAAAAATCCTTCTATCATAACACAAAATGTCATATTTCATGGGAAGATTTAGGGATAGAAAAGAAGGAAACTAGCTTTTCGACTTATTTAGCAGCTTCAAAACATCTGAATCAAAACATTTCCAAATATTCGTGCTTTTTATGAATAAACCCAACTACCGCAGCACAGTGAGCTCTCTTAGCTGCAAGGTGTGCGCACGCCTGCATTCCTGTTAAATGTAAGAATGACTTGACTGTTTATCCTACGATCTAGATACGCACACTATAAGTCGTACACTTGCTACACTATTGTTCTACATGTTGAGTGATGTTGTGTTGGAACTATGAGAACCTTTTATGAGCTGCCACCTCTTATAGCAACTTATAAAGTCTTGAGTATCTTATGAACATTCCTCAATGGGGAGGCTACAAAATATCAGTTTCGAATGATTGCTGATGTTTGAATACGATATGTTAAATTCTTCATATTTCTACATCATGGAAAACGTACTACTTCCAACCTACTTTTACTGCTAGTATACGTCTGGTAGAATTAATCAGTCACTGCAGACACAGTAGCTTGAGACTGAGAATCGAATAGTTGGATGCAATTCTGTCTTTAATTTTTTAAGATGACAGAAGGTCTTCTTCTGTCTGTTCGATATCGACATCACTAGAATTAGAATGTAAGTGCGACTTGTCTGTTGGTTATTCAACACAGATGGCTGTTCAGTAGCACATAGCGACATTCTGGCATGTACACGTTCGCTCTGTGGCATGACGACTGTGAGAAATATTGAATATAAATATTTAAGGTAACTAACTTTCAAGCATTATTACTCTATACTTACCGCTATAAGTTAAAGTGCAGTGTAGTTATTTTGTTGGGCTTGTGACTGACTTATCTTACGGTGAAGCGAGAGAGCTACAACGTAAAAGGTTTGTCTCCCCGCTGACAGTCATAAATAAATGAGTAAGAAAGACAAGCTGCAGCATTCGGTCACAACTGTTAGTACATTACTTTTAGCTGAAATATTGTAGAAACTTAAGGTACTTTGTGAATTTCATGTGTGTGTGTGTGTGTGTGTGTGTGTGTGTGTGTGTGTGTGTGTATGTGTGGATATATGTATACAGGGTGGATCATTGATCGTGGCCGGGCCAAATATCTAACGAAATAAGCGTAAAACGAAAAAACTACAAAGAACGAAACTTGTCTAGCTTGAAGGGGGAAATCAGATGGCGTTATGGTCGGCCCACTAGATGGCGCTGCCATAGGTCAACCGGATATTAACTGCGTATTTTTAAATAGGAACCCCCATTTTTATTACATATTCGTGTAGTACGTAAAGAAATATGAATGTTCTAGTTGGACCACTTTATTCGCTTTGTGATAGATGGCGCTGTAAAAGTCACAAACATATGGCTCACAATTTTAGACGAACAGTTGGTAACACGTAGGTTTTTTAAATTAAGATACAGAACGTATGTACGTTTGAACATTTTATTTCGGTTGTTCCAATGTGATACATGTACTTCTGTAAACTTATCATTTCTGAGAACGCATGCCGGCCGCGGTGGTCTAGCGGTTCTGGCGCTGCAGTCCGGAACCGCGGGACTGCTAAGGTCGCAGGTTCGAATCCTGCCTCGGGCATGGGTGTGTGTGATGTCCTTAGGTTAGTTAGGTTTAAGTAGTTCTAAGTTCTAGGGGACTTATGACCTAAGATGTTGAGTCCCATAGTGCTCACAGCCATTTTTGAGAACGCATGCTGTTACAGCGTGATTACCTGTAAATACCACATTAATGCAATAAATGCTCAAAATGATGTCCGTCAACCTCAATGCATTTGGCAATATGTGTAACGACATTCCTCTCAACAGCGAGTACTTCGCCTTCTGTAATGTTTGCACATGTATTGACAATGTGCTGACGCGTGTTGTCAGGCGTTGTCGGTGGATCACGATAGCTAATATCCTTCAACTTTCCCCACAGAAAGAAATCCGGGGACGTCAGATCCGGTGAACGTGCGGGTCATGGTATGGTGCTTCGACGACCAATCCACCTGTCATGAAATATGCTATTCAGTACCGCTTCGACCCCACGCGAGCTATGTGCCTGACATCCATCATGTTGGAAGTACATCTCCATTCTGTCATGCAGTGAAACATCTTGTAGTAACATCGGTAGAACATTACTTAGGAAATCAGCATACATTGCACCATTTACATTACCATCGGTAAAATGGGGGCCAATTATCCTTCCTCCCATAATGCAGCACCGCCAAGGTCGCTGATGTTCCACTTGTCGCAGCCATCGTGGATTTTCCGTTACCCAATAGTGCATATTATGCCGGTTTACGTTACTGCTGTTGGTGAATAACGCTTCGTCACTAAAAAGAGCGAGTGCAAAAAATCTGTCATCGTCCCATAATTTCTCTTGTGCGCAGTGGCAGAACTGTACACGACGTTCATAGCCGTCACCAAGCGATTCCTGGTGCATATAAATATGGTACCTGTGCAATCGATGTTGATGTAGCATTCTCAGCACCGACATTTTTGAGATTCCCGATTCTCGTGCAGTTTGTCTGCTACTGACGTGCAAATTAGCCGCGACAGCAGCTAAAACACCTCCGTGGGCATCATCATTTGTTGTAGCTCGTGGTTGACGTTTAACATGTGGCTGAACACTTCCTGTTTCCTTAAATAACGTAACTATCCGGCGAACGGTCGGACACTTGGATGATGTCGTCCAGGATTCCGAGCAGCATACATAGCACACGTCCGTTGGACATTTTGATCACAATACTGTTGTGTACATAGTTCCGCGTAGTCAGCGTGTACATAACTTTCCCACTAGAGCGCGTCCCGCTAAGAACAACAGCGCAGGCGCAGCGCTCGTCCATCTTCGCACTGCGAGATGGCGCTGCCATAGAGACGGACCAAATTCTGCTTCCGCCGATCCGCGTATTAATATGTAACGCAGCCAATGAGATTGCTACTAACGTAGAACCTTTTATCCTCACGGATCACACTCGCACAGTGATACATGAACGCGCGAGGTATTATAACGAGTGTACAGACCTCCGATTAGTCAGTCTCAATTGGTCTGTACCAGTCCATAGTTAAGTTTCAGTCTGCGCCTAGTAAGATTACCATATTCCTGTACGTAGCCATGAAGATAAATGTCAAGTATCAGAGATATATCTGAGAATAAGATTAATGTACCAATACCAAAGGAACTTCAGATTAACAACTGTAAATAGCATCCAGAAACAAGTTAAGTAATTTTTATGCTTGTTATTATTTTAATAAATGTGTGTGAAAATTAATCAAGTTCTGTTTAAAGTTGGTCACCGCCAATCTGCTACTCTAAGCGTGCAAGTGGCATTTCTATCGTCTGACCTAACGGCAGAAGATAAACACGCCACGATAAGACCACGAGACATGTTGCTGACACTCGCCTACTTCGTTAGAGCGACAAGTCAAATAATCTGATGGCGTGTGTACTGAAGGTCTTGCAGTACGCACACCACAAATAGCCATACATCAACACCTTTCCCGCAATTGGTAAACGGTCCATTTTAACACAGGTAATGTATCACGAAGCAAATACCGTCCGCACTGGCGCAATGTTACGTGATACCACGTACTTACACGTTTGTGACTATTACAGCGCCATATATCAAAAAGCGAAAAAAGTGGTCCAACTAAAACATTCATATTTATTTACGTACTACACGAATATGTAATAAAAAATGGGGGATCCTGTTTAAAAAAACGCAGTTGATATTCGTTTGACCTATGGCAGCGCTATCTAGTGGGCCAACCATAGCACCATCTGGTTTTCCCCTTCAAGCTAGACGAGTTTCATTCTTTGTAGTTTTTTCGTTTGATGCTCATTTCGTGAGATATTTGGCCCAGTCACTATCAACGGACTATTCTGTGTATGTATGTATGTATGCATGTATGTAATTGTCTATAGCAGGCACACACTTACGTTCCATTTCACCCCCTATATTTTATACCTTGTAACTTCAGAGTTTCAAAGTATGTATTGTTCTTCCTCAGCCTAGCTTCTAAGATAAGTCGTAGGGCCTGCATTGCATTACTTGTTTCTACATTTGTCCTAACCACTCACTGATCCCCTTCCAGGTCGACTTTTGCCGGTCTTCTATGCAAAAACGTGTTATCATTTTTCGGCCATAACTTACTAAAGTGACACTCCGTTAGTATTTACACCCGTCAGCACCTGTATTGTTTGGAATTGGAATTATAATATTTTTAAATCTGAGGGTGTTTTGCCTGCCTGATCTTTCTTGCAAACCATGTGGAATAATTTTCTCATAGCTGGTCCTCTGGAAGATCTAAACATGTCTTGACAGAAACTCTCTACTTTAGACGCTTGTTTCTGTTTAGGTTTCTCAGTACTCAGTCAAATTAATCTCGTAGTATATTTCCCTTCCCATCTTCAACTATTTTCTCTTCTCCTTCTGTAATATTGTCTTCAAGTTTGTTTATTTTGTACAGCCCATTTATGTGTCATGATTTTAACGTTTGCATTTGCTTTATTTTCTGTATTTTTATGTTTCAGCTTTTCGTAAGTTAAATTCAATGCTCCTCTCTATCTGCATCCAGTGAAGTCTGTGAGCTGAGGCTGACATGGCGAGGTAAACTACGTTCCTCGCAATTTTCAGCTTAACAAAATGGCAAAGAAATAAATAAAGCTGGTGTACAATATGACGTTTAGATCTGCAAATCAATAAATGAAAACAAGGTAGGTCAGCAAGACGTTAGCAGGCCACACTGGCAATTCTAAGTTTTGTTACTTGATTATAAAACTTACTGCTGTATAACATTAGATTACCATAATGATTACCTATATTCTAAATAAACTCACAGGTTTTTGTGAGATTTTCATTTATTTGAAAATTATCTGTGTTCTAAAAGTTAGAACAATTTAGTAACAAAGTAACGAAACTGGATCATGGGCTTTATTTCCAATACGATTCTCCAGTACGGCCAACAACTTTGTGTACCACTGATTCCACTAATTATTTTCTCAATGCCGCAACAAATATTTCCAGTAAGTTGAGACGAAATGGTTATCCAAACATAGAAATTTGAGCGGAAAATGGCGGTGAATAAATAAAAGTTTCTTTGAAATGATCTCACAGATACGTCAAAATCGGCCAAAATGTCATACAAACTGTGGTAAAAATATACTTATATAACAGAAGAAATACAAAATGGAACTGTCGGGTTAAAATCGACGAGTCCATTGGCAGAGTCAAAGTGCTACGCGTTGTTCACTAATACTTCGAATGAATATTGCAAACGGTTGACATGTCTGAATACGCAAACAGAGTGAAGAGTAACACTTACAAGAACTGGAAAGTATACACTTAAATATAGGGCAAGAGAAAGACAACAAGAAAGATGAATATTAAGCCGTTCCACCAAGAAATTTCCAAAAAATTAATTGCATAAAAAAAAGAGTATGTTGCGAAATTGAATCAGTTCAAGTATTAAACCATTATGATGAAAAATAATTTAACTGCAGAACTAGTTTCCATAACTGAAGGATTGTTCGAAATTAATGAAAGTGGTTTAAAGACCGTGGAACATAAGATAATAAAATAAGATGGAATTGCGGCAATCTAATCACACTTTATTGATTAAAATTTTATAGAAATTAATTAATGTAAAGAGAGAGATTATTTAAACACGTTTTAACAGTTTTTGGCGTGAAAGTCTTTTAGCAGCCAGAATGCTCATTGCCCTACAGGGCCGTTTTCAGGCACGAGCGACGCAAGCCGCCACTTGGGGGTCCAAGCTGAGGGTGGGGCCAGGAGCTCCACACCTGTAGGACTTCGATACGCAGTTCGTCACAGTTAGCAGCGGTCGCTTTGGGCGAATAGCTAATATGGGCGCCAGGAACTCCCACGCCCAAGATATGTATAACAATTGGTAGCGAAAACCAACATATGGGGGATTGTACGAGGGAACAGGTGGTGTGAAGTGAGGGATAAGAAGGCGGGTGGGGGCTTGGCCAAATGCTAGGTCACTTGTGTGGAAAAACTAGCCCCGTAAAATACGCAGCGTGGCGTTAGCCCTATGTCGGCATCCGCAGTCTGTGCTGTAAATGTAGCTGTATTCTTGAAATTTGACGTGTGCGGACACGATGAAAATCGTTGTAGCTTCCTGGTGGGTTGCAGATGGTGTTCTCTATGGCGAGGAACTAATGCGCAAGGTATTTATAACAAACTGTTTTCGAATATCTCCATAGGCTAAACTACACTGTCAAACACACAGTTCTGGATATATGTATCACATCAAAAGCAAACCAGTTCTTTTAACACGTCACTTACTTCACAGTCTGCATATGCTGTACTACACACCAACTCAGCTACAAGTGCCACATAGGAAACAGAACGCATGTAAGTGTCTACAACACAGTTTGCTACATCACAATATATCAATTGACTTTCAAACGCTTTTCGATTCGCAGTGTCTATGTGGAGTAGCACACATTAACTAAAAATGTAGCAGGAATCAACTAGCAAAAAGCTGTGTAAGCGTCTTGTTCGCTGTTCGTTGCACAATAGGAAATGATTCATTTGAAGAAATGTCTTTTCATTCATAGTCCGTTTGCGGTATTCAGAACATTAATTCAATTGTGAAAAAAACGAAGATTGCGATATTGTACATCAGTTTGGGCCCGTAACGCTATCATGCTTATACAATATGGAGACATTACACACGTGAACGGACACAAACAACACGAGAAATATTTAATTGTATAACTTACGTGAAGCTAACAGACAAGCGTGCGAATTGTGGGGTTTTGGGATGGAGGACAAACTATAATTCTAATAATAAAGACATAGCAAAATAATTACTAACGCTACCAAACGTTAACCCCAGGCATCAACAAAGCCATAATAACAAAAAACCTGAAAAATGGGTGTCGGTAAATTCACTTGACGTTTTGAGTCCAGTGAAGTCCATAATTTCACAAAACAACAAAAGCATACAAAAAATAGGTAATGGAAATTTCACTTTACCTATCCAGCTCAAACAAATTCCGCAATACCACCATTCTACACGACTGAGAAACAAATCTAAGCTGACACAACATTCAAACTCACACAGAAACACACACACACACACACACACACACACACACACACACACATACACACACACAGAGAGAGAGAGAGAGAGAGAGATAGTGAGAGAGAGAGAGTACAAAACAGCAAGAAAGGAAAACCATCACAGAAATCGTTCCTTCATAATTCTAACGCCCCCCCCCCCCCCAACAGGGCCAGCCCACCAACTAACATGTCTCCAACAGAATACCCACTTAAAAATATAGATAACAAATACTAACATCATTTATAACAATGAAAAAAAGAAAACAATCCAAACACAACAAACTAAACACACATGATTGCTCTCCCCAAAAAAAAGAACATTCTTTCTAACACAATACTCCGAACTACAATAAAAATGCCCCTCCACATTTAACTGGCAATGTATGGCCTAAACATTTTTCCAACTACACTCCTGGAAATTGAAATAAGAACACCGTGAATTCATTGTCCCAGGAAGGGGAAACTTTATTGACACATTCCTGGGGTCAGATACATCACATGATCTCACTGACAGAACCACAGGCACATAGACACAGGCAACAGAGCATGCACAATGTCGGCACTAGTACAGTGTATATCCACCTTTCGCAGCAATGCAGGCTGCTATTCTCCCATGGAGACGATCGTAGAGATGCTGGATGTAGTCCTGTGGAACGGCTTGCCATGCCATTTCCACCTGGCGCCTCAGTTGGACCAGCGTTCGTGCTGGACGTGCAGACCGCGTGAGACGACGCTTCATCCAGTCCCAAACATGCTCAATGGGGGACAGATCCGGAGATCTTGCTGGCCAGGGTAGTTGACTTACACCTTCTAGAGCACGTTGGGTGGCACGGGATACATGCGGACGTGCATTGTCCTGTTGGAACAGCAAGTTCCCTTGCCCGTCTAGGAATGGTAGAACGATGGGTTCGATGACGGTTTGGATGTACCGTGCACTATTCAGTGTCCCCTCGACGATCACCAGTGGTGTACGGCCAGTGTAGGAGATCGCTCCCCACACCATGATGCCGGGTGTTGGCCCTGTGTGCCTCGGTCGTATGCAGTCCTGATTGTGGCGCTCACCTGCACGGCGCCAAACACGAATACGACCATCATTGGCACCAAGGCAGAAGCGACTCTCATCGCTGAAGACGACACGTCTCCATTCGTCCCTCCATTCACGCCTGTCGCGACACCACTGGAGGCGGGCTGCACGATGTTGGGGCGTGAGCGGAAGACGGCCTAACGGTGTGCTGGACCGTAGCCCAGCTTCATGGAGACGGTTGCGAATGGTCCTCGCCGATACCCCAGGAGCAACAGTGTCCCTAATTTGCTGGGAAGTGGCGGTGCGGTCCCCTACGGCACTGCTTAGGATCCTACGGTCTTGGCGTGCATCCGTGCGTCGCTGCGGTCCGGTCCCAGGTCGACGGGCACGTGCACCTTCCGCCGACCCTGGCGACAACATCGATGTACTGTGGAGACCTCACGCCCCACGTGTTGAGCAATTCGGCGGTACGTCCACCCGGCCTCCCGCATGCCCACTATACGCCCTCGCTCAAAGTCCGTCAACTGCACATACGGTTCACGTCGACGCTGTCGCGGCATGCTACCAGTGTTAAAGACTGCGATGGAGCTCCGTATGCCACGGCAAACTGGCTGACACTGACGGCGGCGGTGCACAAATGCTGCGCAGCTAGCGCCATTCGACGGCCAACACCGCGGTTCCTGGTGTGTCCGCTGTGCCGTGCGTGTGATCATTGCTTGTACAGCCCTCTCGCAGTGTCCGGAGCAAGTATGGTGGGTCTGACACACCGGTGTCAATGTGTTCTTTTTTCCATTTCCAGGAGTGTAGCTTCAAAAAGATAGGAAAGGACTATAAGCAGAATCCGTTGTATGTTCTAACTCATTTTATTCTATGGCAAAATCTCCATAAAATGAAATATCTCTCAGACTTTCGTGATTTATGTCGCTTTTTCTAAAATTTCTAAAGGAAAACCAAAACCTACAAAAGAATTCTACTTTCTTTTAACTCATTAAGCAGGG
This sequence comes from Schistocerca cancellata, assembly GCF_023864275.1. Classification (NCBI taxonomy): domain Eukaryota; kingdom Metazoa; phylum Arthropoda; class Insecta; order Orthoptera; family Acrididae; genus Schistocerca; species Schistocerca cancellata. Next base: position 400,244,751 of record NC_064627.1, read on the forward strand.
ACATGATCAGTTCTATAATGCTTTAATTTTATAACCTTTACTTTAGTTCTTTTCGTATATTTTTTATATCTTATCATTATTAGGCGGATTTGGGAGAGAGAAAAATGACCATCGCCTGGGGTAAATTAAACTAGAAATATCTAGGCGAGGAAATTCCTAATTATTATTTTTAAAATTCTTCATTCCACTGTATCTGAATTTAACCTGTACATCTTCAAAAAACTGAAAATTCCACTTAGTTATTAACTTCAAACATTTGCCTGCTAAAGAATCTTAAACTATCTGTTAAGCTTGTTGCGAATTATTTCTCTATATCTAGTGTTGAAATATTCACATCCAGTGATGTAATAGAATACATTTGCTTCTAGTTCACAAACTTTTTAAACAAATTAGAATTTCTTGCATTACTGAGCTGCTTGTGTATGGGCTCCATTTACATGGCAAAATATTATATTAATAAAATTTAATTTTTATATGCTGTATATGAACAACTCAAAAAACAACGAAAAACTAAGAGTTTTAACTGTTGAAGAGATAGCAAAATGTTATATAATACACCTGAATTACATTATTCAGTTTTTAAGGATGAAGGAGATTTTGGTGATGAAGAAGAAGATGATAATAGTAGTTGATAATGCCCATATGTTAATGTATCAATTTTATTTTGGAAAATATTTCTTTTATCATCATAAGGATGTGACGCTATTTTATTTACCCACCTGAATGAATATTGTGTTCAAAGCTTTGTATTAAATTCATACTGCTGTGTTGTGTGACATTATTAAACACACTATCTTTATAATCTTCTAGGATTACGTTAATAAATATGAGCCATAGAAAGAATGTAGTTGTCGAACAAAAAATAATAATGAAACTTTGTTCAACCTTTAATGGTAAAATTCGTATAGATACCCTTGCTTATGTAGTTATGTATGTCAAAAAGAATCTCACATAAGTTGAACAGCACAGGATATTAACTGAAAAATTTTAATTATATAAATGAATAAAGAATTAGAAAAGATTATGGAATTGTTAGACTTCCTTTTGAAAGCCTTTTAAGAAAAGGATAGGAAAATTTCAGGACGTCACTTAGAAGCTTACGTCCAACTTTATTTATTATTGTTTCTCTGGATAGCCCTTTACATGTATATTAATCTAGCTTTTTGGATTTTTAAAATCGATTTATATTTGACTGAGTAAGAAACAAAAGTCGATCTATTCATCTGCCACTGAATACCAGCAGGTGGCAGCTGTTGCATAATTCTTATCTCTGGGAGGTTTCAGGACTGAATGATATAGTGCTACATGACTACATCTTCCTGTCTGCTCTATCTCACTTGCACTGTCTGTCTGTGACCCTTTGGACAGCAACTGATAAATTCATTCACAGATGGCAATGAGTAGTCTGAATTCGCAACACTACAGGAATATACATTTTTTTATGTAAAATATTTTTTAACCTTAATTTGAGTGTTTACATTTAAATGTTGTTTATAATATGTCTCTACCAAAGAACATAATAATGCAAAGAAAATAATGTATTCGTACCCAAGATAAATGAAAAAAGTTACTACATATTAGAATGTGGTTCGTACTGCACCTAGTTACTATACAATCAAGTTTCAAGTGGCTTCATTTGCTTCCAGTGAGGCAACGAGGCTGGAAAGTGGGGGATGCCCCAGAACTTGGTTGCAACTCATCATCATGACTCCATAAAGTCACTGCTGTCCAAGCTGTGTCCCCTTAATGAGTGACAAACGCAAAAAAGACAGTTACCATCACGAGGTGAATCATGGTAGTTTACCTGGATTTCGAGTTGGTCCTCGAAAAAATCTACAGAGGAACAAGAGATGAGAAATAGAAGAGAGAGAATATGGAACCTCTACTCAAAGTCAATAACGCAAGCAATTCTAATTGTTTTAATAAATTACTGAGCTAGAAGTAAATGTTTTGTATCACATCAATGGATGCGAATATTTCAAATACTATACATGGAAAAAAACTTGTATGAAGCCTAATAGTGAGTTTAAGATTCTTTTACGAGACAGATATTTTAAATTAATAATCAATTGCGATTTTAAAATTTGAACCTGGTGGTTCAAATTGTTGTATTAACAATGACGCTGTTTGTAGTGGAATTGTTGTTGTTGATGTGGGCATCTTATCTTCTTTGATAAAGGAAGTGGCGAAATGTAAACAATGCGATGGTGTAGGCTGTCTGGAAATAACTGAACATTTAGCGTCAAAATTAGCTGTTCTGTGTAGATCCTGCAATAAATGTTCCTCGAACATTGTGCATAATTCATATGATGTGAATTTGAAGTTAGTGTATGCAATGTGTGCAATAGGAAAAGGAGAAAAGGCATCTCAGATGTTTTGTGGTTTGATGGACCTTCCTCCTCCTCCCAGTAGGTTCAGCAAGTACATAAAAATACTTTTTGGTGCCGTGACGGTTGTGTCTAAAGCATCTATGAAACGTGCAGTAGAAGAAAGTGTAAATATTAGTGGAACATGAGAGATTGCTGTTGCACTAGATGGGACATGGCAACGTCACGGACATCGTTCCTTGAATGGTATTATAGGTGTTACTTGTCTGGAGAATGGCAAAGTGTTGATTTTTTAATGATTTCTTAAAGCCTTCAGATGCTGTTTTCTTTATTTCCTGTACGATTGTACAGTTTCGGCCTTAGGCCATTTTCAAGTATCTAAAATGGACGTTTCATACATTGGATACATTAGTGACACTTGTGATTTTGATGTAGGAACAAGTCATATCTGTAGATATACTAGGCGCATTATAACTTGCTTTATGGATGATTTTTTAGTAACAGATTATGTCATATACGTCGTTGCTCCTATGACATGATGTTATGCTCATAAATTAGTTCGAGGTATTCACGCTATTTTAGGAGCACGTTACTTTGGAGCAGTGGTTGCAAAGCTCTTATATACTACGTACTTAACACTAGGAAGATTATAACTATTTGACAGAATTTTGCTACTTAATCTGAACACGCTTTTGTACTCAGTTATTTTAATTATTGTTCATCATTGGTGTAAATATGACTGTATGTAATTTCTTTAAGATAACTAGTAACTATTTGCTCTATTACTGTAGGAACCCATCATTTTTGAATAGTTGGTACAAAGATCTTATATATCACATTTATCACAGTATTCTAATGAAATAGTACTAAGAAACACGAGAGTGTAATAAAAACTTCTTTATGGTTGCTTGATGTTTCGCATTACAGTCATATTTTTTAATGAGTGTAGCGATAATTTTACATTCTATGCTTCTGTAACGCTTCGCCCTAGAACTGCTATTAAATTGTCTAGGAATTTCTCATTTCGCAGGTCTTTTTGCTAATTTAAAACTTTGTCTGACTGATCTTTTAGATGTACGTAGATTTCAATTTCTTCCATTACATCCATGACTTTTTCTTTCTGTAACTTATGTAATATTTGAAATAATCCATCTATTTTAAGTATTTTGTGGTTGGTGTCTTTAAGTGCGCAGCAAATGTGGATGGGTTATTGTCGCTTATTGTCGTGTGTTCTTTAAATCGTGTACAAAATTTTCTTCCTGTTTGTCGAACAACACCATCATTGCGTGCCCAGCCCAAGATACATAAAGAACAAATCCCGATTCGTCCAATTGTTAACATTGTTAATAGCCCAGCACAAGCTGTCAGTAAAAAGATCAACATACTCCTTAAACATTATTACATATAAAAGATCTTTGGACCAACTATTTAAAAATGACATGCTCCAACAATAACGTTGTTTCTCGTTGTTCTCATTTCTGCTACTTCTCGTTACCTTCATCTTTCTTCGATTTACTCTCAGTACACTTTCCGTTCTCATTATACCGCTCATTGCATTCAGCATATGACGTAATTCTTCTTCACTTCCACTGAGGATACCAATGCAGTGTCATCAGTGAATCGTATCATTGATAGCCTTTCATCTTGAATTTTAATTCCAATCCTGAACCTTTCATTTCATTTTATCATAGCTTCTTCGATGTATAGACTTAACAGTAAGGGCGAAGGACTACATCTCTGTTTTACACCCATTTTAATCAGAGGCCTGCGGTCTTGGTCTCCCACTCGTATTATTTCCTCTTGGCCCTTGTACATGTTGTATATTGTCGTCTCTCCCTACAGCTTAGCCCTGTATTACACAGAATTTTGAACACCTTGCACCTTTCCACATTGCGAACGCTTCTTTCAGGTTAACAAATCCTATGAACGTGTCTTAATTTTTCTTCAGTCTTACTTCCACTATCACCTGCAACGTCAGAATCGCCTCTCTGGTGCCTTTACCTTTCCTAAAGCCAAACTTATCGTCATCTTACACATCGTCAGTTTTGTTTCCCCTAAGTTGCAGTCGTTTAAACTTTTCACATGAGCGTATTGTTTTACACACACAGGAATATTTTGCCGAAAAATAACATTTTAGTAAATGTGTAACCGCACTAAAGTAGAAAATGAAAAAAATAACTAATTATTAGATGGCAGTTACAAAACTTAGATAAAAGATATGAAAGGTTAAGTAAAAAGAAGAAACAAAAGGAACTGATGTCGGATTATGGTAGTATCTTCGCAAAGAGGAGTCGTCAGTTCCGAGTACCGGTAAGGCATACAGTTTTAATTTGTCTAGAAGTTTCATAAGTAGTGCATAATCCGATAAAAAATGAGAGATTCTTTGGCGAATACTTCATGTATTTTACTGACAGTCAAACCCTGCCTCTGAAGTGCCATTCACGCAGCTACTTGCAGTGAGCAGAGTGTATAGGATGAAGGTCATCCAACGGCTGCGGAACTTCGTCTTAACGTGCAGTTACTTGCTAAATAATGAAGAAACTGAGCGTGCCTTGGACAGTGCATCTGCAAACAAGTGACGCAATAGCTCGTTAGCAGACGGGCTTGAGATCACAGATAATGCAGCTGCGTTCAGAGGACAGGCGTTACAACAACGGCCTCCCAGAGAGAACCTACATCGGCAGCAGGACTGCAGCTAGGCCACGGCTGTGCTCCGCCCAGGGGACTCCACTGTGCTGCTTGGTTACCTGCGGACGGTCATCCAACAAGCAATCATGCGAACACTGCAGAACAGGTAGTCTACAGTCCATTGTAAACTGAAGCCAGCCGCGATGTCAATAACTTGTTCACCTCAACGAAAGTGGTTTATCCTATTAGCGTTTAATAAGTGACACACAAATTTCCCATGTGTATAAATTGCATGACGTTACAACTTATAAGTCAAACGTACTTTGTATTGTCCTACTCCAGTGCAGGTGACTACCAGGTACAGCACTGAGGTGGACGAAATGCAAACTACATACAAAATAATTCATCTACGGTGTAGCAGGCGTTGTCAAGCAAAAATCATTTGAGTTTGTTTTCAGAAATTTCATTATTTGCCAACACCTTTATTCCACAAAGGACACAGTGAAATATTTTGTGGCTGTATAATTTCCACCTTACTCTGCAAGAATAAGATCAATTCGCAGATAGCGGAGGCCATATTTGTTAACTGTCTTGCATTTATGAATTTCATACGAGAGTAAATGTATGGTGATGCCTAATTCTTTAAACGGTATCCCGCCTGATGTTAGAAGATGGAACTAGATACACTGTGTGATGAAAAGTATCCGGACATCTGGCTGAAACTGACCTACAAGTTCGTAGCGCCCTCCATCGGTAATGCTCGAATTCAGTATGATGTTGGCCCACCCTTAGCTCAAATGGTTCAAATGGCTCTGAGCACTATGCAACTCAACTTCTGAGGTCTTCAGTCGCCTAGAACTTAGAACTAATTAAACCTAACGAACCTAAGGACATCACACACATCCATGCCCGAGGCAGGATTCGAACCTGCGACCGTAGCGATCGCTCGGTTCAAGACTGTAGCGCCTAGAACCGCACGGTCACTCCGGCCGGCGCACCCTTAGCCTTGATGACAGCGTCCACTCTCGCAGGCATACGTTCAGTCAGGTGCTGGAAGGTTTCTTGGGGAATGGCAGCCCATTCTTGACGGAGTGCTGCACTGTTGAGAGGTATCGATGTTGGTCGGTGAGGCCTGGTACGAAGTTGGCGTTCCAAAACATCCCAAACGCATTCTGTAGGATTCAAGTCAGGACTCAGTAGATGCCAGTCCATTGCAGGGATGTTTTTGTCGTGTAACCACTCCGGCAAAGGCCGTGCATTGTGAACAGGTGCTCGATTGTGTTGAAAGATGCAATCGCCTTCCCCGAATTGCACTTCAACAGTGGGAAGCAAGAAGGTACTTAAAACATCAATGGAGGCCTGTGCTGTGATAGCGCCCAGCAAAACAACAAGGGGTGCAAGCCCCCTCGATGAAAAACGCGACCACACCTTAACACCACCGCCTCCAAATTTTACTACTGGCGCTACACACGCAGGCAGATGAAGTTCACCGGACATTCGCCATACTCACATTGTGTATCGTGTTTCGTCACTCCATACAACGTTTCTCCACTGTTCAATCGTCCAATGTCTACGCTGCTTACACAAAGCAAGGCGTCGTTTGGCATTTACTGGAGTGATGTGTGGCTTATGAGCAGCCGCTCGAGCATGAAATCCAAATTTTTTCACCTCCCGCTTAACTGTCATCGTACTTGCAGTGGATCCCGATGCAGTTTGGAATTCCTGTGTGATCGTCTGGATGGATGTCTGCCTATTACATATTACGACCTTCTTCAACTGTCGGCGGTCTGTCAGTCAACGGACGAGGTCGGCCTGTACGCTTTTGTGCTGTACGTGTCCCTTCACGTTTCCACTTCACTATTCACGTCAGAAACAGTGGACCTAGGAATGTTTAAGAGTGTGTAGATCTCGCGTACAGACGTATGAGACAAGTGACACCCAATCACATTACCACGTTCGAAGTCTCTGAGTTCCGCGGAGCGCCCCATTCTGCTCTCTCACGATGTCTAATGACTCATGAGGTCGCTAATATGGAGTACCTGGCAGTAGGTGGCAGCACAATGCACCTGATGTGAAAAACGTATGTTTATCGGGTGTTCGGATACTTTAGGTCACATAGTGTATTACATTTATAGCGCGTTTCTGTGCTCTGAATAATTTGTGTCTGTCTGTGGAATGGCTCCGCATAATTATTCCACATGATGTCAATGAATGGAAGTATGCAAAGTGTGCTTATTCTCTGTTGCTTTCACCAGGATGAGCAATTACACGTGGAGCAAATGTTGCCTAACACAAGCATTTTAGAAGATCGATAGTATAAGATATCCAGTGCAAATTCTCATCAATATGCGCACTCTGGAAATGCGAACAATCAGTTTTGCGTATTTCCTTTCCCAGGTGCTATCTTGTTACTGATGACTGTGCAGAACAGAATGAACTGAGGATTTTTATGTAAAGTGATAGACTTTCTATAAAGAATAAATCAAAACTAGCTCTTAATATTTAATTCTTTTTGTTGTTTCATCTTTTTCGGACTTTTTTTATTATGCTTATACCGTCATTGAGAATCACAAAATCTATTTTATCAGTGTACGAGAGAACGTCGTCAGAAGTAGGAGTGGTCCAGAATTTAACCCTGTAGATTACCGGTAGCAGTTCGTCCCCATTCAGAAGACGATTCATCATGACCGGTTCATGGGTAATGTGATGTCATCCCTTGCATCCTATCAGTTAAACACAAAATGAACCACGTACTAAAGCAAAACTGGTCGTGTTAATAACCCAAAAAAAACTTTATCTGCAAACAAAATGAGCTTGTATGAAAAATTGCACTGCATAGTAACTCAACAAGAAAACGTTCGCTCCTATTTTCTGTAGCTCAGTTCCCACATCCTGCGCACAGGGAGATTGCAGCTCAATGGGATTTGCCTGTTAGGGCATTTTGTTTACTCATCAATATGCTGACTGCTTTGATACGATCCGAAACTGGTTATACGGCTTTTTCATCACAGTTGATTGCCTGTGCACATCAACTTGTAAATACAGACTGCAGAATTACAGATGTTTACTCCGACTTACACTATCTCGTTGTCCGCATCCGTAGCTGATAGATAATGCGGGTGGCTGCCATGCGGGGGTCCTAGGCTCGACTTTCGCCAGGAATTTTTCTTTGGTGCGAGAACTGGTACGATGTGCACTCAGTTTTATGAGCTACTCGACGGATTAGCAGTGATACCTAGGTCGAGAAATCCGACAGCGTCCGGGAGAGCGATTTGCTGACCACATGCCTCTCTACACCGGCTCCATTGACGTCATTGGTAGTCGATGCCACGGCGGTCGGGCACACTCGATTGGCCTGTCTAGGACCAGAACGCGGATCTTTTCCGTTTTTGCACTATCTGATCAGAAGTATCCGGACATCCCTATGTAATGCGGAACTGGCCACTAGCGGGCACGCCGGCCGGGGTGGCCGAGCGGTTCTAGGCGCTACAGTCTGGAACCGCGTGACCGCTACGGTCACAGGTTCGAATCCTGCCTAGGGCATGGATGTGTGTTATGTCCTTAGGTTAGTTAGGTTTAAGTAGTTCTAAGTTCTAGGGGACTGATGACCTCAGTAGTTAAGTCCCATAGTGCTCAGAGCCATTTTGACTAGCGGTCACGAAAGGAGGACTCGCCACAATATAAGGAGGAAGGGAGTATTATGTTGTCATTAGAGATCCAGAACGGTACAATAGTTCCATCAGCAGAGCTCAGCAACTTCGCACGTGTTAGTCATTGGATGTCACCCGAGCAACAAATCTATCAGGCATTTCAACCTTCCTAAAACTGCCCAAGTCTACTGTTGGTAATGCTGATGTGAAGTGCGAAAGAAAAACCAGAGCTAAATGAAGACCAGTCAGACCTCATATACTGACAGACAGGAAGCGTCGAGCAGTGAAGAGGGTTGTTGTAAAATATCAGATGAAGTCAAAGAAAGGAATCGCTCGTGATTTCCAAAGTGCGACCAGCAGTCCAGCTTGCACAGTGTCTGTGTGTAGGAAGTTAAAAGGAGTGGGGAGCATTGGTCGCCGCGCGGGATTAGCCGAGCGGTCTAGGGCGCTGCAGTCATGGGCTGTGCGGCTGGTCCGGGCGGAGGTTAGAGTCCTCCTTCGGGCATGGGTGTATGTGTTTGTCCATAGGATGATTTAGGTTAAGTACTGCGTAAGCTTAGGGACTGATGACCTGAGCAATTAAGCCCCATAAGATTTCACAAACATTTGAACATTTGAGCATTGGTCGAGCAGATCCTCGTAAGCCACACATCTATGTCAGTGCTAAACGACGTTTGAAGTACCATAAAGAGCGACGCCGGTGGACATTGGATGACTGTAAATGAGTGATTTAGAGTGATGAATCACGCTGTACCCTGTGGTAGTACAATGGAAGGTTTTGGGTTTGATGAATGTGTGGGGAACGTTAGCTACCGTCATGTGTTGTGAAGCACACAGGAGGTGGTGTTACGGTAGGGTGGGTGTTTCTGGTCCCTTTACTGCCTTTAGTAAAACCCGAAATTTGGAAGGATAAGAGCGTATTTTGGACGTTGGGTACCGCGTACAGTAGAGGAGCAGTCAGAGAAAATGACAGTTTTCATCAGCATGACAGTGCACTCTATCGTAAAACAGCAGCTGTGAGGCGAGACGGTTTCCAGAAAGTAAATTTCTAAAACGGACTGTCCTCCCCAGGGTTCCGACCTGAAGCTAATAGAACAATTTTGGGATGAGATTTTACGTAAATTTCGCTCCACAACCCAGAATAGTTGAAGCCGTCATAAAGGTGAAGTGTGTGCACAGCCCATATGAATGTCCAGTAGTCGGTGTCCGGGTACGTTCAATCGGATAGCGTACATCACGACTATGTCAGTGACACGTCACGCCAGTGACGTTTTGCTGTAGCTTTCTTGTCACCACACCTCACCTCTGGTTTGTCTGCCAGACAATATGAGGAAAAACATAAACAGAAAAAACAACGCCTTCAGTCACAATTTTTTCGTGTTTAATTAACTACACGATGCATTTCTAACCCTATGGGTCCATCGTCAGGTGTAATTTGTCTTAATACACGTTTTATTTCTTCTCCTGAATGAGTTGAAATGCATATTCCTGTCACGAAAAGGTTCAATGTTAGGTTATGAATTTTGTAAGTCGAAAACGGAAAATATGTGCAAAATAGTGGAAAATGAACAGTGTAAACTTACCACATAATCCAAGGAAAGCATTTTTAACGCTTTAGTACCGGCAAACATTCTTTTCTCCGTCGTTTTGGTACATGTCACTTCATTCAAGATGTACATTTGCACATACATATTTATAAATGCTTCACAAATATATTTGTGTATATGTTGTTGTCAAAGATGAATTTATTCGTAGTGCTAAAGATATAACCATTAAGCAATTCACATGTCCAAGAAATAACTTTAGAATAGTCTTTAAAATTACTGAAATAACTATGCCTTGCGAAATCTGTTTGTTCATTGAACATAGATTCTGTGTTTTGATTTTGTGGCGGTATATATCCAGTTGTTCTAACAGAGTTAGGGTCTTACCATTGGGTTCGTTATTTCACTGGAAGAGACGTTTGTGCTCCTCCATCGTAAGTGATAAATTTTATCATCATTAAGAAAACAACGCGTAGGTAAATGCTTAACTCAAACTTAATATGGACACCTGGAAGCAACACTTTTACATGAGACAGAATAAGCAAGAGACTAGTGTTTAACGTCCCGTCGACAACGAGGTTATTAGGGACAGAGCCCGCGCCTGGATTAGGGAAGGATGGAGAAGGAAGTCGGCCCTGCCCTTTCAGAGGAACCATCCCGGCATTTGCCTTAAACGGTTTAGGGAAATCACGGAAAAACTAAATCAGGATGGCTGGACGCGGGTTTAAAACGTCGTCCTCCCCAGTGCACTTTTACATGAATGTAGCTATATTTACAAAACTTTACATAATATTAGTCACTGGTTGTAATCCCTCCGACGTTGTCTTTTAAAACAATTTCAGTTTATTTTATAGGCTACAGTATCTGAAAAGCAGTCATGTAATCATTCACACAGTTAACGATGGAGGTGTAGGATGTTGCCTTTGGAAATTTCCATGTTGATTCTGCCTGCTGTCGCAACTGGTCTGCAGATATACAAACTGAACCAAATGCCATTACTTCACATTCCACGTATTTTCAAAAGGGGGCAGGTTTGGTGATCGTATTGGTTGCAAGAGTTGGTGAACATGCTCGAAACGGAAAGAGTAATGCGAGAATTGTACAAGAGGGCACTGTCTTGAAACACGCCTCCAAGGCGCTGTAGGGCAGAACAGGAGTAAACAGGATATGTTCAGCATTCTTCAGGTTTCTGAACGCACACGGATACGATATGCGAAATTGAATGGCAATCATTACAGAAAAGTCGATTTTCTTTGCGGCAGCGTCATCTCATGAAATTTCAATCAGTCTTCTCACAGTGGGAAAAATATTTTGTTGGCGTCCATGTACAGGGTAAGGGATGATCATCGTAATAAATTAAGAGAAATCAGAGCTCACAGGGAAAGATTTAAGTGTTCGTTTTACCTTAGCGCTGTTCGAGAGTGGAATGATAGAGAAACAGCTTGAAGGGAGCTCGGTGAACCTTCTGCCAGACACTTAAATGTGAAATGCACAGTAATCATGTAGATTTAGATGTAGAAATGTACAACAATTGTAACCTACTGCTCCCCACATCGTTAACTCCGAAACTAGCTCTTTCTATCGCACCCTGGCGGGCTTCGGTAGTTGCAACTCTCATAAGCGACTGTACATTCGTAAATAACGAACACGAACGCTGAATCGACTCTCACCATTAAACAAAGGTTTGTACCATTCAGCTCTAGAGTTGTTTCTGTCGCTGCACCACTGAAGGCTGGCTGCACGGCGAAGTTCTGTGACAGGGGGTCTGGCAAGGAAAAGACTTTCCCGTAACCGAGAGTCCAGCACTCGATATCATCCAAGCCGACACTGCGACTGCAATGTTGATTCGAACCGGGTTATACTCGGCCTGTCATTACGAATGGCTGCTTCATGAGAGGCCCATTCGGGAATGTCCACAATAGTCATTCGGAGTACCGTTGACTATGATGCAAATTCCTTGGAACATCGCCACCAACATTTGATACGAAGCTGACAAGTCCGGCGTGTTTTGGAGATAGAACCAAAGTTTCTATGGGCTCAGAATATTACTTCGTTGGATGTGTATTATTTAAGAATCTTCTTCGTCGACCCCGTCGTCGCAATGTAGTGTTTATCAAGCCCCTGTATACTTTCAAAGCAGAGACCACCATTTCAGCCTGGCGAACGTGACTTTTATGAGCTCCTTAATTTTTTGCTCGAAAGGAAACAAAGTATCTGAGAATATTCATGCATTATTTTCGTCTCATACAACTTTACGAGGGTGGTCTGAAATATTCCCGGAAAGGAATAGAAAGAAGGTACTTACATCACGGAAACTTTTCGTTTTTTTTTTTCAATCTAGTCTCGTTGAAGATTAATGCACTTGGTCCAACGATGTTCCCGTGCCTTGATCCCATCTCGAAAATGAGTTTCCATCCGTCCTGCAAAATAGTTGTCATCTCCGGCTATAAATTCTTCGTTTTAAATGAATCTTCGTCCACCAAGAAAAATTTTCAGTTTGGGAAGAGATGGAAGTCAGACGGAGCTATATCAGGGGAATAAGGCGGATGTGGCAACAATTCATACCTTAGTTCGTGTAATTTTGCCATGGCGAGGCACGTGTTTTTGATCCAGCGTCAACAAAAAAAAATGGCTCTGAGCACTATGGGACTTAACTACTGAGGTCATCAGTCCCCTAGAACTCAGAACTACTTAAACCTAACTAACCTAAGGACATCACACACATCCATGCCCGAGGCAGGATTCGAACCTGCGACCGTAGCGGTCACGCGGTTCCAAACTGAGGCGCTTAGAACCGCACGGCCACACCGGCCGGCCAGCGTCAACAGCCACGGCACCTATCTTGCAGATAATTTTTTCATTTCTAATTCTTCAGTTAAAATGTAATATACCCTTTCAGATGACATCTGGCAAGCGTGAGAAATTTCACGCACTTTCAATCAGCGATCCTCCATGACCATTTTGTGCACTTCTGCAATGATTTTCTGGAGTAGTGACACATCTTGGCCGACCACGCCGCCGATCATCATCTAAGCTCTCCCGACCAAATTTAAATTCATTTTTTCACTTGGCAACAGTTGAATATGATGAAATCAGAGACCCCCAGTGTATTCTGGAAATTGGTATGAATGTCCTTGCTTCCATACCTTTTTTTACGAAGTACTTAATCACTGCTCGAAAAACGATTTTTTCCATCTTCGCAAATCACTACGCGCGAAGAACAACAGAGTCACGTCACCGCCACAGCTCTCCGCCAAGAGCACTGACGTGGCAAGTGTTTACCGACAAGTCCAATGAATATCACGTGAACAACTCATTGCGATAGTGCTGAATTCTCGTGGAGATCTCGAGAACTTTTCAAACCGCCCTCGTATAATATGAGCAGCCACGGCTCTTTAAATTCACGGTAAATTGAATTTGAATGAAATATCGAACAACTGTTAAGTGATAATTTATTTACTTCCGGTTTCGCTGCTTTAAAGCAGCACCTGCTGGAGGTTAGTTGTATGAGAAGGATTAAATTTGACCGCCTCCAGTGCTTTACCCTCGCGGCAACGTACTGCAAGTGTCTCATCCGCTGCACTATTCGCTCCAATGCACTACCGGTTATTATTCGTTGACGACTTCCTCTCTTCATAGGGTTGGATTCTGTGATTACGAATGTTGGGAGCGTCTTCGAGTGCCAGTCTATGTGACACTACTAACCACCTGAAGATGCTGCCTCACCGCAACGAAATCGGCTGTAAATAAATCATCACTTAACAACTGATAACGGTTTTATTGGAGTTCAGTTTACCACACGTTTTTTTCTGATAAGTTGATGTGAATTACAAGTCAAAGCCGAAAGCAGTAATCCACAAGACACGTGACATAATATCATCATCCTAAACCAAAAGCATTCTGTACGTTCTCATCAGTGTAATGTAGACGGAAGCTGTCGATGACATGGGTCAGTCGGCCGTTGTGGCCGAGCGGTTCTAGGCGCTTCAGTTTGGAACCGCGCGACCGCTACGGTCGCATGTTCGAATCCTGCATCGGGCATGGATGTGTGTGATGTCCTTAGGTTAGTTAGGTTTAAGTAGTTCTAAGTTCTAGGGGACTCATGACCTCAGATGTTAAGTTCCATAGTGCTGAGAGCCATTTGAAATGGGTCTTTGGGTCAACGTAAGATATTAGACATTTTATTTCCCACTGTTTGCTTGCACTAAGTCCGTTTCTGGACTGAAGATCTCATTCAAAATTCATCTAATAATTTGAAGCTTGCAGAAGTGAGAGAAACATAAAATCCCACTGTCTATCACTATGACGCATCGTAAATTGCGGGATATTAATCAGTATTCCGGTTCTGTCAGTCTCCGTCGATAAAGCAACTATGCATCACCTACAGTCTTCTGCACATGCTCACGATTAAGAAGTCGCATTTTGAAGTGCCGAGTGCTATATACGCAACTGATTCCGTGACTGGTCACGCAACTTGTCACTCTTCACAGGATGTTGGAAAATGTATTCCCGCACTAAACATATTGCTAATGGGATGTGTTTCGTTTACGGCGCTATATGTAAGATATATAATTACGAAAGGAAAAAGGAATGTCATGCTGTCAAGGGTAACAAGACTGAAGGCCAGGCACGAGGACCACAGACAGAGTACTTTTCCACTTCCTGCTACCTACGGAGAAAGAAAATGTACGCAACACGCAACAACGCACTTGTTGCGTAATCGCTTACTAGTCTTTAGCACCTTCATGCTGCTGTTGTTACTGTTGTTGTCTTCAGTTCGAAGATTGATTTGATGCATATCTCAATGCCAGTCTATCCAGCGCAAGACTCTTCATCTCTGCGTAACTATCACAACTTACATTCATTGAACTGCTTACTGTATTCAAGCCGCGGCCTTCTTCTTTAATTTGTACCCCCGCACTTCCCTCAACTACCAAACTATTTTCTTGATACCTCAGGATATGTGCTATCAACCGATCTCTCTGTTTAGCCAAGTTGAGCTATTCATTTAGTTTTCCTCAGTTCCATTTAGTACTTCCTAATTTGTTATTGATCTAGCCATGTAATCCTCAGTAGCACCACATTTCAGTTACTTCTATTCTCTTCTTTTCTGTGCTGCTTAACGTCTTCGCTTCACTTCCATGCAAGCATACAATCCAGGAAAATCTTTCAGGAAAAATTAATACGATTTTAGTTAATTTTCGACATTAACAAATTTCTCTTTTGCAGAAATGCCTTTCTTACTATTGTCAATCAGCATTTTTTATCCACTCTAATTCGATAATCGTTAATTACTTTGCTGCCCAAAGAGCAAAGCTCTTCTGCTGTTTTTAGTGTCTCACCTACAAATCAAATTTCCTCAGCATCACCTGACTTCATTCAAATACATTCCATTTCCCCTGTTTTACATTTGTTGACGTTCATCTTATAACCTGTTCTCAAAACACTATCCATTTCGTTCAACCGATCTACCAATTCTTTGCCGCCTCTTTTCTCCATCACTCTTCTGACAGATTCGAGGACACTCGCCAAGAACTCCTTTCCTGCTCCAACCTCTTCATCACAGAATAGCACTTGCAACTCACGTCCTCAGCTATTTGTTAGATGTATCCCAATCTCTGTCTTCCTCTACAGTTTGTACCCTCTATACCTCCCTTTAGCAACACGGAAGTTATTCCCTGATGCCTTAACAGATATCGTATCATCCCATCTCTTATTCTTGTGTTTTCCATATATACCTTTCCTCACAGATTTTGCGAAGCACCTCCTCATTCCTTATCTTATCACTCCACCTAATTTTCAACGTTCTTCTGTTGTACCACAACTCAAATGCTTTTATTATCTTCTGTTCATATCTCACTTCCATGTTGTGCTGTTCCCAAAACGTACATTCTTAGTAATTTCTACCTCAAATTAAGACCTATTTGTTTTACTAGTAAATTTCTCTTGGCCAGGCATGTCCTTTTTGCCATTGCTAGTCTTCTCTTGTATCATCCTTGACCCATCTGTCATGGGTTATTTTGCAGTCAAGGTAGCAGAATGCCTTCTACTGAGCGATCACCGATTCGATGTTTAGGGGAGTTAGAATGCCCTATCCCGACAATGTTCAATTTAGTGACTTGGCTTCCCTGTATTTCAGGAACTACTGTAGCCATTGACATGAAATTTTTACGGGCCATTAAACTGTATTTTCTGAGTCTACTGAACTACAATAGTTGCATTTCAGCGACTGCTTTCGGAAATACAGTTTTTTAACTACATGGTTCATATATTCTGTTCTTTTTGTACGTTATCCTACATAATTTCAATTATACATAACATTATGTTCTTTTAGTTCCGTAGACTCAAGATATGTATGTTATTACTCCCTGAGAATTTGAATACTCGACTCGAAGTGATTTCTGAGATTTAAGGAAAAATGCAACAGAAAATGTAAATTTTCAGAGACGGCTTCTAAAGTGTCAAAAGACTGTAACTCACTTAACATATGCTTAATTTTTTATTTTTAGTCACTCAGAAGCACCCTGCACCATACTGTACATCATCCTCTTGATCTTTAACCAATTTTTTTCTTCTTTTCTTCTTTCTGGACTCCTTAGTGGCCAACTGTGCTGCATACTCTGCTTTATCAATGCGAACCTTGTCCATGCGTTCAAGCTCATTGATGCAGTTTGCTCGAGGATTAATTCCCACATGCTGTAGCACTTTCACCCTACCAATGTTGCCATAATTAAAAGCAATAACAGCATCACTTAACCCCCCCCCACTTTAGTGTCTTCACTCCCACAAAATCCTTTTTTGGTAAGTGAGTCCACATGTGATTATTGAACGACTCATTGGGATTTAGAATTTGACCATGCAGACACTTCTTCAGTAGTTCAAGATTTGCCAGGTGTCTGTAAATATGTTTTATGATATCCATGGCTGCTGCTGGGATGGAATGTTTAGGCTGTATGAACTGTTTGAGTATTGGCATTGCGGTAATTGCACCATGAATCAGTCCAGAACGGCGAAGATGGTGTACCGGTTTTTCATCAGTTGACAGTCAGCCTGCTTAATTTTCAACAAATCCTCAGTATTATTTCTAAGGGCCATCCCATAAAACTGCTGTAGTTCATAAATCATTTTGTCTGTCAGCCTACCTCTTATGGTTTTACCATCAGAAAGTTTCTTGTCTCTCAAACTTTGTTTCGACTTCCTCAACCTGGTGCCCATCCTCTTCTGGACATGGCCAACACATTCCAGTTTTGTGATAATCTTCTCACCATAAAGCTGACCGGCTACTACACTGTTATATGCTTTTGAGGCTCCATCACCGGAGAACTTAGCGTAACACACTCCCCTTTCGTTCAGAGATCGACTAAGAACTTCAATAGCTGCAGAGGCCTCCATACCAACACTTGTTCCTCCATAGTTTCTGTCACATATACGCCCTTCTTCATTCCATGATTTACACCCATGACAATGTGAGGTTAAAATCTGAAAATCTATTACCTTTCCAGTATCGATACTGGTCACCGTAGCAACAGAATTCTTAGACCTGTAGCCAAACTTCTGCCAAGTGCCATCAAAAGCTACTGGTATGTCAGTCATACCATCATTATATCAACAGTTTCGTTTGCAGCACCCTTCTTCATTGACTCACATGCAACAGATTCCACAGCAGCTCGAATAAATCCTGCATACTTGCTGATTTTAGAAGGTGGGCGTGGCATATTCATCATGGCACACATTGTTTCTGCTGCGGTGTGTCCTTTGACAGTAGCTCTCAATTCAAAAAACCACCTAGCATTTACTTCGAAATAATTATCTGTAAACGTATCATAATTCCAAAATGAACTAGTACAGTTTACAACTGGCACAATTAATGATTAGTTTCCTGGCGAGTTCATTTGATACCTTACTGCCTTCGTGTAAACTAACTGGCCCTCCACATATTTTACAACACACACATTCACCTAAACCCTTGTTATGATGTGTAAATCTATCAGAATATATCCTAAACTCCCATTTACATCACTTTCGTTTTAAGAAAACTTTGAATCACATTGTTTTATTTTATTCTTCGAAGCACTAATGGGTGTTTCTCTAGATACTGACGAGTTTCCCTGTATTTCATTGTCTGCAATTTCACAAGACACATGTTGAACACAATGTTTCCCTTTGTTCAAAAAGTGATCACCATGAAACACACATTTCTTAAAAACACTTCGTTTTGGCGTCATACTTTACTTTTTAAGAGATTTGCCAATCTATTTGCCAGTTTTCCTCAGAAAATCTTTGGCACTTCAATACACAACGCATGTTTATCATATGAAATGATACTATACTGTTTTTAACAGTGCTACCTATACAAACACGTAATTTAACCTTTATAACACAGCAATCCACAGCCTTCTATATAAAAGTTATCGATTTTATTAGATGTTGAAGTAATGCACGTAAAAATTTTAACGTTTTCAAAACACTTCCCGTGTGAGTTTATGAGTGATATATATATAGGTTGGTCCATTGACGTGACCGGGCCAAATATCTCACGAAATAAGCGTCAATTGAAAAAACTACAAAGAACGATACTTGTCTAGCTTGAAGGGGGAAACCAGCTGGAGCTATGGTTGGACGGCTAGATGGTGCTGCCATAGGTCAAACGGATATCGACTACGTTTTTATTACATATTCGTGTAGTACGTAAAGAAATATGAATGTTTTTGTTGGACAACTTTTTTCGCTTTGTGATAGATGCCGCTGTAATAGTCACAAACATATGGCTCACAATTTTAGACGAACAGTTGGTAACAGGTAGGTTTTTTTTAAATTAAAATACAGAAAGTACGTACGTTTGAACATTTTACTTCGGTTGTTCCAATGTGATACATGTACCTTTGTGAACTTATAATTTCTGAGAACGCATGCTGTTACAGCGTGATTTCATGTAAATACCACAGTAATGCAATAAATGCTCAAAATGATGTCCGTCAACCTCAATGCATTTGGCAATACGTGTAACGACATTCCTCTCAACAGCGAGTAGTTCTCCTTCCGTAATGTTCGCACATGCATTGACAATGCGCTGACACATGTGGTCAGGCATTCAAAGTCGTCGCCATGCAATTCCTGGTGCAATCGATGTAGATGTAGCATTCTCAACACAGGCGTTTTTGAGATTCCCGATTCTCGCGCAATTTGTCTGCTACTGATTTGCGGATTAGCCAGCTAAAACACCTAATCGGGCATCATCATTTGTTGCAGGCCATGGTTGACGTTTCACATGTGGCTGAACATTTCCGGTTTCCTTAAATAACGTAACTATCCGGCGAACGATCCGGACACTTGGATGATGTCGTCCAGGATACCGAGCAGCATACATAGCACACGCCCGTTGGGCATTTTGATTACAATAGCCATATATGAACATGATATCGACCTTTTCCGCAATTGGTAAACGGTCCATTTTAACACGGGTAATGTATCACGAAGCAAATACCGTCCGCACTGGCGGAGTGATACGTGATACCACGTACTTATACGTTTGTGACTATTACAGCGCCATCCATCACAAAGCAAAATCAGTGGTAAAACTAAAACATTCATATTTATTTACGTATCACACGAATATGTAATAAAAATGGGGGTTCATGTTTAAAAATTGCAGTTGATATCCGTTTGACCTATGGCAGTGCCATCTAGCGGGCCAACCATAGAGCCATCTGGTTTTCCCCTTCAAGCTAGACGAGTTTCGTTCTTTGTAGTTTTTCGTTTGATACTTATTCCGTGAGATATTTGGCCCGGTCACTGACAATTGACCACCCTGTGTATATATACTGCTGGACATTAAAGTGCTACACCAAGAAAAAATGCAGATGATAAAAGGGTATTCATTGGACAAATATGTTATACTAGAACTGACATGTGATTACATTTTCACGCAATTTGGGTGCCTAAATCCTGAGAAATGAGAAATCGGTACCCAGAACAATCACCTCTGGCCGTAATAACGGCCTTGATGCGCCTGGGCATTGGGTCAAACAGAGCTTGGATGGCCTGTACAGGTACAGCTCCCCATGCAGCTTCAACACATCACAGTTCATCAAGAGTAGTGACTGGCGTATTGTGACGAACCAGTTGCTCGGCCATCATCGAAAAGACGTTTTAAATGGTGAGAGATCTGGAGCATGTGCTGGCCAGCGCAGCAGTCGAACATTTTCTGTATCCAGAAAGGTTCGTACAGCACCTGCAACATGCGGTCGTGCATTATCCTGCTGAAATGTAGGGTTTAGCAGGGATCGAATGAAGGGTAGAACCACGGGTCGTAACAAATCTGAAATGTAACGTCCACTGTTCAGAGTGCCGTCAATGCGAAGAAGGGGTGACCGAGTCGTGTAATCAATTGCACCCCATACCATCACGCCGGGCGATACGCCAGTATGGCGATGACGAATACACGCTTCCAATGTGCGTTCACCGCGATGTCGCCAAACACGGATGCGACCATCATGATGCTGTAAACAGAACCTGGATTATCCGAAAAAAATTACGTTTTGCCATTCGTGCACCCAGGTTCATCGTTGAGTACACCATCGCAGGCGTTCCTGTCTGTGATGCAGCGTCAAGGGTAACCGCAGCCATGGTCTCCGAGCTGATAATCCATGCTGCTGCAAACGTCGTTGAAGTGTTCGTGCAGATGGTTGTTGTCTTGTAAACGTGCCCATCTGTTGACTCAGGGATCGAGACGTGGTTGCAAGATCCGTTACAGCCGTGCGTATAAGATGCCTGTCATCTCGACTGCTAGTGATACGAGGCCGTTGCGACCCAGCACGGCGTTCCGTGTTACCCTCCTGAACCCACCGATTCCATATTCTGCTAACAGTCATTGGATCTCGACCAACGCGAGCAGCAATGTCGCGATACGATAAACCGCAGTCGCGATAGGCTACAATCCAACCTTGATCAAAGTCGGAAACGTGATGTTACGCATTTCTCCTCCTTACACGAGGCATCACAACAACGTTTCACCAGGCAACGCCGGACAAGTGGTGTTTGTGTATGAGAAATCGGTTGGAAACTTTCCTCATGTCAGCATGTTGTAGGTGTCGCCATCGGCGCCAACCTTGTGTGAATGCTCTGAAAAGCTAATAATTTGGATATCACAGCATCTTCTTCCTGTCGGTTAAACGTCATTTTCGTGATGTAGCAATTTTAATGGCCAGTAGTATATATATATATATATATATATATATATATATATATATATATATATATATATATATCACGAAAATGACGTGCTACAGACGCGAAATTAATTAGGAAAATTGCAAATTTTATAAAGAGATACAATTCCGAAAATGTGAAAAAATTAAAAATCTTCTCATTACATTTGTCTTTCTTCGGTTTACTCTCGGTACATATTCTGCACGCATTAGACTGTTCATACCATCAACAGATTGTGTAAATCTTCACCTACCTTGAGGATAGCAATTTCACTTCAAGGAATTTTTACAATGATACCTCTTAACCTGAATTTTAACCCCTTACTGCTTCTGCGACATATAGCTTGAACAGCTGGGGCAAAAGACTACATTCGTGTCTTACACCCTTTTTAATCCAAGCAAGTTGTTCTTGGACTTCCACTGTTACTGTCCCTAGTGGGTTCTTGCACATACTGTATATTACTTCTCTTTCCCTATAGCTTACCCCTGTCTTCCTCAGAATTTCAAACACGAACACTTTTCTGGGTCGACAAAATCTATGAACATGTCATGATTTTTCTTCAGTCCTGCTTCCATTATCAACGGCAACGTCGAAACTACTTCTCTGGTGGCTTTATCTTTCCTAAAGTGGAATTGATCGTCATCTAACAGATCCGCAAGTTTCTTTTGCGTTTTTTGTATGTTATTGTTGTCTGCACCTTGGATGCATGAGCAGTAAGGTGATGATGATGTTTGGTTTGTGGGGCGGACAACTGCGCGGTCATCATCACCTGTACAAAGCCCCAGTTTTGACACAGTACAATTTTTTTCAGTACAATCTAGCCACTGCAACGAATGATGATGATCGTGAAGTGAGGAGGACAAAACAAACACCCAGTCCCCGGGCAAGGAAAAATCCTCAACACGGCCGGGAATCGAACCCAGGACCCCGTGATCCAGAGGCTGAAACGCTATCCACTTTTTTTTATCTCATTTTGTTCGTTTTCGTTCGTTGCATCTGCTCGGGGCGGACGTCGTAAGACATCCGTTTAAGTTAGTTGTTGATCCATTAACTCAGTTTTCTTATGACAGAGGGCAGTTAACCCTCTGACCGAACACGCTGAGCTACCGTGCCGGCGTCCACTAACCACGAGCTGCAGATAAGAGAGCAGTTGCGTCATTCTGCGATAATTCTCACACTTGTCGGCTCTTGCTATCTTGAGAATTGTGTGGATGATGTTTCTCCGAAGTCTAATGGTATACCGCCACTCTCATACATTTTACATACTAACGTGATTAATCGTCTTATCGCTACTTCCCTCAATTTTAAAAATTAGGATGTAATGTTACCTCTCTTTTCTGCTTTATTTGACCTTAAGTCTTCCAAAGCTCTTCTAAATTCTGACTCTAATACTGGATTCCCTATCTCTTCGCTATCGAATCCTCCATCGTAGAGACCCTGAATATACTCTCTCCATCCACCCCCACTTCCATTTGCATTTAACAGTGGGATTACCATTGCACTCTTAATGTTACCGCCCTTGCTTTTAGTATCACATCAGCCATCCTACCTTTTCGACTTCTTCACATTTTTCATGTAGCTATTTCATCGGAGCTTCCCTGAAATTCCTATTTATTGCATTCCTAAGTGACCTATATTTCTATATTCCTCACTTTCTGAAGAATTTCTTCTGTTATCCATGGTTTCTTAGTAGTTCCTTTCCTTGTACCTACATATTCTCTCCAACTTCTGTGACTGACACTTTCTAGACGCCCATTCCTCTTCTGCCGAATTGCTTCCTGAGCTATTCATTATCTCAGTATCTTCAAGCATATTTCTTCATTCCATACCATTTCTGTATCCCAGTTCTTTGTGCGTTGATTCTTTCTGACTAGTTGCTTAAATTGCAGCCTACACTCCGTCATTACCAAATAGTTATTTGAGTCTATATTTGCCCCTGGGTACGCCTTACAATCCAATATCTGATTTCGGAATCTCTGCTTGACCATGATGTAATCTAACTGAAATCTTCCTGTATCTCCAGGCCTTTGCGAAGGATGCCTTCTTCTCTTGTTATTCCTGAAAATAGTACTCTCTGTTACCATCTAAAATTTATTGCAGAACTTGTTGTGTACGACAGAGGGTGACTACAGAATGATGCGGCAAGTGTCATTTTAGGAAAGCTAGACAGGAGCAGAAATGGTTAGCGAACGAGTTAACACAACAAACAGAAGAGTTAATTAACTTCTTTTTCTCCAAGAGAATGAAGAATCACTATAACTAATGCAGGAAGAAGCAGAGTCCAGCTATCACAATGCCATAAGAATGAGGCTCAGCTGTACTGAGCATGAACAATGGTGTCCTAACGAGAAGGCTCCATGTGCAAGTGGACTGAGTTGCTGCCGCCAGCTGTCCTATATCCTGGTGGCAGGGAGTGCTCAATCCCAGAGCCACTGGAGTTGTGGCTGAGCAGGTGCACTACCAGATCCCGCGCGGTCGCTGTCGGCGTCAGCTGTAAACATGCAATTCCGTTACCAACTGTGACGCCCATGGGGCTGCATCCATATGTGGTACCACAGAGCTAAATTAGTCTTTCTCTTTTCTTATCTCCTTTCTTATTCCCGTTACGAAGCCCATATTCTCCCATAACCCTCTCTACTAGTGCTTCCCCTACAACCGCATTCCAATCCACCATGACTATTAGATTTTCATCTCCCTTTATGTACTGAATTATGCATTCAGTATCCTTACATACGTTATCTATCATTTCATCTTATGCTTGTGATGTCGGCATATGTACCTGAATTACTGATATCACTGTTTGTCTGCTGTCGATTCTTATGAGAGCAGCCTATGACTGGTTATGGCATCTCAGTCTGTCCTACTTTCCCATTTATAAAGATTCCTGCTCCTGTTATACCATTTTGGCTGCAGTAGATATTACCCTATACTACGAGGGTCGTTCAGTAAGTAATGCCCCACATTTTTTCCTCAGAACATATTTATTGTTAAGAGTCAGAATTTGGTGGCAATATACACCAACATGTCTTGTTCGTGTCCTATTTTTCTACGTAATCTCCATCACGTTCTATGGCCGTACGCCAACGTTGTGGAAGAGCATGTATTCCGTGCTAGTAAACGCTCTTGTCCTGTAGGCGTAGCCATGTTTTCACTACATGACTGACACTCTTGTCATCTCTGAAGTGTGTTCTCCATAGAGAATCTTTAAGCGGCCCAAAGAGATGGAACTTAGAGGGTGCCAGGTCTGGACTGTAAGGTGGATGAGGCAATGATGTCCACCCCAATTTTGCGATGTGTTCCTAGGTTCTCAGACTTGTGTGTGGTCGTGCATTATCGTGTTGGAGCAAGATTTCAGCTGGATTCTTGTCCGATCGAACACGTCGGAAATTGTTCTTGAGTTTATTCAGTCTTCACGTATGCCTCTGAATTGATAGTTGACCCTCTTGGCATCACGTCCCCGAGAATGACGCCATTACAATTCCAGAAGACAGTCACCATGACTTTTCTGGCAGAGAGGACTGTCTTGAATTTTTTCTTTTGTGGTGAATTCGGATGATGCCACTACATGGACTGCATTTTGTTTACGGCGCAAAATGGTGCATCCAGCTTTCATACCCCGTAACGACCCGTGCAAGAAAGGCCTTCCATCGGTCCCTAAACGCTCCAACAATTCAGATGAAATGGCCTTTCTTTGAATCTTGTGGTCCACTTTGAGCATTCGTATAACCAATTGTGAGCACCTCTTTGAATATCCAAGAGTCTCGATCATTGCAGAAGCAGTTCCAATGCTGACCGACAACTGTAGAGTCAATTGTCGGGGGTCGTCACGAATAATAGCATCCGCACGATCCAGCACGTCTGCAGTTGTGGCTGTGACAGGACGTCCCGAGCGTGGATGATCATGGAGCTCTGTTTCTGCATCTCTTGAGCCTGTAACTTCCTTTACCCATCGCCCAAGCGTACTCCTATCAACTGTAGCATCGCCATACACTGCACCCAAGCGTTTATGGATGTTCACAACGGTTTCTTTGTCTGCACACAAGAATTCAATAACACGCTGGTTGTGGCGTGAATCGTATGTAGACACCATTTCGACTCTGTACTACGGCTCTGCCATCTGCCAGAATGGTTCGAAACTTCACCGGCGCACAGAACAAACATCAAAAGTGAAGCACCAACAAGGACGTTTGTCTATGTATATTAACGGCTTTCTAAAGAAATGCGTGTCATTACTTATCTACATCTACATCTACAACCATACTCCGCAAGCCACCTCACGGTGTATGGCGGAGGGTACCTTGAGTACATCTATCGGTTCTCCCTTCTATTCCAGTCTCGTATTGTTCGTGGAAAGAAGGATTGTCGGTATGCCTCTGTGTGGGCTCTAATCTCTCTGATATTATCCTCATGGTCTTTCGCAAGATATACGTAGGAGGGAGCAATATACTGCTTGACTCCTCGATGAAGGTATGTTCCCGCAAATTCAGCAACTGAGCGTCTCTCCTGCAGAGTCTTCCACTGGAGTGTATCTATCATCTCCGTAACGCTTTCGCGATTACTAAATGATCCTGTAACGAAGCGCGCTGCTCTCCGTTCGATCTTCTTTATCTCTTCTATCAACCCTATCTGGTATGGATCCCACACTGCTGAGCAGTATTCAAGCAGTGGGCGAACAAGCGTACTGTAACCTACTTCCTTTATCTTCGGATTGCATTTCCTTAGGATTCTTCCAATGAATCTCAGTCTGACATCTGCTTTACCGACGATCAACTTTATATGATCATTCCATTTTAAATCACTCCTAATGCCTACTCCCAGATAATTTATGGAATTAGCTGCTTCCAGTTGCTGACCTGCTATATTGTAGCTAATTGATAAGGGAACTTTCTTTCTATGTATTCGCAGCACATTACACTTGTCAATTGCCATTTCCTGCACCATGCGTCAATTCGCTGCAGATCCTCCTGCATTTCAGTGGAATTTTCCATTGTTACAACCTCTCGATATACCACAGCATCATTCGCAAAAAGCCTCAGTGAACTTCCGATGCCATCCATAAGGTCATTTATGTATATTGTGAATAGCAACGGTCCTACGACACTCCCCTGCAGCACACCTGAAATCACTCTTACTTCGTAAGACTTCTCGCCATTGAGAATGACTTGCTGCGTTCTGTTATCTAGGAACTCTTCAATCCAATCACGCAATTGGTCTGATAGCCCATATGCTCTTACTTTGTTCATTAAACGACTGTGGGGAACTGTATCGAACGCCTTGCGGAAGTCAAGAAACACGGCATCTACCTGGGAACCCGTGTCTATGGCCCTCTGAGTCTCGTGGACGAATAGCGCAGGCTGGATTTCACGTGATCGTCTTTTTCGAAACTCATGCTGATTCCTACAGAGTAGATTTCTTGTCTCCAGAAAAGTCATTATACTCGAATATAATACGTGTTCCAAAATTCTACAACTGATAGACGTTAGAGATGTAGGTGTATGGTTCTGCACATCTGTTCGATGTCCCTACTTGGAAACGGGGATGACCTGTGCCCTTTTCCAATCCTTTGGAACGCTACGCTCTTCTAGAGACCTACGGTACACCGCTGCAAGAAGGGGGGCAAGATCCTTCGCGTACTCTGTGTAAAATCGAACTGGTATCCCATCAGGTCCAGCAGCCTTTCCTCTTTTGGGCGATTTTAATTGTTTTTCTATCCCTCTGTCGTCTGTTTCGATATCTACCATTTTGTCATCGGTGCTACAATCTAGAGAAGGAACTATAGTGCAGTCTTCCTCTGTGAAACAGCTTTGGAAAAAGACATTTAGTATTCCGGCCTTTAGTCCGTCATCCTGTACCATTTTGGTCACAGACTGTCTGGACATTTTGCTTTGATCCACCTACCGCTTTGACATAAGACCAAAATTTCTTGGGATTTTCTGCCAAGTCAGTACATCGAACTTTACTTTCGAAGTCATTGAACGCCTCTCGCATAGCCCTCCTCACACTACATTTCGCTTCGCGTAATTTTTGTTTGTCCGCAAGGCTTTGGCTATGTTTATGTTTGCTGTGAAGTTGCCTTTGCTTCCGCAGCAGTTTTCTAACTCGGTTGTTGTACCAAGGTGGCTCTTGTCCATCTCTTACGATCTTGCTTGGCACATACTCATCTAACGCATATTGTACGATGGTTTTCAACTTTGGCCACTGATCGTCAACAATATCTGTACTTATTGAACGAACCTCGTAGTATATCCTTGTCTTCTTTCCGTTTCACTTCACAGACACACACTATTGCTAGAGAAAGTCTTAGGATTTCACTTCTCAGATTGTCTAGCTTCCCTACCACATTCAGATTTCTTGCAGTCCACGTACCAACCAATAAAAGCGTTTTCCTTCAGTTGGTTGTTCAGTATTGTATCTATGTCTATCTGTCCAATTCCTGTGGTGTCTATACTTCCTAGTCTGAACTGCCTACAGTGGTATTCATTATCGATCTACAGCCTTACAGAAGCCCAAACGCATTCCATCCGTCCTCAGTAGTTCTGTATCCCATTTCATTCCACATTGATTCTTCCGGACGAGTCTCTCGAACTTCAGCCTACCGTGACCGTTAGTTACATATGTCATATTCTAGAGAGAAAAGAATTGGCCTAAAATTCCTGGATAGGCATGCCAACGTGCCCGACTTATCGTCGGAAAGGCGGGCGGGGTATTGAGAGAACATAACGTGTCTGGAAACAACTGCCCACGAAATAATTACTTGAAAGACAGCCAAGACGCAAGCATGTGATAACTGTTTGTCAGAAGGCCAAGAGGGGAAGGTTCGAGGACACGCTCGTCGTATAAGAACTCAGTTAAGACATGTATGCACTGGTCGAAAACCAAGACGGTCACTTTGGCCTAGTCAACGAACACCAAAAGTGTTCGAATCGTGGAAAAAATTCGTGTAGTCCCAAATATTTGTTGAGTGGTAGGAGAGAGGGCCATGAACCACATACTAAAAATCATGGATGGTGTGGTGTGAGCGGTGGAGAAAGGGGCGGGGCAAGTTTAATGATCACTTTCTTTCTGTTTTTCTTGAATAAATCCATAACCGCGGATTCTAGCAAAATATTTCCCGCTATAAAACTAAACTACATAAAATTTTGCAAGGAAAACGTGCTATTCATTTTTTCTCTCGAATCAATAGTTTACGCATTGAAGGGAATGGAAAGATTGCAAAATAATTGTTTTAATGGTACAAAATTAATGTTTACTTTAAGTGAAGTGATTTAATGGCAAATATAAAATGTGTGCATCTCATTTAAGTGCCTTAAAGCCTTAGGAGTAAATCGTGTTCAGTTGGTATATTATTGTGGAGGGAGAGATGGAGGCTGGTCGGATGAGGGAAGGCAGTTCACTGGATTGTAGTCATACTCTTCCCCCCTTCGTAGGTCTGGTAACTTAAGAGAGAGTAAATGAGTTCCACTCAGTCTACCCCACTACGCCACAAGAAACAATTACAGGGTGGTTCACATACTATCTTTTCCGCTGTTCGCGTTATGAAATACTGGCGACACACACGTGCCCGGCGTGTTTATGAAAGGGGACGGCCGACTTCCTTCCCTAATACGATGGGACCGATGACCTCGCTATTTGGTCCCCTCCTCCTAAATCAACCAAGAGACAGATTCTACATAAATCTCAGTACAGTGTTATACACTTATAGAGGGGAAATTGATTCTTAGCCATCCTGTATGGCAGTTGAAGCATTCCTCTGAAAGAGGTGGCTTACGCTACCACAAGTGCAGCTCGCTTTTCAGTTTACAGGGAGACTCCTCCTCCCCATCACTTCCGTCCACTTGTCTTCTGTGAGTAAACAGCTTCGTGGGCTTGGTTTTATACAGTGGCACTCGTTTAAAGTTGTTAAGTGAGTCTTCATGTAAATTACTTTCTCATAAACAGTGGCTCAGAAGTATTTCATTTGTAGGTGTGATGTTGTCAGTGACCTATGTACTCGTATTCCTCGTGAGAAAGTAACAGGATTTGTAGATGCGACACTTACGACTGTTATTGTTAACAGCTTATTGAAATCCGTATAACCATGCCGTAGTCAGCTAATATCGAATTAATAATTGATCAGAAAGTTTCTTCGCTTATCTCGGAATTAATTGTGTTCTTGTAAAATGCATAAAGCTCTTCCAAACAGGGACTACTGGTACTTAGAAAGTGGGCTGCACTGTGTGGAACCGCTTACCACACCTCACAGTAGAGCTTGCAAGTTGGGTGTGAATATCTCCGATGGAATGGGACTGATCATGTTCAAGTCTAGAACACTAATCTGATCTAATGTATGTTGAAATATTAGAAGCTCCATAACACCCAGGTAGCAGAGGGAACCAATTTAAGCCGCTGGATCTCTTCACACGTTGAGAGAGTTGTGACTGGTGAGATAAATTTGATACCCGTCTATTTGCCAAACGTAATTCAGCCACTGATAATGGGGACAACGAAATCGACATTGTCGAATACATATCGACAGCATCTTATACTTGGAGAGGTTCTTCATCGTGGTAGACAGTTGATAATTACAACTGTCGTGCTTTCTTATTCACTGCCGGAAAGAATAATTAATACACCCTTTTAGAAGTTTCCAATTCACTTAAGGTATATTATTGCAAGAGTGCATATGGAGTACTTCAAATGATTACATTTACAGATCAATAGCACAAGCGGTTCTGAGGTAATAGGTATCGGCCCATGCTGCAATACCCATATGAGCGTGTATACAGCCTCTGCGAGCGGCAATGCAGGCACTGACGCCGGCATTCAGTTGACTGTACACATGGCGTATACTGTCTCGGGACTCGTTACGCCACGTCTGCTCGACTTGTTCACGTATTTTTGTAAGAAATGTCGGCTGTCGAGTCACACGACTCACTTCTCATCCCATCATATCCCACATGTACTTGCTTGAAGACAAGTCCGGGGATCGTGCTGGGCAGAGAAGTTGCTGCACGTCTCGCAGAGCACTTGTGAGTTCCACAGGAAGTACAGGGCTATTACAAATGATTGAAGCGATTTCATAAATTCACTGTAGCTCCATTCATTGACATATGGTCACGACACACTACAGATACGTAGAAAAACTCATAAAGTTTTTTTCGGCTGAAGCCGCACTTCAGGTTTCTGCCGTCAGAGCACTCGAGAGCGCAGTGAGACAAAATGGCGACAGGAGCGGAGAAAGCGTATGTCGTGCTTGAAATGAAATGCACTCACATCAGTCAGTCATAACAGTGCAACGACACTTCAGGACGAAGTTCAACAAAGATCCACCAACTGCTAACTCCATTCGGCGATGGTATGCGCAGTTTAAAGCTTCTGGATGCCTATGTAAGGGGAAATCAACGGGTCGGCCTGCAGTGAGCGAAGAAATGGTTGAACGCGTGCGGGCAAGTTTCACGCGTAGCCCGCGGAAAATTGGCTCATGCCGCAACTGGAGACCGACAGCGCCGACTTCATCTTTCAACAGGATGGTGCTCCACCGCACTTCCATCATGATGTTCGGCATTTCTTAAACAGGAGATTGGAAAACCGATGGATCGGTCGTGGTGGAGATCATGATCAGCAATTCATGTCATGGCCTCCACGCTCTCCCTACTTATCCCCATGCGATTTCTTTCTGTGGGGTTATGTGAAAGATTCAGAGTTTAAACCTCCTCTACCAGGAAACGTGCCAGAACTGCGAGCTCGCATCAACGATGCTTTCGAACTCATTGATGGGGACGTGCTGCGCCGAGTGTGGGACGAACTTGATTATCGTCTTGATGTCTGCCGAATCACTAAAGGGGCACATATCGAACATTTGTGAATGCCTAAAAAAACTTTTTGAGTTTTTGTATGTGTGTGCAAAGCATTTTGAAAATATCTCAAATAATAAAGTTATTGTAGAGCTGTGAAATCGCTTCAATCATTTGTAATAACCCTGTACGTGGGCGAGCATTATCCTGTTGGAACAATACATCATCTTCCTCTAGGAAGAACGGCGATAGGACAGGTCTAACAACATTTTGTATCGTGCCGAGCACTGATTAGCGTCCCCTCCAGAACAACCAAAGTTGTAGAAGAGTTGTGGCATATCGCACCCCAGACCAAAAGTCTTGGGATGATGCCAGTGTGTCTTGGATAAATGCACTCACTAAGTCTACATCATATCCGCAAACGACCATCATTTGCCTGCAAGGAGAATCTACCTTAATCGCTGAAGACCACAGCGCGCCATTCGATCTTCCAACTGATCCTCTGACGGCACCAGTCGTGCCAACCACGTCGATGCTGTGGCGTCATACTGCTGAAAATCGATTCGCAACAGTCGGTGTTAACATGTATGAGCTCACAAGCCCTCTTATCTCTGCTGTGGTAGCTGTACGATCTGCTAATGCTTCCCTTACAATACGAAGATCCTGTTGGACATCTGTGCTGCATGGGCGTCCAGAACCTCGTATACGGGTGTGAGAATGTTATACCAGCATCGATGCACAACTGAGGCAGCACATCTACCTTGTGTGGCAATTTTCCGAAAGGACCATCGCGCCACTAGGAAGGCCACAATTTGATCCTTTTCAGACTCGCTCAGTTGGCTGTCGGAAGCACGTGTGAATCTCCGTGGAATGATTTCTTGCTTGCTTCACACGTCTGCCCCTAGCTGAGACTTCTGACCGTGAGCATTCCCTGCTAAAAGGTAGACACAGATGGGTTGGCTTGGCTCTGAACACTATGCGACTTAACTTCTGAGATCATCAGTCGCCTAGAACTTAGAACTAATTAAACCTAACTAACCTAAGTACATCACACACATCCATGCCCGAGACAGGATTCGAACCTGCGACCGTAGAGGTCGCTCGGCTGCAGAGTGTAGCGCCTAGAACCGCACGGCCACTCCGGCTGGCACACAGATGGGACTCTGACAGCT
This sequence comes from Schistocerca cancellata, assembly GCF_023864275.1. Classification (NCBI taxonomy): domain Eukaryota; kingdom Metazoa; phylum Arthropoda; class Insecta; order Orthoptera; family Acrididae; genus Schistocerca; species Schistocerca cancellata. The sequence continues at coordinate 400,277,053 of NC_064627.1, forward strand.
ATGCCACTACCCTATCTGTTGGCAGACGATAAATTCACTGTATAAAAATGAAAACTTGTTAGAAATGCCGGGATGTTATGGTCTCTCTATAAACCGAAAGAGAGTAGCGTTCGTGATCGGTAAAGTTACCTTTCCCTGAAGAACGCTATAGCTGTCGTTTAAGATGACTAAGTATTAATTTCCTCTCTAGAAGTGTAAACGAGTGTGCAGAGGTCTCGTACACTTTGTCCATATGCGTTTCTTGTGTTATTGTTGTCAGTAATTTATATTTGTATACCATGCAGTGTTCACACACTTTGTGTAAAATAGACACCCCTGGGCCGGTCTGTAATTTGCATCGTCACTGATTCTTAAGGTGCGCTGAAGAAGGGCTGATATAACGTTGTGAAACACGCTGTAGCTGCTTCTTGTGGCGTGGTGCGGTAGAGAGAGTGGGAGATCACTTGTTCGCTCTTCAACTTGCAGACGTAAGAACGAGGGTAGTGCATTACCACACAGTGGCGATCCTCATGTCATGACCCTCCACTCATCAACCCCATCCTATTACACCCCCACAACACAATTTATAGCTTATTTCTGCTTTGCTGCACTTACATGTGATACACGCATTTTATATCTGTTCTTAATCCACTCCATTTAACATTAAACATTAATTTTATACCATTAAAACAGATTTTAAGATTTTGCGATTTTTCCATCCACTACAACGCGTAAACTATTGGGTCTATAGATGAACAGGATCTTTTCTGCAGGAATTGTAATGTAGTTTAAGTTTGTACCGAGAAACATTTTCGGTAGAAGCGGCAGTTATCCAGTTATTCAAGGAGAAAAAGCAGGATTATCTACTGAACATGAGATTAAGTATCTTTTTGCAAACCAGTAGCTCATAAATCTAGTTTGAATGTAATGAAAATGTGATTGGTTGTAGCATAATCGGTGTATACTCAAGTCTTGTACATATATTCAAGAAAGATGTCTTATGCACACCAAATTTTGTACGACTTAGGTGTGAATATTTTCCTCAGTAAACCTCAGTCTCAGTTTTCTTGTCCTGATTGCTTTCCTTTCTTCGAATAACGTCTTTTGTCGGTAGTTTTACATGAAATTTATTTATTCTAATCTCTGACAGACAAAACTAAATTGTCAATTGGAATGATAGTTTGAAGTGAATGTAATCATTATCGACAATATCTTCACGATATTGAGCTTCTAGTGAACTCAATGAGCTGAAAAATATATATTTGCTTTTATATTCCCATTAACATCCATTTTTATTTTCATTTATTTTATATTTAATCAAAATTAATGTGGTATATGGTGCAGAATAAATACGCTTTTGGGTGTGTATCTGGCACAGAAGATATTTAAGATTTGCTGTGTAATATGATCTTAAATCAATGTCAATCTTTAATCACATTCCAGTATCATTAAAACGAATGTTGAGCTTAAATTAAAAACCTTTACTGTCCTGACTGTCACGCAATAAAACATTTGATGCTGACAGAGTCACGTCTATCTCTGAGTGCTTTTAATTTATTTATTTAGGTTCCGGCAGCCAACAGCCACTTAGCCACCTACGTTTTAAATAAGAGACATATAGTACAAGCCATAAATTGATGACATGACACGAGCGGTCTAAGGCGTTGCAGTCATGAACTGTGCGGCTGGTCCTGGCGGAGGTTCGAGTCCTCCTTTGGGCATGGGTGTGTGTGTTTGTCCTTAGAATAATTTAGGTCAAATAGTGTGTAAGCTTAAGGACTGATGACCTTAGCAGTTAAGTCCCATAAGATTTCACACACATTTGAACTTCTTTTTATGACATGACAATAATACAAATTTAAGAATGTGAACGATTGACACTGTGAAACAAATATAAATAAAGATACACATACACCTGTAAAAAACGTGTTGAACATGCTGTGCATCAATTTTGCACGGCACCGCAAGTTAATTGATTCAACGAAAAAATAGGAGCACTATGGGTACAACTGTTTAGACCTAATCTGTAGTAACTGTACATCTAATGTACATATTAACGTGACAGTTAACGTAGTTCCCAGTGCTGGATTATCGTTACGAAGGAATTTTGGCAGCTTATAAAAATCTGGAGAGCTCTTTGGTAGATGCAACATTATTCAAGGGAAGTAAGATGGTGGCCCTTATAGGAATCTCTACTTTCAGAGCACGTAATTTTTGCGAAAAAGACTGTTTGTGCCTCTCTCATTTTGCACATGCAAATAGGATGTCATTTATGTCAGCTTCTGTAGTGTCATTACAGTTACATAGGGAGGGTGGACTAATTCCATAGCGGTGGAGGTGCATCGGAAAGATACCTTGGTTGAGCCGCATACGACAGACAGTATACATCAGCCGTCTAGGTAAGCGAAAATCCCGAAACCAGGGTCTACGTGGTATAACAGGCTGAACACAGGGGTAATAACTTCCCTTAATAATTGAGATACATTCCAGGCCTCTTGCCGTTGTTGAAAGGCATTCAGTGTGGGCATGCGCTATAGTTCAGAGGGCGAAAGTTTGAGGTCGATGGGAGTTCTGGATTTTGTCGCTTCTTTACCAAAGAATATCGATTTCTTCGTTACGACTGATGCTGGAGTGACATTTAACCCACAGGACTGCTATCGTCTGCTTTTGGAATTCACACTGGATGCGTTGCCAAATGATTGCCAAGATGAGAAAGCTGCTTTTAGAGATCTACTTCTTATGCCTTAGAGATTGGAAACCGACTTAGAATCAGATGAAGACCGTGGGAACATAAAGGGTGTTGACATATTCTAAGGGATCTAGTGTGGCTACAGCTTTGGCAGAGTTTCCTTCAGCATTTTCTAACAATTGTATTTGCGGACAGAGAATGGCACATCCCAAATGTTCTCCTTCTCTTATTTTTGAGCCGGCCGCAGTGTCCGAGCGGTTCTAGGCGTTACAGTCTGGAACAGCGCGACCGCTACGGTCGCAGGTTCGAATCCTGCCTCGGGCATGGATGTGTGTGATCTCCTTAGGTTAGTTAAGTTTAAGTAGTTCTAAGTTCTAGGGGACTGATGACCTCAGAAGTTAAGTCCCATAGTGCTCAGAGCCATTTGAACCATCTTATTTTTGAGTCATCAGTATATATGTACACCAAGTCTAGCCATTTCTGGTATGCAAGGCATATTAAATCACAATAGATAAGTGGATTTTCCGTTGGTGACTTGCCGTCTAAATTTATATGCTTTTCATGCGGAAGACTGAATATTTGTACTTATAAACAGTGAACAAACTTGTGCTGAGGATTTTCGTTGACAGACGATCCCAAGGTCAAAGGCTAATAACGAGAGCAGTGGGTGAGGGGGTTGAGGTGTTATGGAGATCATTTCGGTAAATGAAGTTTGCGACCGAACCGCTGAATCTTTCCATCAGTAAATGGGGTATGTTCTCCACTGACTCGGTTGTATTAACCCCCTCCACTGACGGAATGACCCACTTCCCAATTCCGTATGTATAAAACCAATACGGACTTGTAGCTGTCACGCCTTTGCGCTTACTGCTACGTATTTTAACTGTAAATAGCTCAGTCCCAATGGTAAGAGGCAGTAGTGAATTCACGTAGTTAATATTTGAATCCAGCACAGCTGCCACAAGCTCAGCTCACTTTTACTCCACTCCTACCCTCGCCATTGCACCACATTAACTAGGTGCTACGTGGACCTTGCTAAATTCACTTGCGTATACATTTTTTGACCGTTACTCGCCAGTATTTACCTAATGATTAGTACACTCCTAACCGGACTATTTCCCTAAGAGCTGTGGTGATTGAACGGGTTCGATCCACGGCCTACAGTGCCCTACAGTTCACACGGTAACACTGCCTACCTGACCCACTTAACTTGGTACTGAGCTTATGTACCCAATCACCACTGCTAGCAGCAGTGGATAATCCTATCAGCACGACGAGAGCAGCAGACTTACCGTCGAATCCTCCTGAAAATACTTATAACTACGGTCGCCAGCTCTGAAGGAGCAAAAGAATAAATCAATTTTTGGGCTCGTTTCAAAGTGAAATGGCTTGAGTTGAATTTAAACTTAATTCTGAATATTACTATTTCTGATCATTCTAGATGATTCTACAAAGCAAATACTCTCTCAATTTCTGTGAGTTGGCTTGGTAATTACTACCAAGGCAGTTTATGCAACTTCGGTTAACAAAATTCTATCCTTCAACTTATTTAATGATTTTGGATATTACTCTTTGGACCATTGATACAGAATTAGTTAAGTGACTTTACTTGAAAGGTTGCTCAGAAAAATTTAAGTAACTGTAAATAGGCGACTCATTCTGGTGTGACCATTGCTCTTTCCAACATTCTTATACGCTAAAGTATTCTACAACCAAAAGAATTGTAAATGAAAGAGGCGATGGTGGCCTCAGTCTGATTTCACTATACTATGTTTGAGGTTACTACACTTTACAATGAACAACATGCGTCGTAATTTTACTCATTACTATATTCTGTCCTCTGCACTTGCATAAAAGAAAACTGGTATTCTCCTTTTACATGTATACAAAATTCGACTTAACAATTGCAAGCAGTCTTGCCTTGGGTAGATGTGTCGGTGCTGGTGGTGAGATGCATGTGGCTAACGCAGCTCTTCACGCCTCATGCCCTTAATGGCGGCTGGAACTATGAGCTGTAGCACTCGTATAAGCTACTGCACGTCCGCCATAAAATCTGGGCACAGGAACTCTTACAATCAGCCCCAGTGGCATAGAGGCGGCTTCAACAACCATTCGTCGCGTTTTACTCCAAAAACGGCGACGATATTCGCCTCTTCGCTGTTGCACAATCACTTTTGCGTGAGCACAGTTACGCACGTCCGATCACGTCAACACTCCCCAGGCCATCTCATTGTTCAGTCCCTGTGTCTCCAGCTACCCCTAGCTACGCTCGTATCACCAAGAGTGGGGGCGTTCCCCTACCACCTTTTTACCGAAATCATTTAGTATTTAAGAATATTTATATTTACTACCCTGGAGTTCATACCAGTCATAATAATTTACTGCTAGCACTTTACAACATTAAATTATACAGTAATAACTTATCATTACCAAGAAAAAGAATACATTTGACTCTGAGAGCTTAGTGCATTGTCTGACAGGCGGCGCTAATTCCCAGTTTCGCCAATAGATGGCATCAGGGTGCACTCCCTGGCAGTCTCACACAAGCGCGCCCGTTTCCGACGCGCGGGCTCCAAATTACTGTCAGCCCACCATCATTTCAGTTCTGTTACACATGGCCCACTTCTTATTGAAGTATCTTACAGTGATAATTCAATAAGAAGTCTCTCCTATAATGAATCTGAAATGTTCGATAAGCTTTTTACCAAGGGTTTTCCCTTTCTTACTGATACACCTCGATACTTATATTACATATTTAAAATGAAACACCAATTCTTTCTCTCTTTCCTGCTAAACATTACATAAATGATTTACATATATTCTTTCCAATTTTCTTACTTCTAAACACAGTACACTTTAAACATCTTTTTTTTTTTACAAAGTTTTAAATACACTTCTTTTATCTCAGGCAAGTAAAACACACGTTATGCGCCTATTACTTCGTAGTCCGTCCTTTTCACTTTACCTCCTCACTTTTCTACCTCTTCCACAACACTTATTTACACATCTATTAAGGCTTTCTTAGAAGCTCAGTCTTTCCCAGTCCGTTTGGTCTCTACTTAAACTAGAAGTTTCATTAGAATACTGCAATATATTTTAGTGAGCATTTACCTTTCACATAGAACAAAAGAAACACAACTATTTACATATTGGTTTACTTTAATTTTTATTTATATATTTATTTTCAATCTGGTAGAATTCGTGGTTCATACCTTTTGAGATCCACTATGTTTCTTACTCCCAGGCGTTTGCCTGTTAATGGGTACTCTAAATAATAAGCATTCACATTGAGTATGGACACTATTTTAAATGGTCCATTATATATATATTTAAATTTGCTGATCTCGTTATTAATTTCACTTGACTTTTCATGTGTTTTTACAAGAACGAGATCACCTATTTTGAATTTAGGATTCCTTACTTTTTCGTCGTGACGACGAACTCTCGCATCTGCTTGTTTTCTCATCTTGTCTTTTACTAAGTTCTTTTTACTATCATAATCTAATTCAACTCTATCTGGAAATTCTAGTAGGTCTTCTACTAGACTTTTACTTCTTGTCTTTTTCAGGATTTCTTCTGGAGTAAATCCAGTGCTCTCGTTTGTTAATGAATTCATGATTTCTTCGAATTCACTCACATACATGCCCCACTTCTTGTGGTTACTATGGCAGTACGTCCTAAATAACCGACCTATCTCACGCATATATCTTTCTGCTGGATTGCTTGATGGGTGATAAGCTGAGATATGTACCACTTCTACCTGTTTCTCAGTTATCCCATCCTTCCACATTTTTGAGCAAAACTGAACGCCATTATCTGATAGTATTCTCTTTGGCTTCCCTACTTTCACAAAATAATCACACACCATTTTATCATACACAGCTCTGGCAGTAGCTTTTCTCAAGGGATAAAGCTTTATATACTTTGAGAAAAGTTCAACTGCTACAAATATGTACACAAAACCCCCGATGGTTTTCGGTAATGGTCCAAAGATATCTACTGCTACTATTTCTAATACTTCATCAGGTTTTATTGATTGCATGGGCCCTTGATTAGTTGCATTTGTTACTTTCGTCTTTTGGCATAGATCACAAGATCTTATCCTCTGTGCTACCCTTCGTGCCATGTTGTTAAAGGTAATGCATTCATCTAACTTATCGGTACACTTCCGTGCACCACAATGGCCATATGCCAAGTGAACATAATCTATCAGCACTTCAGTGTGTTGTTCCGGCCAACATACTCTCCACTTCCTTGGATTATTTAATCTTTGAAGATACAGTACACCTTTATGTATTTTATATGAAGCCCTTATGTTAGTTGCGTCCGGATTGTCAAACTTGACCTTTACCGACTTGAGTGCATCATCATCACTTTGATATCTTCGCATATTCCGACATATTTCCCTAATTTTTTCTCTTCCTTCCGCTTTTTTGAAGTAATTCACCTCAAAAACATCTTCCCTATTCTTTACACTTTCTAGTGTCTCACATCCTTCCGGTAATCTCGACAAAGCATCCGGTACTGCATGTTCTTTCCCTTTAACATAGTTGATCTCTATATCAAATTGTTGTAAAAACAGCGCCCATCTGGTCAACCTGTTATGTAACAATCTGCAGTCCTTCAAAAATATTAAAGCTTTGTGGTCTGTATGGACCACAGTCTTATGTCCCCATAAGAAAAGTTAAAATTTCCTAAAACCCCATACTATAGCTAAAGCCTCCTTCTCTGAAACTATATAGTTTCTTTCGTACTTAGACATGGTTCTACTCGCAAATGCTATTTGTCTATGAGTTTTTTCCCCATCTATCATTACCTCCTGAAATATGGATACTCCCAATCCATAATCTGAACTATCTGTTGCCATGTGAAATGGTTCACACAGGTCAGGGTGCCATAACTTTATGTTTTTAGCCAAATTGTCTTTTAGCCGGTTGAATGCTGTTTCACATTCCTCAGTCCATATATACACACTGTTCTTCTTAAGTAGGTTGTTCAGATGTGGGCTATTGAACACCTGATCATCCACATACTTACGATAAAAGGAACAAAGTCCTATAAACGACTTTAGTTGTTCTTTATTCTTGGGAGCCGGACAATTTCTTATTGCTTTGACTTTGTTGGGATCCTTTTCAATTCCCTCTGGTGTTACTATGTGACCTAAAAACTTTATTTCTTTCTTCACAAACTCGCATTTTTTCAGGTTCAGGGTCATTCCTCCTCTAATTAAAGCTTTGAACACCCTGTCGCATAACTCCATGTGCTCTTCCCATGTCCTTGTAGCAATTAACAGATCATCTACATAAACCGTGATTAGCGAACTAAGTTCACTCCCTAAAATTTTGTCTAAAGCCCGAATGAACACTGAAACGGAAGTATTTAGGCCAAATGGTACCACTGTGTAATGGTAGCATTTGCCATTGAATAAAAATGACGTGTACTTCCTAGACTCCTCACTTAATGGGATTTGCCATTATCCTGCCGTTAGGTCTAAACTAGTCATGTACTTTACACCATTAAACTTCTGCAATAAATTATCTATGTTCTCTGGACGATCCAACTCCCTCTTCACTACTTTATTCAGAGTACGAGCATCTATCACTATTCGTACACTTCCATCCTTCTTACCTACTATCACCAATGGGTTATTATATGAGCTAGAACTCCGTTCAATGACCCCACATGAAACCATTTTATCTATTTCTTTTTGAACTGCTTCTTTCTTAGACAAGGGTACATTATATGGTGGTTTAAAGAAAGGTTCATGCTCCTCTACCTCCATGCAGTACTCATAATTTATCACTCGTCCCGGTTTGTCCGAAAATACCTCCTGATTTTCTTCCAGAATTTGCCATAGATCCTCCCTTTGGGCATCAGATAGTCCTTCCGTTTTATCCACTACATTTCGAAGGAGTGTCTCCTTATTCCCATCTTCAACTATCTGCCTCACCAGAAACCAATCGAATTTTTGACCTATTCCTGAATCATGATCATCTCTAAATTCTACCCATCTCAGCTGGTTCTCTTCCATTACTCTAGATGATTCAAATAGTATTTGTAATACCGCACTATCAACTTTAGAAACTATTATCCCTTTGTCACAATCTATAATTACTTTTTGTTTTATTAACCGGTCAATGCCTAAAATGATCTCGGCACTGAGCTCTGGAACTACTAAAAATGCATTAGAAAATAGCTTGTTTTTTATCTTAAATTCCATCATCACTTGATGTTTAACAGGTTTACTACATTTCCCTGTCGCCCCTATCACTTTAACACCTGTTACTGGCATCATGACTACTCCTCGTTGCTCTTTGATCATCTCAAAAAATGCGTGCGAAATAGCACTTATTTGAGCACCCGTATCCAACAATACATATAAATCGTAGCCACATACATTAACGGGTAGGATTGTTTGCATCCTATTGTCCTCTTTCATACTTTCTTTATCTTCCCATAATAAATCCTTTTCCACCGCCAAGTCTTGCCATATTATTTTTCCGGTTTTTATACTGACCATTCCATCCGGAGGTTTCTTTCTCCTTTTAATCCTAAATTCTATCACCACTTTTTCCAATAGTCCTTTCTTCTAGGCTCTTTAATGCCATCTCGTTCTCATTCGAATCTGTCATGCCTGAACTCTCGGTTGCGGAATCGGAAACTTCCTCTATTTCTTTTTCTCCCTGGATGCTTTCTGATGATTCTGACGATAATTCCTCCTCCTTAGAAATATGACCTTCTTCGGGTTCAAATAATTCTCGCAAATTATAATCCATTTCTCTACTTTCCCTTTGTTGGATAGTGCATTCGCCACTCTTACTTTCATTATTTTCCCCTACTAATGGAATTCCAGTCTCACTCAACTCATTTGCTTCAGTACTACAGGGATCACAACACTCTTTCTCTTGGTTAGATACACTTTCTCTAATTTCTTTAAAAGAATCTTCAACACAGTCATGTACTCTTGCTGTGACTAGGTACACATCATAATCGGTATGGCTCTCTAACACTGTCATATTCGGGTCCAAATTAATCACTTGAGTGGAAGATCTTTCTAATTGTGCTGGCTAGCTTTTGAGCTGATGTATATATTCTGCATACGAGGCAATTTCTGAATCGGCATGCGTCTCTGCACTATGCCCCTGTTTCTTATCCACCCTTTCCTCTTTAATTACTTCTCGATGCGATTCGTCGACTATTCGTACGAACCTTTTACCATAAGTCACATCACTCCTCCCTTGCCCCTGCCTCTCTGCACAGTTGCCATCCCTACCGACAAACAACGCCTTCTCTGACTCTTCCTTCATCAATTCGTCACTCTGACCGCGAATTGTACTTATTTCATTCACGTGAGCCTTCACATCCGGCCGATATTCTTTTCCTACTTCATTTGCCTTAATAATTCCTCCCTGCTCTCTCTCCTCTGTTTGTATCCCTGCATTATACTTCGCAAAGTTTCGTTTATGTAACTGCTCTTCAGGCGAACGACGCACTATCCTACTATAGTACTGCCTACTCCGATCTTCCCTATATTTGGGCCATTTCTTTCTTTCCGCGCGCGTTAGGCCCTTGACCTGCGCGGTATTTAGTTTTCCTGATTTTGATAATGCATCCTGTTTCCCTGATAGTGTCCTCTCCCTCGCTGAGAGTTACCTTCTTGACCACTTCCTCTCATCATGTTAATTTGCGGTTCATTCCTACCGCCTTTTACTATTCCATTCTGATTTCTGAAACCTCGAAACTCTCTAGTTTCACGCCACCTATCTTCATTCTCGATTTTTTCTAAAAATTCATCGAATGTTCGATGAGTGCCTCCTACATAACGCTTTGAATCGTCAGGTAGCTTTTTCCACAACTCCCACACTATCTCCGATTCTGATCTACGATCTTTAAGATACTCCAAACGCTTGAACCATCCTTCACAGTATTCTTTCATGAGCCCACGCCCATGTTCTGGCATTCTGGCGACAACGAATTCTCTCCACAACCTATCTCTCTGTTGTGTGCTCCAGAATTCCTCAAGGAACTTTTCTTTGAAGTCTGTAAACTTCAAATTGTCGATATCCAAATTCAATCGCCAACGTTTAGCATGACCTGCTAAAGCGTCTATTACAAAATTAATTTTTTCTTTATCCGACATGTCTGTTGGTAAGACACGTTCACAATTTTTTATAAAATCCATTGGATGCCATCCACCTTGTTTCTTTTGAGGATCGTATTTTTCCTCCCTACTCAGTATTTCCGATTTTTGCATTACCAATGGGATACCACTACAGTTAAGAAACGTCTGATTCTGAACTTGCTGACTTAATAACTTTATCTCATTACGCAGTGTATTTTCCTGCTCCTGCACACATGCATCAAAACTCAACATGGTATTGCGCAGTGTTTCAATATCAGCTGCCGTTTCTTTAACAATCTCTTTCTTTAGAACTGGTACTATCACCTGTAATTTACTTTCTATTATCGGTTCGAATTTTTTACTAACTAAAGGTTCCACTGATTTCTCTATTCTCTGAATTTCGGTATCAAATCTTTTCTCTATTTCTGTGACTTTTCTCTGAACATTTGTTATTTCAGCCCTAATGCTATTTACTGATTTGTTTACCTCTGTGATACGTTGGCTTTGCGTATTCAAAATATCTAAATTGGCTTTTATTTTACCAGATAGGTTTTCATCCAATTGGGATATATGACTAGCCATTTCTGCTTTCAAACTAGCATTCCCTTCTTGAATTTGCGCCATCATCCTATTTAACAAACTTGTTAATTCCATATCCTCTCCCTTGTGACTTGCATCCACAGATACATTGGGTTCACTTTTCACTACCTTTGGTTTCGCTTCCCGTTCCTCCTGTCTTATGGGTGTGGATTCATCTATAAGATTTTCCAATCCCACAACAGTATCTATGGTCCCTAATTCTGGGTCTGACCTTGTAATGTTTTCGTCTTGCTTGTTACTATTCGACTCCATCTTATGCTGCTGTATTTCGTGCCTAATAGAAATGTTTATTAAACCAAGTATTACTTGTTTAACTCCTACTATTGGACTTTCATTTGCTGCTTTGCAGGTTGTCGTCTTGAACTTACCAATTGTGGTATATTTGTCTACAACAGAATTTTAAATTTAAAATTTTCTTGAAACTACAAGTTTATATAAAACACTTTTATTGCAGCCATTATTCTACAAACTTGGTTAGTCATGTCACGGTCGCCACATGCGACTGAACCGCTGAATCTTTCCATCAGTAAATGGGGTATGTTCTCCACTGACTCGGTTGTATTAACCCCCTCCACTGACGGAATGACCCACTTCCCAATTCCGTATGTATAAAACCAATACGGACTTGTAGCTGTCACGCCTTTGCGCTTACTGCTACGTATTTTAACTGTAAATAGCTCAGTCCCAATGGTAAGAGGCAGTAGTGAATTCACGTAGTTAATATTTGAATCCAGCACAGCTGCCACAAGCTCAGCTCACTTTTACTCCACTCCTACCCTCGCCATTGCACCACATTAACTAGGTGCTACGTGGACCTTGCTAAATTCACTTGCGTATACATTTTTTGACCGTTACTCGCCAGTATTTACCTAATGATTAGTACACTCCTAACCGGACTATTTCCCTAAGAGCTGTGATGATTGAACGGGTTCGATCCATGGCCTACAGTGCCCTACAGTTCACACGGTAACACTGCCTACCTGACCCACTTAACTTGGTACTGAGCTTATGTACCCAATCACCACTGCTAGCAGCAGTGGATAATCCTATCAGCACGACGAGAGCAGCAGACTTACCGTCGAATCCTCCTGAAAATACTTATAACTACGGTCGCCAGCTCTGAAGGAGCAAAAGAATAAATCAATTTTTGGGCTCGTTTCAAAGTGAAATGGCTTGAGTTGAATTTAAACTTAATTCTGAATATTACTATTTCTGATCATTCTAGATGATTCTACAAAGCAAATACTCTCTCAATTTCTGTGAGTTGGCTTGGTAATTACTACCAAGGCAGTTTATGCAACTTCGGTTAACAAAATTCTATCCTTCAACTTATTTAATGATTTTGGATATTACTCTTTGGACCATTGATACAGAATTAGTTAAGTGACTTTACTTGAAAGGTTGCTCAGAAAAGTTTAAGTAACTGTAAATAGGCGACTCATTCTGGTGTGACCATTGCTCTTTTCAACATTCTTATACGCTAAAGTATTCTACAACCAAAAGAATTGTAAATGAAAGAGGCGATGGTGGCCTCAGTCTGATTTCACTATACTATGTTTGAGGTTACTACACTTTACAATGAACAACATGTGTCGTAATTTTACTCATTACTATATTCTGTCCTCTGCACTTGCATAAAAGAAAACTGGTATTCTCCTTTTACATGTATACAAAGTTCGACTTAACAATTGCAAGCAGTCTTGCCTTGGGTAGACGTGTCGGTGCTGGTGGTGAGATGCATGTGGCTAACGCAGCTCTTCACGCCTCATGCCCTTAATGGCGGCTGGAACTATGAGCTGTAGCACTCGTATAAGCTACTGCACGTCCGCCATAAAATCTGGGCACAGGAACTCTTACAATCAGCCCCAGTGGCATAGAGGCGGCTTCAACAACCATTCGTCGCGTTTTACTCCAAAAACGGCGACGATATTCGCCTCTTCACTGTTGCGCAATCACTTTTGCGTGAGCACAGTTACGCACGTCCGATCACGTCAACACTCCCCAGGCCATCTCATTGTTCAGTCCCTGTGTCTCCAGCTACCCCTAGCTACGCTCGTATCACCAAGAGTGGGGGCGTTCCCCTACCACCTTTTTACCGAAATCATTTAGTATTTAAGAATATTTATATTTACTACCCTGGAGTTCATACCAGTCATAATAATTTACTACTAGCGCTTTACAACATTAAATTATACAGTAATAACTTATCATTACCAAGAAAAAGAATACATTTGACTCTGAGAGCTTAGTGCATTGTCTGACAGGCAGCGCTAATTCCCAGTTTCGCCAATAGATGGCATCAGGGTGCACTTCCTGGCAGTCTCACACAAGCGCGCCCGTTTCCGACGCACGGGCTCCAAATTACTGTCAGCCCACCATCATTTCAGTTCCGTTACAAGTTGAGGGCTTCCAATTTGGAATGCAAAGGATGGTTTAGAAAGAACATCCTACTGAGTAGAAATTTGTCCGACTGCAATTGCCTTCTGACATGTAAGGGCATTTCATGGGCTTCAGTTAAAAGGGCGTTTATAGAGGTAGATCCCATAGCACCTAAGCACTATTGAGCACAGCTAAAACAAAATTTGTACAATTTCGTCAAGATATCCTTTCACCCAGTATGGAACGCCACACTGCCGTAGTCAAGTCTTGATCGAGCATCAATAAATGACTGGGATGAGAGTTCTACCGAATTCGGAGACTGATCGGATAATATTTAATGCTTTTTCATAGATCCTTATCACAAGCTTAATATGAGGGACCCGCGACAGCCAAAAATCAAAGACGATGTGCAGAAATCGAGCCTGTGATCATGGTGGGTAACATTCAAAAACTAGGGTCACTCTCTGGAGAGGAACGTTTGGAAAATAAAATGAAATGTGACTTACTAGCTAAGCTTCACGCTGTGTGCTCAGAGCCAGCTTTTCATAGGGGAAATGGCGGAGGAAAGTGAACCTTCAAACTGCGCAGAAGGAGCGTTGTGAGTACACAAACAAACATCGTTTGCGACGTGGGAAGAGTTGTTTCCAGATCCATGGTGTTTGCAGTATACAACAGAGGACTGAGAATTGTCTCTTTTAGAAGGCTAGTTGTGGCAACGCGGGACCCATCAATTTACCATGAAACATGCTGCAAAGCTTCCTTCCCGATATCATGCATTCTAGTCCACAAACCATTTCTTCCGATAGGCCTAGAGTTCTCATTTTGTACAGCAAAAGAAATATGTTTGCATTGTTATATGCTACCTTCATGGTTTTCTCCTGGATGTAATTATAACTCTTCCTATTCCACCAGCTATGACCTCAGTGTGTCAGTAATCCGTTTGCAAAAAGGAAATTTAAGTACTACGAAAAGGAAAATTACGTTTCGTCATAGCATACTTCGCAATCACGTTGTGCATTAACACTTCCCATTCGTTAATTTGTGTTTTCCTTCTCCTTTCTTTAGGCGAACACTTTAATCAAAAATGACATTTGTAGGTTTTTGCCACACACAGGTTACGTATCTCAAGGCGATATGCTAATTAGATCACCTTTTAATCTTTTTATGCGACCTTGGCAGGTCTGTCGTATATCCAAAGCGCAGTCGCGAAACATAAGAGCAGTGGGTCCCCGAACCGAATATAGATCATTCTGTAAACATCAAATGACATTAAGTGCGAATAATTAATGTCCTAGTGCCGTGACTTGTATTTAACGACACAATCTTTGCGAATTTTCATGTTCCTGTCTTTTCATGTTCCTCACTCCATTACCCCTTCGTATTATTCTTCACATCCGTCGCCTGATCCCTATTTATCTTAGCCTACTTTCTGTTTCTTTAAAGATTGCTTAGTTTGCTCTTACTCTGAAGCACCCGCTTCTTCTTGTATTAGCTTGCAATTACGTGTATTTCAACCCTAATGAAATATTCTTGTTTGCTGAATGTCCACAAAGTACAATTCCACTGCAGCTTCCAACAAAAAGTGAAAGGTACTTTTTCTTAATTTTCGCATCAGTTCTCTTACTAAGCTCTGCATCTTTACTTTTTAAGCATTTCCCCACGATATATCACTATTAGTTACATTTTTACCTATCCATTGCCTATCAGAGTCGTAAAATACATAGCGGACAAATTCATTTTAACACATTTTTATTAGATCGCTTTCTTGTCTGTTTGTTCGATACAAACTTTGCAATTGATTTTAACTTACATTGAGCTAGACTAACTTTCAATATAGCTCAGAGCTGGATGACAATGCGATACTAATTCGCTTTCATTTCTGGTCTGTGGTGGAGGGTACTTTGTTTACCGCTATAATTTCCAGATGAGTAAGATGCTTGGAACTTGCAACATGGCTCAGAACTCGATGAAAATGCAATATTAATCCGCTTTCGTGTCTAGTGTGTGGCGGAGGGTACTTCGTCTACCACTGCTATTTCTCCCTTTTCCAGTTCCCGTTGCGAATGTTTCGTGCTAAGGACGGTTGCTGGTAAGACACCGAGCGAGCTCATTTTCTCTAATTTTTATTTTCGCGGTCTTTTCGTGAGATAACCTTAGGAAGAAGCAATGTGAGGGCTGAATCAGGTAAAAAGAAACTTAAATAATCTTGAAATTTACCATACGTCTCTGTAATCTCATCAAAACTTCGAAATCGATTGAAGAATTTGACACACAAAAGACTAAAAAGCAGAAAATAATTGTTTAAATAAAATACTTTTTAATATGACACGATTTAAAACGGACTAAAGAGAGGAGATAATTTCTCCTAGACTCATACAGATCCCTAACTCCATGTAGCCAGTCCTGAAAATTAGTGCTTGCGGATTTTTAATAGCTATGAAAATACTTGTAAAATTTAAAACTGAAAACGTGAGATGCATGTAATACATAACTGATGCATGAACTGTTCACCTCCTTACTGTTAACCTGTGGCATTCTCTCCAAGTTTTTCGTTTTAAATTCTACAAATGTCTTCATAGCTATTAAAAACTCATAAGCACAAATTTTCAGTACTATCTATATGGGACTGGGAATCTGTATGGGGCTAGGAGAAATTATTTTATACTCTTTAGTCCATCATGTTAAAAAGTTTTTATTTAAAAAACCTTCAGATTTTACTCTGCATGCAAGTGGACGTTCACTTCCTGCTTGGATTCCTGTAATGCTATTTTTCTCACTAGCTTAATCCTCCTAACTCCTTAGCCGTCACATATTTGGAAGCAAAATAAATCATTTATATCACAATAAGTTTATTATATTTAGCCATCTCGAACACAACAAATTAAGTTTTTGTACAGAAAATATGAACCTCCTCTAACTGATAGTGTAGTGTGGGTTTAGGTGGAGTGGGGTTCGGGGTGCGGGTTGTTCAGACTTGGGTCTCAATATTTTTAGTAGCACTTTGTTGCCAAGACCAATTTAACAAGACAGAAAACGCTATTATAGACAAAGTTTTTTTAAAAGCTGAATAAACTTGAATGTCGTTTTATTAACATAAAGTATCTTCTTGAAATAGTAATAATAATAACTAATACAAAAAATTGAATCTGGCCCCAAAGGCGCAACCCAAATAACGACGTAATAGTTTACAACATGTGGCTTTCGGCCTTCAATTCTTATGACAATAGTAACGTATTATAGCAGAAAATATTGACCAATATATAGTAGAGAAATGACGAGAGTAGCTAGTAGATGCTGCTTGCATGTCTACAACTAGCTACCCCGAAACCTCCACGACACGAGCTCTCAGAACATTACTCAACTACCCACACCTATATCTAAGTGATCAGTCATCAGTTACATGTAGACTCTAAAGAATTTGTTCATAAACTGTAAAATTCACGATGCAAATGAATGAACCACAGATTGAGGCACCAGATCCATACTGAACCAATATTAAAACAACAGAGTATGGAGAAGATCTACAGTTGTAATAATATTTTAAATTACGTGTAATTTTTGCAGAATAACCCTCAGTGCGTGAACTAATACAAACCGAATTGCTTTGTGACACTATATTCACCTTACTCGTCATGCCCCCATTACAAATACAACATTTCCAATCAGTCCACCACCCACGCGTAATAGCTGTAACGAGCCATAACTGAGCGCTGAAGATTTCCGATCGAGGTGAACTAAAACTGATTTCAATTAACGCATCTTAGGAAATAACAGTGTGTCTCAGCCTGAACGCAAGAGCTCCAGGATACCAACGTTAACTGAAATGCACTCTGATTGTGCGTCGTACAATCTGCTGAAGCCGTTTCCCCCTTCCTGCAATGCATCTGTGTCACTGAAGGATATAGCACCCACTACAGCAGGTTGCTGTCTTCAACCCCCTGCCGTCAGTGCTGGCCATGTCCGTCCAGTGTCGATGCGCGCACCATCTCAGTGTGGGTCTTGGAATCTCTCCAGCAACCCCTCGTAGAGACCAGCCATCTTTAAGCGACAGCTAAGCCTCCAGCCTCGATCGCCGCCACAGCTCTCCGCGCCCTGAACCGACTGTTGACTGAGAGCCACCGGCCCAATCACAGACTGGGTACTTGCTTCAGGGAAATGTGAATGTCATACTTAAGTCCAGCCGATTGCGTCCGACCACTAATTTACGCTAAGGACAACAAACACACCCATGCCCGAGGCAGGACTCGAACCTCCGACGGGGGAAACCGCGTGAACAGTGGCAAAGCGCCAAGACCGCTCGGCTACCCCGCGCGGCGCACCGGTATGTCACATGTCTTACAGTGGTCGCACACTGGCTGTACCTGTACCACACAGCCAAGAACAAGACAGAAGGTGCCACTGAGCATAGCCGTGCCGTTCGACATGCCAAAAAATGAAATATGTACTAACCCACAAATTTGGTATATCATACGTTTTTCGTTTTGTGAATGAAAAACATCATCTCTTGAGTACAGTTGACATTAACTATTACTACTGATCAAAACGGCACAAATGGCAACACTGCGACCTAATATAGAAAAGAAACATCTCTATTGCCATCTGCGAGAGAAGCGAAACATTTTCGGAACTAATAATTCAGCACTTATTATAATATTTAACTAATGTTATTCAATACTGAATGTTATACTGTTCACAATTTATCATTTTATAGTATTAAATACATTCTTCATTGAATCTAAATTTTTACTGGCAAAGTGGTTACCTGTCCAGTCACCAATATGTTGTTGGTCTCACACAATGGGAATTCGTGCAGCTGTTGCCAAATTTATTCAAGATGGCGGTGATGACATCATCCTTGATGTCGGCATGTAGAATTGCCAACGACACATGAGGTCATACAAGATGGCGGCTTCTGGCGGGAAGACAAGCAAATTGTGCTATGTCCACTAACCTAAGCCCCAGAGAAAATGACCGGAATTTTGAATTTTCGCAGGAAAACATGTCAATTGGGCTATGTCCACTAACCTAAGCCTCCAGAAAAAATGGCTGCAAATTTGAATTCCAACAAGATAATGCTTGCAAAACCTTACTTTTCTTTATTATTATTCATTATCATTTACTATTACTATTCATTATCATGTATTATCAATTATTATAATAATAATTATTATTATTAGTCATTATTGGCCTACCTTCAATAGAAAATTCGCGCCAAATTCAAATTTCAGCACGATAATGTCTGCAGAACTGAACTTCTCTTTCTTATTATTATTGATTATCATTCATCATTTATTATTATGTATTATTATTATTGGTCTACATCCACTAGAAAATTTCATCAAATTCAAATTCCCACACGATAATGTCTTGAAAACTGTACTTCTATTTTTTATTATTTATTATCATTTATTATTATTATTTACTCAAGATGTCCGTTTTTCGCGGCGAGAAAGCCATTTGCGTTACATCCATTACAAAAATATATCACAAGTTCATATCCCAACACCATAATCGATCACACGTACGAACTTTCGAGGTCACTTTTCTTTTTTCACTGGCAACCTATCAAAATCGCGTCAAATAATACAGTGCACTTATAGTAACCTAAGCCACGTCCTTTGATTTTGCTGGGGGAAAGGGACTGAAGTCTTAATTTCAAGCAGTACGGTCATCACTTGTTGCCTAACACAATCAGTACACATCTTTGAGATCGCAGCAACACCCAGTGCATTGCCACGACGTCTGCGCTCCAACTGAATTAGTTTACATCGTCGCCACCCCCTGGCCGCGCCGGCCAGCTCGCGGACCTGTGCCGACGCCTGTCACGTGAGGCGGCCGCTCGCGATGGACTGATGGCGTGCTCCAGCGGCCGTTGCGCTGGGGGCACAGCGACCGCTCCCACGTCGTGAACAAGTTTTCGCCGGACACGCTGTAACCTCCCGATGCAGACGTCACACAACGGTCGGTTGTCCGTTCACCACGTGTTCGACATAGAACGCACTGCCACACTTTTGGCGCCAAATTTGTTTTCCTGGACAGGTTCGAACGTGTCGATGCTGACGTCACACAACGGTCGGTCAGTGGCCGATCCAGCACGTGGCCGACATGGAACGCACTACCACACGTTCGTCGTAAACATGTTTTGCTGCACAGGTTGGAACCAGCCCATGCCTACGTCACAGCAGGCGTTCGCCACGAAGTCCGTCTCTAAGTTAACAGATCACGCGAGTCTCATTATTCAATCGACATAGTGCTTTTACCTAATCCAAACTCGTCCCGAAAACACACGCGCGTGTGCGTGAACCATCGCTCGCGCCCACCTAGATACCTCCGCAATTTAACCTAACACAAAGTTCACATCACTACAGAATTAAATTGAACAATTAATTAACCTCGCTGCTGCCGAAAGCGCCCAGTCCACCTGGACTTCGAATCAAATAGTTAAAGTCTCTACCACGATCCTCAACCAACCTCCACACTCCCTTACCAACCTATGTTCATGCACTGAGCTGTAGTAATGTTTACTAACGTACATTAACTTATATGACTTTTCTCTACAGAAATAAGTGAACCTTGAATTTTGGCGGTCCCTTTGTGTTTCGCTACCAACATGAGAAAGCTCACCTGCACTAACCTGTCACCCGACCACCACCAGGGACTGGTGGTCAAAGGACTCAGATTGCACTAGACTGATCGAGAAAAGAAGGAATTTATTTTATTTGCCAGCACTTTATTTACCGATTAATTATATTTATCACAGAATACACGCTCTGACATGTCCCACAGCACACATAACTGCAAACTACTCCTGAATAACTCATGTATAAGGCTCTACATACACGCTTGCTAATTCTGAACCGTCAAAAAAGTCACTGCACAACCTACAGACATGTGAAGCACACCTAAATAATTCAAAACATTTGCGCCCATAGAACCGAACAACTCTTAATTTCTCTAAAATAACAATCCATCTAAAATACCCTGCTCCCTTTTCAAAATCATATACCTGTCTTTATCTAAACAACTAGAGATAGACAGCACCACCACCCTCTGTATTCTCCACTCAGTCCACGGTCCAGAGCTGACAGAACACAGGACACCCCCCTGACATGAGAATATGTGAATTGTTTCAAATATCTTTTTGAAACGTTTGCATGTGATAGGTTTCGATATGTAAGCCTGACCTAAGGCAGGTTCTGAACTCCAGAAGTGCACTGCACTTGGCAACACAACCACACCCATTGCTGTTTTTGCACAAAAATCACTCAGACTGCACTGTGCTGCTCGGGGAAGTAAGGAAGGACTGAATATTTATTTCGAGCCCTTTTATGTAGTCATGGAGTATGTTTCTCACAAAACACCCTCACTGATCTGACCGTGGTCATGTGACACAGCCCACAAATACGTAAACATCTCCTAATTTCACCACATAATAGCAAACTGCTCTAAAATATCCGCAGACGAGCTCTGTACTCTTCAACTCTCCAAACAATACACAGCACAGTGCACTGCCATGCTCGCAAAATACTGCAAAAAAAAAAAAAAAAAAATGGTTCAAATGGCTCTGAGCACTGTGAGACATAACATCTATGGTCATCAGTCCCCTAGAACTTAGAACAACGTAAACCTAACTAACCTAAGAACATCACACAACACCCAGTCATCACGAGGCAGAGAAAAAATAGTGCAACAGACGCGCCCAAACACCCTCACCCAGCATCCCGTCCCCAGCGGCAAAACCGACCAAAAGTCTCTGCTTGGCCGCCCCCAAACATGACTTCCTCACACTCGCATTCGCGCCTAACACCGGAGAAATTCATATCGCCTATGCGCCTTAGATCACGCTCCAAGGCAGTCCGCGCGCCGTGCGGTCGGCGGGAGCGGGGTTCCAGAGCCTCCAGCCTAGTTCAGCTTCCGCGCGCTCGTGACAGCCGACCAGAAAGCGCACTCTCCTCTGACACATGTGAAAGCTGCACTTTTCTTCTCATGTATACCACCGGCGTCTCAGGTCTGGACCAGCATTCACGTCTATTGTCAGAATAACACATAGCTCGTTGACACACACGATTAACGCCACCTCGAAAACATTTACTACTCGCCTGCAACCGAGATGGTGACAGAAAACCAATCACTCTGATCTGCCCTGCAGGGGTGTGTAATGATTGACAGTATTATATTTATTTTTTCAAACAACTGAACGGACGTCTCTGTGTGCTTTGACAGCTGACGAGCTCGTCAACCGCGCCAACTCACGCTTGCGGAAGCAGAGCAGGGGCTGCCCGCGGTCTGAAATCAAACGAACGCGTGACTCCACGATCCTGTGGACATAGTGGTGAGGGGGATGCCCGCGCGCATCTGCTGAGTTATTTTGCGAGCGGATCTACAAGCTCTGCTATGGATTATTTGGATATTTTACGAGTACTGAGCGTGTCTACACATTAGTGTGAAGAATTATTTAGTAGCAGTTTGCTAATGTGTGTACTGAAATTATCAGTTGGGTGTGCGTCTGTAGGCTGTGCAAGATGGCCCAGGGCACATCTGGGTGGGTCTTTTGTGATGTTGTTGTTGTTGTCTTCAGTCCTGAGACTGGTTTGATGCAGCTCTCCATGCTACTCTATCCTGTGCAAGCTTCTTCATCTCCCAGTACTTACTGTAACCTACATCCTTCTGAATCTGCTTAGTGTATTCATCTCTTGGTCTCCATCTACGATTTTTACCCTCCACGTTGCCCTCAAATGCTAAATTTGTGATCCCTTGATGCCTCAGAACATGCCCTACTAACCGGTCCCTTCTTCCTGTCAAGTTGGGCCACAAACTGCGCTTCTCCCCAATTCTATTCAATACCTCCTCATTAGTTATGTGATCTACCCATCTAATCTTCAGCATTCTTCTGTACCACCACATTCTGAAAGCTTGTCCAAACTATTTATCGTCCATGTTTCACTTCCATACATGGCTTCACTCCAAACAAATATTTTCAGAAACGACTTCCTGACACATCAATCTATACTCGATGTTACCAAATTTCTCATCTTCAGTAACGCTTTCCCTGCCATTGACAGTCTACATTTTATATCCTCTCTACTTCGACCATCATCAGTTATTTTGCTCCCCAAATAGCAAAACTCCTTTACCACTGTAAGTGTCTCATTTCCTAATCTAGTTCCCTCAGCGTCATCCGACTTAATTCGACTACATTCCACTATCCTCGTTTTGCTTTTGTTGATGTTCATCTTATATCCTCCTTTCAAGACACTGTCCATTCCATTCAACTGCTCTTCCAAGTCCTTTGCTGTCTCTGACAGAATTACAATGTCATCGGCGAACCTCAAAGTTTTTATTTCTTCTCCATGGATTTTAATACCTACTCCAAATTTTTCTTTTGTTTCCTTTACTGCTTGCTCAATATACAGATTGAATAACATCGGGGATAGGCTAGAACCCTGTCTCACTCCCTTCCCCACCACTGCTTCCCTTTCATGCCCCTCGACTCTTATAACTGCCATCTGGTTTCTGTACAAATTGTAAATAGCCTTTCGCTCCCTGTATTTTACCCCTGCCAGCTTTAGAATTTGAAAGAGAGTATTCCAGTCAACATTGTCAAAAGCTTTCTCTAAGTCTACAAATGCTAGAAACGTAGGTTTGCCTTTCCTTAATCTTTCTTCTAAGATAAGTTTTAAGGTCAGTATTGCCTCACGTGTTCCAACATTTCTACGTAATCCAAACTGATCTTCCCCGAGGTCCGCTTCTACCAGTTTTTCCATTCGTCTGTAAATAATTCGTGTTATTATTTTGCAGCTGTGACATATTAAACTGATAGTTCGGTAACTGTCTACACCTGTTTTCTTTGGGATTGGTATTATTATATTCTTCTTGAAGTCTGAGGGTATTTCGCCTGTCTCGTACATTTTGCTCACCAGATGGTAGAGTTTTGTCAGCACTGGCTCTCCCAAGGCCGTCAGTAGTTCTAATGGAATGTTGTCTACTCCGGGGGCCTTGTTCCGACTCAGGTCTTTCAGTTCTCTGTCAAACTCCTCACGCAGTATCGTATCTCCCATTTCATCTTCATCTACATCCTCTTCCATTTCCATAATATTGTCCTCAAGTACATCGCCCTTGTATAGACCCTCTATATACTTTTTCGACCTTTCTGCTTTCCCTTCTTTGCATAGAACTGGGTTTCCATCTCAGCTCTTGATATTCATACAAGTGGTTATCTTTTCTCCAAAGGTCTCTTTAATTTTCCTGTAGGCAGTATCTATGTTATCCCTAGTGAGATAAGCCTCTACATCCTTACATTTGTCTTCTAGCCACCCCTGCTTAGCCATTTTGCGCTTCCTATCGATCTCATTTGTGAGACGTTTGTACTCCTTTTTGCCTGCTTCATTTACTGCGTTTTTATATTTTCTCCTTTCATCAATTAAATTCAATATTTCTTCTGTTACCCAAGGATTTCTACTAGCCCTTGTCTTTTTACCTACTTGATCTTCTGCCTTCACTACTTCATCCCTCAGAGCTACCAATTCTTCTACTGTATTTCTTTCCCCCATTCCTGTCAATTGTTCCCTTATGCTCTCCCTGAAACTCTGCACCACCTCTGGTTTAGTCAGTTTATCCAGGTCCCATCTCCTTAAATTCCCACATTTTTGTAGTTTCTTCAGTTTTAATCTACAGTTCATAACCAATAGATTGTGGTCAGAGTCCACATCTGCCCTGGTAATGTCTTACAATTTAAAACCTGGTTCCTAAATCTCTGTCTTACCATTATATAATCTATCTAATACTTTCTAGTATCTCCAGGATTCTTCCATGTATACAACCTTCTTTTATGATTCTTGAACCAGGTGTTAGCTACGATTAAGTTATGCCCTGTGCAGAATTAGCAAGCGTGTATGTAGAGCCTTATACATGAGTTATTCAAGAGTAGTTTGCAGTTATGTGTGCTGTGGGACATGTCAGAGCGTGTATTCTGTGATAAATATAATTAATCGGTAAATAAAGTGCTGGCAAATAAAATAAATTCCTTCTTTTCTCGATCAGTCTAGTGCAATCTGAGTCCTTTGACCACCAGTCCCTGGTGGTGGTCGGGTGACAGGTTAGTGCAGGTGAGCTTTCTCATGTTGGTAGCGAAACACAAAGGGACCGCCAAAATTCAAGGTTCACTTATTTCTGTAGAGAAAATGTCATATAAGTTAATGTACGTTAGTAAACGTTACTACAGCTCAGTGCATGAACATAGGTTGGTAAGGGGGTGTGGAGGTTGGTTGAGGATCGTGGTAGAGACTTTAACTATTTGATTCGAAGTCCAGGTGGACTGGGCGCTTTCGGCAGCAGCGAGGTTAATTAATTGTTCAATTTAATTCCGTAGTGATGTGAACTTTGTGTTAGGTTAAATTGCGTAGGTATCTAGGTGGGCGCGAGCGAGGGTCACGCATACGCGCGTGTGTTTTCGGGACGAGTTTGGATTAGGTAAAAGCACTATGTCGATTGAATAATGTGACTCGCGTGATCTGTTAACTTAGAGACGGACTTCGTGGCGAACGCCTGCTGTGACGTAGGCATGGGCTGGTTCCAACCTGTGCAGCAAAACATGTTTACGACGAACGTGTGGTAGTGCGTTCCATGTCGACCACGTGCTGGATCGGCCACTGACCGACCGTTGTGTGACGTCAGCATCGACACGTTCGAACCTGTCCAGGAAAACAAATTTGGCGCCAAAAGTGTGGCAGTGCGTTCTATGTCGAACACGTGGTGAACGGACAACCGACCGTTGTGTGACGTCTGCATCGGGAGGTTACAGCGTGTCCGGCGAAAACTTGTTCACGACGTGGGAGCGGTCGCTGTGCCCCCAGCGCAACGGCCGCTGGAGCACGCCATCAGTCCATCGCGAGCGGCCGCCTCACGTGACAGGCGTCGGCACAGGTCCGCGAGCTGGCCAGCGCGGCCAGGGGGTGGCGACGATGTAAACTAATTCAGTTGGAGCGCAGACGTCGTGGCAATGCACTGGGTGTTGCTGCGATCTCAAAGATGTGTACTGATTGTGTTGGGCAACAAGTGATGACCGTACTGCTTGAAATTAAGACTTCAGTCCCTTTCCCCCAGCAAAATCAAAGGACGTGGCTTAGGTTACTATAAGTGCACTGTATTATTTGACGCGATTGTGATAGTTGACCACTGAAAAAAGATAAGTGACCTCGAAAGTTCGTACGTGTGATCGATTATGGTTTTGGGATATGAACTTGTGATATATTTTTGTAATGGATGTAACGCAAATGGCTTTCTTGCCGCGAAAAACGGACATCTTGAATAAATAATAATAATAAATGATATACAAAATACAAAATTGAAGTACAGTTTTCGAGACATTATCGTGTTGGAATTTGAATTTGACGCAATTTTCTGGTGGAGGTAGACCAATAATAACAATACATAATAATAAATGATGAATGATAATCAATAATAATAATAAAGAGAAGTACGGTTTTGCAGGCATTATCGTGCTGGAATTTGAATTTGGTGCGAATTTTCAAGTGGAGGTCGGCCAATAATAATAAAAAATAATAATAATAAATAATAATAAATTCTATAAGTGATGATGAATAATAATAAAAAAATAATGTTTTGCTGGCTTTATCTTGTCGGATTTCAAATTTGCAGCCATTTTTTCTGGAGGCTTAGGTTAGTGGACACAGCCCAATTGACCTATTTTCCCGCCAAAATTCAAAATTCCCTCCATTTTTTCTGGGATTAGGTTAGTGGACATAGGAAAATTGACCTATCTTCTCGCTAAAACCGCCATCTTGGATGATGTCATGCACTGTTGCCAAGTCTACATTCCGCCATCTTGGATGACATCATCGCCGCCATCCTGAATATATTTGGGAACAATGCTATGTGGGGTGACGCGAAGGTTGCCCCATTAGTGACGAAATGTTTCATTAACATAGCTGGAAGAAATCATCATGTGAGGAAATTAGTTGTCCAAAAATTGAGCAATTTATTTCTAGAAGTTATGTGATGGGAGATTCTTCTCTTATGCTATACATCAATACGTCAGTACTCTCTGTACGGTTTACTGTATTTGTTTTCTATGAAAAATTTGTGCATTTTATCTTCTGAATTTGTTAATAGCAATGCAAAATATTAATAAATGTATCTGGAGGTACAAAACATTATACGTGGAATTATTTCTTTTACTCTATTTTTGTGTAATGTTAACGTATTGAACATATTCAATATAAAACTTTTGAAATTTGTATTGAGTAACTAAGCACGTTTCTTCAAAGTTAATATCTCTAATTTCTAATAGAGGTAGGAAGAAGGAAGGCAGTTGATAGTGAGTTGATCGTAAACAGAGATTGGTAGAAACACGTTAGTGTAGGTACAGTACATGTGATAGGGAAGGGAGAAATATTTTGAAGCAATGTTTAGACGGAGGCGTGTAGAGAAGAGTGCTGAAAGTATTGCAGAAACGGGATGTCATTCACTTGAAAATGAAAGGTCGAAACCTTGGTCGCGATTAAATAAACAACACTGTAGTCTAATGGAGGTGTGTTCATTTAAAAATTATTGCACGACTATTGCTCAGCAACATCAAAAACAGTTTGGATAAACAACTGTTTATTGGTGGACAGAGCTACCTCGAATTTTAAGAACTGTAAGTATCTGTTTGAACTCTGAACTAAAGCCTATCGGTGGGAGAGGTGAAAGAAAATTATAATGTCAGTAGTGTCGTGCAGATCGTCTGTGTCAAATGAATTAATCCTGTTTAGGAATAAGTGACAGTTAAGTTGTTTTCATTAATAGTGAACTCCCGAACGTTCACCCTAGCTCTTGTTTCCACTTTCTGCAGAAAATAACTCGGCTGAACACCTGGAAGCTCACTGTTAATCAGTCACGCTGAGAAAACCTGAGAGATCACGTGGCTTGCATGTTAGGCAGACGAATTAGAACTTAATTATTTATGATGGCATAGCTCGTGTTGTACGGAAAAATAAAGTTACAAGTTAATGTGCACTACACCTATCAAATATATCAATAGTATGGAAGCTTATTATCGAAAGTAAATTGGTTTGTGTTAATTTTCATCTTAATTTTCTTAATTTGAAGTGGGGTGCTGCAATTTACGATCACATCAGCAGATCTGAGATATCGCAGGAATCCACTGCAACAGCCGACTGTTTACAGCCAGCGATAGAAGAAAGTCAGAAATACTTATTTGACGGTAGCTGGAGACTAAATCAATTTGAACAAATGAATTAAATGAACCTCAAAACATTCGTATGCAGTAGCAAAAGATATAATAAAAATGAAATCTAACTTGCAGTGCAAAACTTTGAAACAGACTAAAGATATCGGTGATCAGACAAGCCTCAGTGAAATTCATAAAAAACTGTAATTTCTCTCTTCTGTAGTCAACCGACGGGAATTTATTCGCACGCAGCTTCTTAGTTCTTACCGGAGCACTCGCAGAATTTTAGTTCTTACCTCAACGCTAGGAGGAAAAGAGTGAGAAAGGGCGAAGAGTACCCAGTGTCGGTGTCATAAAAATACACTCCTGGAAATGGAAAAAAGAACACATTGACACCGGTGTGTCAGACCCACCATACTTGCTCCGGACACTGCGAGAGGGCTGTACAAGCAATGATCACACGCACGGCACAGCGGACACACCAGGAACCGCGGTGTTGGCCGTCGAATGGCGCTAGCTGCGCAGCATTTGTGCACCGCCGCCGTCAGTGTCAGCCAGTTTGCCGTGGCATACGGAGCTCCATCGCAGTCTTTAACACTGGTAGCATGCCGCGACAGCGTGGACGTGAACCGTATGTGCAGTTGACGGACTTTGAGCGAGGGCGTATAGTGGGCATGCGGGAGGCCGGGTGGACGTACCGCCGAACTGCTCAACACGTGGGGCGTGAGGTCTCCCAGTACATCGATGTTGTCGCCAGTGGTCGGCGGAAGGTGCACGTGCCCGTCGACCTGGGACCGGACCGCAGCGACGCACGGATGCACGCCAAGACCGTAGGATCCTACGCAGTGCCGTAGGGGACCGCACCGCCACTTCCCAGCAAATTAGGGACACTGTTGCTCCTGGGGTATCGGCGAGGACCATTCACAACCGTCTCCATGAAGCTGGGCTACGGTCCCGCACACCGTTAGGCCGTCTTCCGCTCACGCCCCAACATTGTGCAGCCCGCCTCCAGTGGTGTCGCGACAGGCGTGAATGGAGGGACGAATGGAGACGTGTCGTCTTCAGCGATGAGAGTCGCTTCTGCCTTGGTGCCAATGATGGTCGTATGCGTGTTTGGCGCCGTGCAGGTGAGCGCCACAATCAGGACTGCATACGACCGAGGCACACAGGGCCAACACCCGGCATCATGGTGTGGGGAGCGATCTCCTACACTGGCCGTACACCACTGGTGATCGTCGAGGGGACACTGAATAGTGCACGGTACATCCAAACCGTCATCGAACCCATCGTTCTACCATTCCTAGACCGGCAAGGGAACTTGCTGTTCCAACAGGACAATGCACGTCCGCATGTATCCCGTGCCACCCAACGTGCTCTAGAAGGTGTAAGTCAACTACCCTGGCCAGCAAGATCTCCGGATCTGTCCCCCATTGAGCATGTTTGGGACTGGATGAAGCGTCGTCTCACGCGGTCTGCACGTCCAGCACGAACGCTGGTCCAACTGAGGCGCCAGGTGGAAATGGCATGGCAAGCCGTTCCACAGGACTACATCCAGCATCTCTACGATCGTCTCCATGGGAGAATAGCAGCCTGCATTGCTGCGAAAGGTGGATATACACTGTACTAGTGCCGACATTGTGCATGGTCTGTTGCCTGTGTCTATGTGCCTGTGGTTCTGTCAGTGTGATCATGTGATGTATCTGACCCCAGGAATGTGTCAATAAAGTTTCCCCTTCCTGGGACAATGAATTCACGGTGTTCTTATTTCAATTTCCAGGAGTGTATAACTGCTCGTAACATGGTGAGCGACCATACGTAGCAGTCATTCGACCTGAACTATAATAACAAATGTTGTGTACCTTAAGGCCACGTAAAACTGTATCTAAAATTTTGTCCTCAGAACTAGCTGTAGAAACTGCTGCGTTGTAGCAACGAATACTTATGAAATAATTCTTTTGTTTCTCTTTAATTGTTGGATCATCTCAAGTGAGTCTGTCGGGTTCAGCCAAATTGATGGCTGTCCGACCTTTGCTTAACGTGATTCAGAAGAATAAAGACCTTCAGTTCAGCAACAATAACTTTATTGCGAGCGCGTATAAGACGACGCCCGGCATGCATGGACTGATCGGAGTTACAAAATTTGCTTCCGGGCTCTACAGAAGGATCCTGAATACTGGGAAAACTTCAGTAGTTATTGGAGAGAAAACAGTACTTGTCCACACAAGCCAGGAGGCACGGAACTACTAACTAACTCAAAAAAACAAGGAATAAGAATAATAAACAGAACGTACATAAAAGCTAGAAAACACAGCGCCTCTAGAGGCTGGGCGCGGAACTACACAAACGTCGTGTACAGCAATTACGACCGCACAGCACTGCACTGACACACGCGCACAGCACACACACACACACACACACACACACACACCGGCGATCTTGAATTAGCGCGCGGCAGCGTCGCTACATCAGCCCCCCGGGCGGAAGCGGAGCGTCGGCGTCGAGATACCGCGCCGGAAAGTGCACCCGACGTCCAGAACGGGTCGTCCTCGTCAGAGGAGGAGGAGCAGCGTCAGGAGGCGGATGTTGTGCTGCGTTGGGCGGCGGATGTTGAAGAGCCGGCACCGGAGATGTGGCGTCAGTGTCTGGAACAGCGGGAGCGGTAGGTGGATGCCTACGACGAGGTGCCGCTAGTGGGGTGTCAAGAAAAACATACGCAGGCTTAACCCGATTCAACGCAACAGTCGTGGTTTTGCCATTCACTAGGATATCCATCGTGTGGGCACTGCGCAGTAGCACTTCATATGGACCAGAATAAGGAGCTTGTAGAGGCGGTGTAACGCCCTCAGTGCGGAGCATGACGCGACGACATTGTTCCAGGTCCTGGTGCAAAAAAGTGGGCGTCTTGCCATGACGTGTGGCTTTCGGAGGGCGAATCTTTGATACTGGTCCCTCAAGCGTCGTAAGAAATCCGGCTGGCCAGTAGCAACTGTCTCTGTGGCGTCAGCGTCTACAAAGTCACCAGGAAGGCGCAGTGTTTCTCCATAAACCAGTTCTGCCGCTGACGAGCCCAGGTCTGGTTTGAAAGTCGTCCGTAAGCCTATTAAGACTACTGGTAGTGCGGTTGTCTAGGTTTCTTCGTGGCACATCAGGGCGGCCTTCAAACAACGGTGCCAGCGTTCGATCATTCCGTTGCTTGCTGGGTGATAACTTGTGGTTTTATGGTGGGTGTAACCACAGAACTTGGCCAGCTTTGTGAACAGGTCTGATTCAAATTGCCGTCCGCGGTCAGTGGTAATATGTAGTGGGCACCCAAATCTTGCCAACCAAGTCATTGCAAAAGCGGAAGCTAATGTGTCTGCTGTGATATTATCCACCGGCACTGCCTCCGAAGGTGGAAGTGGTCTGACTACATCCAAGTGAACGTGGGCAAAGCGGGCGGTGGTATCAGGAAACCCGCCGATCGGTGCGTGTACATGGCGGTTAATCTTGCAGCGTTGGCACTGAAGACAAGATCGGACCCACTCGCGGCAGTCTTTTTGCATGCCTGGCCACACGAAACGTTGCAATACTAGGCGGAATGTCGGGTGTACCCCTGGATGGCACAATCCATGTGATGTAACAAAGGCTTGTCTTCTAAAAGCCGGCGTCAGAAAGGGACGAGGTCGGCCACGAGAAACGTCGCAGTATAGCTGTGTATCTTCCCCCGGAACATCAACGAGTTTCAGTTGCAATGCAGAAGCCGTATCTTTAACATAGACAAGGAGTTATTCGTCGTCTTTCTGTGCTTGTGCCAGTGCAGGAAAGTCTATGGTACTGGAAACACTGCTGATCCGTGATAGGCAATCCGCAACAATGTTGTCGATCCCAGAAATATGTCTAATGTCGGTAGTAAACTGGGCCATGAACTCAAGGTGATGAAATTGAGGGGGGGGGGGGGGGAGCAGTTGACACTATTCCGACGGAAGGCGAGCGTGAGTGGCTTGTGGTCTGTAATATCGTGAAAGTTCGCGCTTCCACTTGGGGGCGGAAATATTTCACTGCTTGGTATACCGCCAGGAGCTCACGGTCATATGTGCTCCATTTTCTCTGTGCAGGCGAAAGCTTGTGGGAATAATACGCCAGTGGCTGCCATGCGTTGTCCGACCATTGTTGTAACGCGGCTCCGATCGCCGTGTGGCTCGCGTCTACGACAATTGCTAATGGCGCGTCGAGCCGTGGGTGTGCGAGAAGCGCCGCGTCGGCCATGCTCTTCTTTGTTGCCTCGAACGCAGAACACATGTCCTCTGTCCACAGTATCAGAGACTTGCTATTTACTGTAGGGCCTGATAATGCCGCTGTCAAAGGTTCCTGCAGCTCCGCAGCGTGGGGAAGGTGTCGTCGGTAAAAATTGAGCATCCTCAAAAAACGACGTAATTCTTTGATCGTAGTTGGTCGGGGTAGCTGCAAGATAGCGTCCACCTTCTCGGACAGAGGAAGAGAGCATTCAGCAGAAATCTTATGGCCAAGAAATGTCACCTCTGACTGCCCAAAAACACACTTGTCCACGTTCAAGACGACACCGTAACGCTCCAATCGCTCTAAAATGTCTCGCAGATGTTGTCGGTGTTGTTCGTGGTTAGCAGAGAACACTAACACATAGTCCAGGTAGGCGAAACAAAACGGTAGCCCCTGGAGAACCGAGTCCATAAACCTTTGCCAGGTCTGAGCGGCATTGCGTAAACCGAAAGTCATAAATTTGCTTTCAAATAAACCGAAAGGCGTTATTATTGCAGTCTTTGGTATGTCGTCATTGGCCACCGGAACCTGTGTATACGCTTTAGCGCAGTCCAGAACTGTGAACACCGTGGCACCATGTAAAGCGTGATTACAATCCCTCAGTAACGGAACGGTATATCTGTCCGGCACTGTTCGCGCGTTAAGCACACGGTAGTAACCGCATGGGCGCCAAGCTCCACCCTTCTTCGGAACAAGATGTAATGCGGAGGACCACGGGCTCTTAGATGGCCGCATTATGCCCTCGCGAATCATGGCGTCAAATTCTGCCTTCGCTATCTTCAATCGGTCCGGAGCGAGACTCCTAGGTCGGCATGCTACTGGGGGACCATCAGTCGTTTGAATGTGATGCACCGTGTCATGTGGTATGAAACTGGGAGCGCCGGGCGGCCTGGTCAAGTTCGGATAGTTAAGCAGTAATTCAGTGTACTCACCCTCCGTAGCATGGACCAACTTGGCACTGTGCGTTGCGGCGTTGCGACGGAAACCGGTGACTGCTAAGCCAGTGACGCTGTCTACCAAGCGTGCGTTCGCGACGTCCGGCAGCAGGTGGCAGTGCGCCAGGAGGTCAGCCCCGACGATCGCCTCCGTGACGTCAGCCACTGTAAAATTCCACTCGTACGCGCGACGTAGGCCGAGATTAAGCTCCATCCTCTGTGTACCATATGTTGCGATAGAAGAATTGTTGGCAGCCGTCAGACGGAAGGCAGTTGGCGGCCGGCAACGATGTATGGCTGTTCGTGGTATGATACTCAGGTCCGACCCAGTGTCAATTAAGAACTTTATGCCGGAACTCCTATCGGTAACGAACAGGCGCTTGGAGGATACCTGGCAGTCGGTTGCGCCTACTGTCGACCGCCGGTGGCGTTTGGGTGCGAGCATGGCGATGTGCACTTCCTTTCCTGATCGCCGAATCGTCGGTGGTACCAGCACAACGGTACCTCGCCTTGCGGAGTGGAAGTACCGCCGGAAGATCTGCTTCTAGAACGCCGCCGTCTGTATCGCTTCTTCTATTGTTGTAGTCGTCACGTGCCAGCAGCGCACTGACCTGGGCGCACAAAAGCTCAACCTTGGCCGCGAGTGAATCGTGGTCGGCCCGTGCAACAGACGCGGAACTGTTTGTACTGTTGTCCAACGCCGCGACTGGGCTGACCTGAGCCGGCGTGATCGCGTCCTGAATCCGGTCTGCTAGCTGCGCCACGTCATCCAGCGGCATGTCCGTTTGTGAGGCGATTATGGCTTTTATTTTCGCCGGCAACCTACTGCTCCACAGTGTTCTGAGCAGACTGTCTGGCACAGTAACGGTGTCAACTTTGCTGCGTAGATGTCTCAGGTATTGAGAAGGCTTCCTGTCGCCAATGTCTTCCTGTGCCAGAACCTGACGTATCCGGTCCTCTTGTGACGCGGCCACCCGTCGAATCAACTCTGTTTTTAGCCTGGCATAAGCTCCAGTCTTGGGCGGTGCTGTGATTACGTCCTGCAACTCGGCAGCGTAACGTTGGTCGCGCTGGCTCACATTCAGAGAAAATTTAGTTGCTTCGACCGTTATTCCAGCGCAGATAAAACTTTCCGCTGCCTGCGCGAACAAGAGTACCGGGTTGTCGGGCCAGAACGGCGGCAAACGGACTGCATTCCTGGAGACGGCCTACTGTTCGGTCAATATGTGCTCGTTACTTACGTAGCTCACGCCTGCTTCTTCTTAATCACGTCGGTTTCTGCTTGAATCACGTCGGGGTCACCACTTGTCGGGTTCAGCTAAACTGATGCCTGTCCGACCTTTGCTTAACGTGATTCAGAAGAATAAAGACCTTCAGTTCAGCAACAATAACTTTATTGCGAGCGCGTATATGACGACGCCCGGCATGCATGGGCTGATCGGAGTTACAAAATTTGCTTCCGGTCTCTACAGAAGGATCCTTAATCCTGGGAAAACTTCAGTAGTTATTGGAGAGAAAACAGTACTTGTCCACACAAGCCAGGAGGCACGGAACTACTAACTAACTCAAAAAACAAGGAATAAGAATAATAAACAGAACGTACATAAAAGCTAGAAAACACAGCGCCTCTAGAGGCTGGGCGCGGAACTACACAAACGTCGTGTACAGTAATCACGACCGCACAGCACTGCACTGACACACGCGCACAGCACACACACACACACACACACACACACACACACACACACACACCGGCGAGCTTGAATTAGCGCGCGACTGCGTCGCTACAAGTCTTTGATACAGGGGATTATAAAATAACGATTTTATCAACAGTGGAAAATTAACTTTTCCCATCTGTCAACAAAACGTGAATGCTGTTCTATCACATAAAGTAACTTCAGATGTGAATTTTATTTTGTGCTACAAGAACGTGCACTGTAATTTCATTCAATCCCCACTTATAATTATTTGTAATTATGTTCAGAGAACATTTAAATGTATCTTTCAAAACAACCGAATATCATTATCAATTCCAACATTATTCCTATTACTTCAACTATGCAAATATTGTCAATCTCTAGCTCTTTGCCTTTTAGTGTGACCTTTAACGAACTTCTTCCAGGCATAGTTTTCTTTTAATAAGAGAATTATTCAAAATGAAGAAATAAAAAAATTGTTGTAATGCCGAGAAATGACCACAAAAGTACTCTAACAGAAAATTAAGCGACACAACGACGCAAATACACTCCTGGAAATGGAAAAAAGAACACATTGACACCGGTGTGTCAGACCCACCATACTTGCTCCGGACACTGCGAGAGGGCTGTACAAGCAATGATCACACGCACGGCACAGCGGACACACCAGGAACCGCGGTGTTGGCCGTCGAATGGCGCTAGCTGCGCAGCATTTGTGCACCGCCGCCGTCAGTGTCAGCCAGTTTGCCGTGGCATACGGAGCTCCATCGCAGTCTTTAACACTGGTAGCATGCCGCGACAGCGTGGACGTGAACCGTATGTGCAGTTGACGGACTTTGAGCGAGGGCGTATAGTGGGCATGCGGGAGGCCGGGTGGACGTACCGCCGAATTGCTCAACACGTGGGGCGTGAGGTCTCCACAGTACATCGATGTTGTCGCCAGTGGTCGGCGGAAGGTGCACGTGCCCGTCGACCTGGGACCGGACCGCAGCGACGCACGGATGCACGCCAAGACCGTAGGATCCTACGCAGTGCCGTAGGGGACCGCACCGCCACTTCCCAGCAAATTAGGGACACTGTTGCTCCTGGGGTATCGGCGAGGACCATTCACAACCGTCTCCATGAAGCTGGGCTACGGTCCCGCACACCGTTAGGCCGTCTTCCGCTCACGCCCCAACATTGTGCAGCCCGCCTCCAGTGGTGTCGCGACAGGCGTGAATGGAGGGACGAATGGAGACGTGTCGTCTTCAGCGATGAGAGTCGCTTCTGCCTTGGTGCCAATGATGGTCGTATGCGTGTTTGGCGCCGTGCAGGTGAGCGCCACAATCAGGACTGCATACGACCGAGGCACACAGGGCCAACACCCGGCATCATGGTGTGGGGAGCGATCTCCTACACTGGCCGTACACCACTGGTGATCGTCGAGGGGACACTGAATAGTGCACGGTACATCCAAACCGTCATCGAACCCATCGTTCTACCATTCCTAGACCGGCAAGGGAACTTGCTGTTCCAACAGGACAATGCACGTCCGCATGTATCCCGTGCCACCCAACGTGCTCTAGAAGGTGTAAGTCAACTACCCTGGCCAGCAAGATCTCCGGATCTGTCCCCCATTGAGCATGTTTGGGACTGGATGAAGCGTCGTCTCACGCGGTCTGCACGTCCAGCACGAACGGTGGTCCAACTGAGGCGCCAGGTGGAAATTGCATGGCAAGCCGTTCCACAGGACTACATCCAGCATCTCTACGATCGTCTCCATGGGAGAATAGCAGCCTGCATTGCTGCGAAAGGTGGTTATACACTGTACTAGTGCCGACATTGTACATGCTCTGTTGCCTGTGTCTATGTGCCTGTGGTTCTGTCAGTGTGATCATGTGATGTATCTGACCCCAGGAATGTGTCAATAAAGTTTCCCCTTCCTGGGACAATGAATTCACGGTGTTCTTATTTCAATTTCCAGGAGTGTATATAACATTATTTACAGACATATTTACGAAGACATTTTGATTTCCAGTGTAGACATCATCAGTGTAGCAGTTGTCACATTATAAGTGCTCGATGTGTGTGTTATTGCAAATGAACAATGTGAACATGAACGAACCGCGAATCGTTGTTACTTTCGTGTATCATTTCTACTATAGGACCAGATCGGTACGCAGGACGGAAGTTGGTTGCACTTCAATTTGCGATGTTCGCATATTGGAGATTTTAAGTTATCATTATAGTCATGAATATGAAAGCCCCTACTTCCTTTCACCACTCTTAATAGCTCTGTACACACGATTTTTTCCTTGTGCTCATCTGTGGTGAAGTACCTACCGAATTATGCTAGCATCATTGGCCAATGCAAACGCCAAACATTATTGATGCGTGTATATGGTGGTCGATTATCTGGACAGGAGTGGTACGGCATCTATATCGGTTGACATCATTTTCTATGAGCAGAATATGTATTAAAATATCAAGCAATTTTGAGTGCAGAAATAACAGCCCAGTTAAGCCGACAGTAAAAACCGGTGAAGAAGCAGGTTAGTACCCATAACAAACAGAGCTCCTACTTATTTAATAAGACGATAGCAGAGTCGTTCACTTTATCGTCATTTTAGGTAACTCAGAAACTACTGAAAAGAAAATAAATCACGTGGAACTATAACATAACCTCCCCCTATCCGAATTAATCCATATTCCCCAGCGTACACAGACTAGAAGTTATTCTGTACCACTAGTAGTCAACCTATTTTAACCAACTCCAAATTTCGTATCTCTGTTAGTAGTAAAATTTTCTAATCGCCCATCGGCTCACACAATAGTGGTTTCTGAACTAGCAAAGCAACTTTATAAAATTTGTAAAGCTGAGTCACAGCAAATTAAAGCATACAATATGAACTACTTACCAAATAAAAAGTTTTCTGCATAATTTTATGAAAACCTAACGAAAGTGTTCTTAAAACCCCTACCGACTACCACCCCCCACGAAAGCTGTAACGCCCACTAGTGGTCGGTAGGGATCAGGTTGACTACCACTACTCTATTTTTTTTTTAATTCATCAGTTTTCTGCCTGGTTTAATGCGGCTCGCCACGAATCTCTCCTGTACTTATCTCTTCATTTCACATTAGTACTTGCGGCCTACGTCCCCAATTATTTGCTGGATGCATTCCAATCTCTGTCTTCCCTCTACACCTCTCCCTAGTACCATGGAAGTCATTCTCAGATGTCTTAACAGATGTCCCATCATCCTGTCCGATCTCCGTGTCCGTGTTTTCCACATATTCCTCTCCTCTGCGTTTCTGTGCAGAACTTCCTCACTCCTTACCTGATCAGTATACCTAACTTTCAATATTCGTCTGTAGCACCACATCTCAAATACTTCGATTCTTTTCTGTTCCGATTTTCCCACAGTCCATGTTTCACTACCATACAATGCTGTGCTCCAAGCATAAATTCCGAGAAATTTATTCCCCAGATTAAGGCCCATGTTTGATATTGGTAGGCATCTCTTGGCCAGGAATGCCCTTTTTGTCAGTGCCATTCTGCTTTTGATGCCTCCTTGTTCCGTCCATCAATGGTTACACTACTGGCCATTACCATTGCTACACCAAGATGAAATGCAGATGATAATCGGGTATCCATTGGACAAATATATTATACTAGAACTGACATGTGATTAAATTTTCACGCAATTTGAATGCATAGATCCTGAGAAATCAGTACCCAGAACAACCACCTCCGGCCGTAATAACGGCCTTGATACGCCTGGGCATAGAGTCAAAGAGAGCTTGAATGACGTGTACAGGTACAGCTGCTCATGCAGCTTCAACACGATACCACAGTTCATCAAGAGTAGTGACTGGCGTATTGTGACGAGCCAGTTGCTCGGCCACCATTGACCAGACGTTTTCAATTGCTGAGAGATCTGGAGAATGTGCTAGCCAGTGCAGCAGTCGAACATTTTTTGTATCCAGAAAGGCCCGTACAGGACTTGCAACACACGGTCTTGCATTATCCTGCTGAAATGCAGGATTTCGCAGGGATCGTATGAAGGGCAGAGCCACGGGTCGTAACACATCTGAAATGTAACGTCCACTGTTCCAAGTGCCGTCAATGCGAACAAGACGTGACCGAGACGTGTAACCAATGGCACCCCATACCATCACGCCGGGTGATACGCCAGTATGGCGATGACAAATACACGCTTCCAATGTGCGTTCACCGCGATGTCGCCAAATACGGATGCGACCATCATGATGCTGTAAACAGAACTTGGATTCATCCGAAAAAATGACGTTTTGGCATTCGCGCACCCAGGTTCGTCGTTGAGTACACCATCGCAGGGCCTCCTGTCTGTGATGCAGCGTCAAGGGTAACCGCAGCCATGGTCTCCGAGCTGATAGGCCATGCTGCTGCAAACGTCGTCGAACTGTTCGTGCAGATGGTTGTTGTCTTGCAAACGTCCCCATCTGTTGACTCAGGGATCGAGACGTGGCTGTACGATCCGCTACAGCCATGCGGATAAGATGCCTGTCATCTCGACTGCTGGTGATACGAGGCCGTTGGGATCGAGCACGGCGTTCCGTATTACCCTCCTGAACCCACCGATTCATATTCTGCTAACAGTCATTGGATCTCGACCAAAGCGAGCACCAGTGTCACGAAACGATAAACCGCAATCGCGATAGGCTACAATCCGACCTTCATCAAAGTCGGAAACGTGATGTTACGCATTTTTCTTCCTTGCACGAGGCATCACAATAACGTTTCACCAGGCAACGCCGTTCAACTGCTGTTTGTGTATGAGAAATCGGTTGGAAACTTTCCTCATATCAGCACGTTGTAGGTGTCGCCACCGGCGCCAGCCTTGTGTGAATGCTCTGAAAAACAAATCATTTACATATCACAGCATCTTCTCCCTGTCGGTTAAATTTCGCGTCTGTAGCACGTCATTTTCGTGGTGTAGCAATTTTAATGGCCAGCAGTGTATTTTTCTGCCTAGGTAACAGAATACCTTAACTTCACTACTTCATGACAATCAATCCTGATGTTAAGTTTCTCGCTATTCTCATTTCTGCTACTTCTCATGATTTTCGTCTTTCTTCGATTCACTCTCAGTGCATATTCTGTACTCGTTAGACTGTTCATTCCCGTTCAGCGGATCTTTTAATTATTCCTCACTTTCACTCAGGATAGCAATGTCGTCAGCGAGTCGTATCATTGACATCCTTTCACCTTGTGTTTTAATCCCACTCCTGAACTTTTCTTTTAATTGCATCATTGCTTCTTCGATGTAAAAGTTCAACAGAAGGGCCGAAAAACTACATGCCTGTCTTACATGCTTTTTAATTCGTTCTTGGTCGTCCATTCGTATGATTCGCTCTTGTCTCTTCTACATAGAGTATATGACCCGGCTCTCCCTATATCTCACCCCTTTTTTTCTAAGAATTTCGAACATCTTACATCATTTCACGTCGTCGAATGCTTTTTCCAGGTCAACTAATAATATGAACGTGTCTCGAATTTTCTTTAGTCATCCTCCATTATCAACCGCAATGTCAGCATTGCTTCTCTGGTGGCTTTACCTTTCCTAAAGCCAAACTGATCGTCATCTAATACATCCTCAATTTTCTTCTGTATGTTATACTTGTCAGCAGCTTGGATGCATGAACTGTTCAGCTGATTATACGATAATTCCATCCTGATTTAGGTTTTCCGTGATTTCCCTAAATCGTTTCAGGCAAAATGCCGGGATGGTTCCTTTGAAAGGGCACGGCCGATTTCCTTCCCAATCCTTCCCTAACCCGAGCTTGCGCTCCGTCTCTAATGACCTCGTTGTCGACGGGACGTTACACACTAACTACCACCACCACCACCGATAATTCCTGCACTTGTCACCTCTTGCAGTCTTCCGAATTGTGTGGATGATATTTTTCCGAAAGTCAAGTGGTATGTAGCTAAACTCATACATTCTACAAACTAAAGTGAATAGTCGTTTTGTTTCCACTTCCCCTAATGATTTTAGAAATTCTAATGGGGTGTTATCTATCACTTTTGCCTTATTTGATCTTAAATCTCCAAAGCTGTTTTAAATTCTGATTCTAATACTGGATCCTCTATTGTTTCTACATAGACTCTTATTTCTTCTTCAGGTCATGTGCACTATATGTACAAATTTTTGTATTAAGACTTTTAGTAACGAAGCATCACAGGCTGATTTTTATACGACATTATTTATATACAACACAGAGCGTTTAGTACGCAAAATACGTGGTGAAAATAGTTATTGGACGGTGTAAGTTAAAGTATTCTGTGGCAGTTAAATAAAACGTAAGTGAACTAAATAAAAAGGAAGTGGAGGGACTAGATATGCATGTGCTATGTTCAGTCTAAATATAGTTTATGTACAGTCATGTTCAAAAGTATCCGAACGACCTGATTTGCATTTCGCCTGATTCGCATGCAACCGGCATAACGCGGCTATCTAGCAGGTCCTCTAATCGCTCCTTGGTACAGTCGTTTGACTATTTGTTTGTTGTGCTCGACTAGCGGCGAGGCACGAAAACGCCTGTGAATGGGTTTCTTAGTTTTGAGTACACTAACGAAAGAAATATAAAAACAACTATGAGAGTTATTGATTTATGATGCTTAGTTTGCAGTCAATTCTGAGTATTATTAGTAACTACGCTCCAGTCCCTAAACCTAGTTACAGAAATGCGAATCAGACGCATTACGTATTCCAGGCCGTAGCAGCTGCGACTTGGAGACACTAGCTATGGTCACTTCCCAGCCCGCTGAAGGATCACATCGGTTCGTCTTCTTCCTGCTGGTACTGTAACTGAGATATGGCAACAAGGCAACGTATGTTTGGCAACTCTGTGATCGACCAGTTACTTCCTGGTGTGCACGGAATTAAGCCTCAAAGTTCACTTGATTTTACCTGTCATTTCTATTGAATAATCTGAGTTATTATCGCATGAGGTGTAACAAAAGATTGTAAACTTACGGTTTTCAGCCCAGGAAAATCGTTGCAGGTGGAAATTGCAACTAATCTCGTCCTTTAAATATCGGTTTATGCGTTCTAGCCTCTATTGGCCTCGCAGAAGAACGCATACCCCGTCGCCAGCTCTGTGGTAACGTGCTGATTTGTGAAAAAGCTCCTGTTATGGTTCGCAGTTCCAGTCGCGCTGACTACAAAGTTTTTATCCCTTCTGTGAAAGAGCTACAAGCAGTCAGATCAAACATCAATAAGGAAACCGCAAGAAAGTACTTTCGGCTTATAGTGCAATGGTGAAAAACTTACAATGCTGCACAACACGTAACGCCTCTTTCCATCGCTAACAAGCATATTATACGTTTCTAGAAATACATAACTATATTTATGAAATGCCACATTTGCATACCTCTTGAGTATGACACAGGATACCAATTAAACACAGACCCAATCAAAATCTAAGTGAGTAGTATTTTACTAATTCGTGTCGATAGAGGCACGCTTGTGTACAGATACTCAGTTTTATTAAAACAGACTTTCGTCGTAAGGTTATCGTGGGTAGTATTATTTCATTTCTTATAATACAGTACACAATTTTAGTAAGGTTTCGTTCAGTGTTGTTGAAACAATAGTATACATGAGAGCGAAATTAATCATCAACGATATATGCGAATTCTGTGATGTTATCTATAACAGTCTGACAATGCACATGCAGTTTATTGTTTACGTGCATGTAGAAAACTTGTTCTGAGTTAAAGATGTCAAACAATGTTTGAAGAAGAATAAAATGCCACTACCACACGACAGCTAATGTAGAAAATACTTTTCTGACATATTTGGGCACGATGCGCTCCCCCCATACATAATACAAAAGCTTCGAGATGCATCTGCTGCCTGCCTGTCTATTAAACCTGAACAGAACAAAATGTCACAGAAGGTAGCCCTTTTTCCACATGCGACTATTTTGGGTTGAGAAGTGAAGGGAATTATGTTCAAAGTTCCATTAGATTGGTAACTTCAGCAGACAGCAAAATTGCGTTTTAAAAAAATTATGCAGTAAATGTAATCGAAGTCGCGACATCTTACCTATGGTGCACGACACTTACCATTACTCTACTAGCTGACACATGCTTACGAGAGCTCCAGAGTTGAACAACAATTCCTCCAGAACTTCTGCATACCACAGCGCTGCCAGATAATGCAAATGGCCGGGTCTAGACTTCTGAGGGAAACAGTTACAGCTTTTCTTTTGCGCTGCACGACGTTTTCTACAAACAGATAGCGCAATAGAATATCTCAAGTGGGAAGAAACACTTCCTATTTAAATTTCTGCATCCTACACTGTTGGCAGTTAGGTGTAGGTGGCAGTTACGTGATTTTATTTCGGTGATTACAAAATAGAGTCGAATGTATGCACTGGGTAGCCGATGCAGCTAGTTCATGGTGATTTGGTCCACCAAGTAAATGAATTTACTGAACATGCTGCAATTTAGTACAGGGAGCCTGTGTGTCAGAAATTTCATCCAGTGTGGCGCAACGGTGTTATGGTAGAAAAAAGAGTCATGGAAATGAGGATTTGGTGGTCTGTTGGACTGATGATAGGTTCTTATACCTGTGGTCTGGGTTCGATTGCCACTTCTGTGAATGATTTTAGATCGGGAGAGAAAGATTCCATTCTCTTCTGCCTACACCAAGTGAAGAAGATATAATGGCAGTGTGGTCTGAAATTCACATTAAAGATGATATTCCTTCGCGGCCAAGTAGACGTTATGTTGAACCACAATAAAGTCTGGAGTGGCGACATGTAGAAACTCTATCACCAGTAACCTTTCTTATACTAGTTATTTATTTTTTAGTGACGAAACAAACGGTATGTAGGGTCACAGGGCACTTATTCCATCTTTTATCTGAGCTTCTGCATGTCGATAAAATTGGTTCTGAACTGAGAATGCAACTCAGACCGCCCTTTACGCGGAATTTGATCCCTTCGTAACAATACAGCTCGGCTACAATTTGTTGTTTGTTCAAAACTGCAGATTCCTCAACATCTCCGCATATGACACGTGAATGGGTTCGAATCCTGGCCCGGCACTAAAGCTTTCATCATGTATTATCAAGCTCTAGCATGAGAACTCCCATCTGCTGGTGGATAATAATTGTGATTTTTAATGTATTTTCATTCGTTGTCAACATTACCGATATCTGACGTTTTTGACTCCCAGTGGGACACAGAACTATTTGCGAGAACACTGTAAGTACAAGATGTTATTCCGATCTGCTGGTGGAGAAAAATTCGGTAGCTGACGTCGCTGCTGGTGGAACAAATCCATATTTAACGTTCGTTTTCTCTAGAATATAACAGCGATATGTGTAGGGCTGGAGTCCTGAGAAGGAGAAAATTAATGTTTCGTCTCGTCATTTCAGTTAAAACATCTAGTTACTGCCGAGAAAATCCAATATGTCACAATTGGTTGTGCTTAGATATCAGTCCGATTAGGTTCTGGGTTCGAATCCCTGTCCAACACGAAGCTTTACCTCACGGAATTTCAAGTAAGTTACTTGTGGAGAAGCAATATTTAACATCTCTTGTAGTTCGTTAACAGTGACAAGAGCTGCTGGGTAGGAATTTGCGTCCGTTAAAAATGTTTGCGTTATGTAATTTAAAGTTGATATTTGCTAACTGATGCTGTCTAAAATCGATGTATATCAGTCTCTCATGCCTAATCAGGAATGACTGTTAGTTTGCGTCAGTCACGAAATCTTGCTTAGTCTGCCCGACTTGGGTTTGAATCCATATGCAGAAAGAGACAGTTCGTCGTGTCATTTGAAGTTCATACATATTCTCAACTAGCTGCTCGTGGATAACTTAAATCTTTAATGTCATTTTGTGTTAAATAATAAGTACTGTATGTTACTTTGAAGAGGAAATCATGAATACGACGAACTTACTATGTGCATTACGTATCTGACGTAATAATGAGAGTG
Organism: Schistocerca cancellata; assembly: GCF_023864275.1. NCBI lineage: Eukaryota > Metazoa > Arthropoda > Insecta > Orthoptera > Acrididae > Schistocerca > Schistocerca cancellata. The sequence goes on from NC_064627.1 coordinate 400,321,892, forward strand.
GTAACATTTCAGGTATGTCATTTATTGTAATAAATGTGAGCTTACAAGCCTTGAGGACAGTGTTTTCTGTGATAAGGTGTTCCCTAATATCTGTAGCATCGTGGTATTACTTTAAATTTTGAGTTACTGCGCTACAGAGCTGTGTTGTCTAGTGGTTTTTTTTACATATTTTCAATAGTCAAACGACTGTACCAAGGAGCGATCAGAGGACCTGCTAGATAGGCGCGTTATGCCGGTTGCATGCGAATCAGGCGAAATGCAATTCAGGTCATTCGGATACTTTTGAGTACGACTGTATATGTGCTTTAAATTACAACTATTTTAACAGGAACGAAGTTCATCCCGCTATATATTGTCACAATAAGTCCCTTAAATTCTTATTGTCGATCCTGGGAATTGGTTGTAGAACGACAAATAGTTAGCTATGAGCAATCACGTAATGAAAACACATGTGTTAGGTACAAAGAGACAAAGCTTACCACTTCAGCATCAATGTAAATGTAATGTAGGTTTCTCGCGGCGCAAATAGCGCATTTGAATCTTAATCACCAAGTTGCCACGAGCGATCTACTGCGAAACGTCTTAACTAAAGCTTGTTCAATCTACATATGACTGTTTCCAAATTGACGGTGGCGAACACGTGTAGGCCTACAATACGATGGCGGCAACTTCCATGTTCCTAGTAATAACGAAGCAGAGGCAACGACGAACTGCAATGAAATGTTGCTGGGAGAGAGACTCCCCGTAGTTTTGTAGTCTCGGGTGCAGCACGGCAGTGTGCTTCCTCCTACAGACGAAAGTGCCTATAGTCAACTTGACTGCGGGTGGCAATGCAATTGGTTCCTGTTGCTTTCGCCTGGAGGGACAGCTCAGTCTCTTTGCAGTCAGATTGATTAGATGTACTGTTCGTTCCAACAGATCGATAGGAAAGAGACCTTCTAGGATGTAGAATATGTCAAAACCTATGAACACAAGAAGTATTTACAGTGTAAATCAGATACGCCAATATACCTTCCCTACTGTAAACTAAAGGGGTAACTGTTACTGGCATGATTAGGAACCTGTCTAATATCAACTCGACGACGGAATATCAGTTGTCATGTACCGCACTGTTGGATATTCCTTCGATCGAGGAATATACCCATTTAGAATATTTCGTGGAACATTGTGTCCTTGTAAGTTTCTCTACTTCTTAGAAACATCTCTTAATAAGATTTGTTGCCGCATGATGGACGATCGTCTGGAAGATCAAGACTCTACACTATTGCATTCCAGTGAGCCAAGCACGAGAAGTGAAGTGAGGACCATTTTTCTAAGGGCAGTCCACCCCAAATCCCATATCACTGCCAGCCAGCAGGAATAACTTGGCGGTGGACATTACTTTTCCACTTTGGTAACAGAAGCAGTCGCTGCTGCTGGCGCAGTGTCCTACGCATTTTTGGAGGCGCTGCTGCCAGTGGTTTGACCTGGCCTTTCTTCCACAGCGTTCACGAACAGTATTGACAGGTTATTTGGTTGGTAATTAGTACTCTTGTTGCGTCCTTGCTGTTTATTTGCCCACCACCAGGGTCATCCACTTTGGATCTGAAGGCGGGTCCAGGTGGGTACTCACGCAGAGAGATTTCCCTGAGTCTTCTGCCACTCAGACTGTACCCTACATCAGTCATTAGACAACGTCGGATCTTCTGCTGACACGCCCGTCCCAGTACTGATCTATAAAAAGTCGGGTCAGTTGACCAAAGTCCTAATAGTATCCCCCGGCGATCTGCTCCCAAAGATCCACTTCGTAAGACGTGTGCTGCCCAAACACAGGGTGATCAATCTTTAACGCAACCTCTTTTTCCGACGTGCGGCAGGCCGGCGAGGCCAGCTGCTGTGCCTGCGCTCGGGTGACAGGAGGTCCGCAGTAAATATAGCATAGTTCGTCGCATCAGTTATTTCTAACACACAACATAAACAATAAAAAAAGAAAATAAGTTGATCACTTAAATCAAACAGGTAGATGTTGGAACTGCCTTTATTTGTTGTTCAAGCATTTCTGACAACTGCTTGGGAAACTGGGAAACTTGGTAAACATTACACTCCGCAGCAATTTCTTGAGGAATGTTAGTTTTAAGTTCATCTGCAGTGTGTGGTTCTGATTTCTACACTTTCCCTTTTAGTGTCCCGAGCGACAAAAATTGCAGGCCTTAAATTGGGGGATCATCTGTTGTTAGTGATAACTCTATTTTTAAATACGTCATGAATTTCCTGTAATGAGATGTGGCTGTACGTGCCGTTGCAGAGACTTGCTGAAGGGTCGCGAAAGCACGTTGCTTCTCGGCTAACTGGCCACAAAAGAACCACAAAATGTTTTCCATATGTCTCTGTTTATTGTTTCCTGGAGGAAAGTGGGGCCTACTATTCCCTTTCCGCTAATAGCGCACCAAACTCCATTTTTTTTTTTATCTTGCAGAGGTGCCTCGTTTCTTACTTTAGTCATTACGGAACTCTAACAACGGTTATTTTATATGTTAACACATGCGCTTTGGTGGAACCATGATTCCTCCTAAAGGAAAGTTGGGTGGGTCAATGTCTCTGTCATGCACCTTATTCAAAATCTAATCACAAAACCGGAACCTTTTTTGCAGGATCACCCGATTATTGCACTGCAGCTTATTTACAGGGCTGTAACTTCAGTAACTTTGTAGCCGTTTGAAGAGATCCATAAGAAATTAACATTTGCTGAGAACGACGTTGTACTTTTTTTTCTAAGAGCTGATTCCAGAGCATGCCCAATATCATTTAGAGTTTCGTTTGTAACTACTATACATACTTGACTGTGTTTCCTGTCAAGAACACTTCCCGTTCCACGAAATTTATTAATCAATCGATGAGTCGTACTGTGATTAGGAACTTGAATACTAGTAAATTCAACTTTAAATACCAGATCTCCCTACTGCACGTGTTGATTCTGAATGTATGGCAGAAATATACACGAATACTCTTTGATGAACAGACTAGTTGTATTTCGCGATTTCAGTCGAAAAACTGTTACGCTCTACTGCGACGCCTAACAAACACGCTATACCTGTGCAAGATTTCTGCACAAACATAGGTCTCGCAGCGGAGGGGAAATTACTCCCCACCAGCGCAGTCGCTGGCTGGCTGCCAGAGGGGGAAAAATCTCCGCCAGGCGGTTGCGTTAAAGGACTAATCACCTTCTACATTCATCATTTGTCTGGGACTAATATTGACAGTGCCATACCACTCACTGAAATTTGTCAAAATATGTACTCGCTGAACTTTGAAGGCCATTGCACTACATCATTCCCAGCTTAGTGGAGTAACCAGAACAAGCAGGCGCTGAGGCTGACTGTCGGTTACTACGCGATGATTTTTTTGTGAGCTAGAAGATTTGCGTTCATGCCAGCCATCTCTGTTGAAATACACGATACCGCTTGGTATGCTCTCCCCGACTCAGTGGGAATAACGTGAGGAGAAACTACATTCAAAGGCGCCACGATTGGCACAGGCCAGAGTATCCCTGCACCAGCGATTGGCTCTATGAATGGGAGGGGGGGGGGGGGGGGTGAGTGTGGTGTCCTTACTTCAGACGCACCGCGCTGGATCGCACGGTGTTGCCACTGGAAGTAGCCCCCCTTGCAGGACCTGGGAACCTAACAATAGTGACATAAGTGCCCAAGTTTTGTGTGTCCGTCGGTCAGCCGTGATACTCAAAATTTCATTACATGGTTTTTGTTCTCATACAAATTGCGCAGCGGTTTCAGCTACCCTATTTGGAAGTCTTCAAATTGCCCCTCTGTTAAGTCAATACCTGTCTCTATAGTGCACAACAGCTCAATATGGACAGAAATAATAATGTCCATTTCTCCTGCTTGCTCGATGACTCTGGTGTGCCTTCTACTCATCTATCTGACAAGCAGTGCTTACTATATGCTCACCTATCCCAGTAAACCATTCATCGACTACACTCAGTTTGAATTCGATAGTAGTCTGGGCCTCCTGATTCTACTCCTTGCTTCTTCAGCTCTAGAATCTGAGCTTTGAGTCTGTTACTGCCTTCGTTAAGGTGAGCCTGAAGGACTTCAGTGAACTATTTTCTAACTACATCTGTTTGTTACTCAATTTTTACATTCAATTCTGAATTTAGCATTCTGTGGATCAAACTTTACTGATATGTCTCTCTTTAATTCCGTAAAGTAAGCATCCTGCACTTGTATCATTACCAAACGTAGCCTGCACGTCTCGAATTGAGAATCAGTATTTTCCCCTGGTTTTAGTCTGCAACCAGCTGTGTGGAGGGTCGTCCGTTGGATCCCTCGCCTTCAGAGCGCTACAGCTTGTCGGTGTCAGAGCATCGTGGCACGTCTTGCAGCTGACGTGCATGCTCGCATTGACCGGCTAAACGGTGCCTGATGAGCCCTTGGCAGCTATTAAATCCACGGTGGTTGGGCACACTTCAACACGGCCTGTTGACCTTTCGCAGTTAGTACAGCTGCCTCCGCACCGGTTCTTCCGTACGCAGTGGAATGAGAAGGCACAACGTGCGGGGTGTCCCATCTCTCTCTCTCTCTTTCTCTCTCTCGCATTGTTTGCTGAGCCAAGTACTCTGGCGTAGTTTCCCTCATAGTTACAATCGAGAGTAACCCCCCTCTCTCTCTCTCTCTCTTAATAAAAGAACGTAAGAAATCGGTCGCAACCTATAGGACGTCGCTAGCGGGAAATGGATTGCACTCCCATCACCGCTAAAGGTCGGTCAAGTATGGCCGTAAACGAACTGGTTTGGTAATTAGTGAATCTTCATCACTCCCTGTCACTGTTACTAAGTCCCTTCGCTTGATTTGGGGCGCCGGCAGGTGTGGCAGAGCGGTTCTAGGCGCTTCAGTCCGGAACCGCGTGACCGCTACGGTCGCAGGTTCGAATCCTGCCTCAGGCATGGATGTGTGTGATGTCCTTAGGTTAGTTAGGTTTTTTTTTTTTTTGAGCCGCAGGTTTTTCGCGTGGAAATATGTACACTCTGTTGCTCTCAGCAGATAAAAAAGAATCTTCTGTTCTCTACATCATGGAGACAGCAACCTTCGTTACCTACAGCAGTGAATTCAGTTGTCTTTATTGAATTCATTTGTGCAGCCGACAGGAAGAAAACTAGGGACCAGCAGCAAACAGTGGACTGAAATGAAATTAAATATTTTCACGGTAAAAAATGCGGAAGTGCAAGGCAGTCTTGTTGCAAAGAAGGGCTTTTAACCAACCCACACTTCTGGGCTATATTGCGAGCTGTCGAATTGTTGTAGGACAAGATAAGTAAATATGAAAAACGTTGAGAATAAAACGAGAAACAGACTGATAATCGGAGAAACTGATATGAAATTTGGAAATTGAGAATCATGAAAATAAAATAGGCATTATCAGTCTCTTAATACAAACACATAGAAAGGGGAAATACGACAAAGCTTACCGCCTTAGCATCAATGTAATTGTTAAGGACAGTTTGTCACGGTGCAAATAGGTTATTAGTATCTTAATCATGGCTAAATTTTCCACGAGCATTCTACAGTGAAACATCTTTACTAAAGTCGATCGAATCTACATATGGTCTTTTTCCAAAGGGATGGAAGTCAACATATGTATAATATAATGCCAACAACTCTATTACTAATAGCAAACCCAAACCAATCATGAACTGCAATCAAATGGGACTGGGAAAGCGTCTGTAATTTTGTAACCTGGGATGCCTCCTCCAACAGAAAGAGGCCTCTTAGTCAATTTGACTAGGGGTGTCAATGCAAGTGATTCCTTCCGCTTTCGGCTGGAAGGATAGCTAGAGCTCCTTGCGCTGAGGTTGGTGACCCTGTGGTGGCACCAGTTCTCCAAACGCAGTTATGATTAGTGTTATTACTCGTAGGGGTGGCTGCAGCTTCAGTTTGAACGTAACGGCCCAGAATGTATAGAGGATTTCGGCATCTTCTGAAATTTTTTGAATTAATTATTATAAAACATGTAAATTGCTCCACCCGATCAGCACTTAACTGCAGAAAATTTTATACTGTGAGCACCCACAGCTGAAAAATTGTATTATGACGAAAAGAGCCGCTTCACCTGCATGATGAATATTTATTTTTGAACCAACCAGTTTCACGGCGTTAGAGCCACATCTCCAGGGACCCATATTTGTTTTATAACTTGGTTCAAGCGATAACCGGTAGACGACGCAATATTCTCTGTCCAATTGTAATAAAGATGTTCAGCTGCAAAGAGGTCTGTAGTCAGTATTTTAACTTGACTACCGACTTCTCGACGGTTGAACATTTTAATACAATTGAACAGAGCATGGGATCGACGACTGGTTATCGCTTGAACGAAGTTATGAAATAAATATGAATTCCTGAAGGTGTGGCTCAAACGTTACGAAACTAGTTGGTTCATAATAAATATTTATGATATAGACAGAGGGGTCTTTCTCATCATGAGACTTTTTGAATAATTGATTTAAAGTCCCGTGACTTCTATTATTGAATTCATCAGTGGAAACGAGATTTTAATTTAAGTCTCATTCTTTGTAAGGGGACTGGCGTGGACACTTGTTGGAACTTCGGCACGTTCCTTACAGGTCTTGGAAAAGTTTTCAGGTTACATTATATATGAGAGCAAAAACAAATTTCACAACAGCTTGTAAGATTTCTTTGTAATTTATCGACGTAGGAAATACTGAATATTCTTATTTCCAAAAATGTTCGACTCGTGTATCGTATGTGAGGGGTCCATCCACTTGTACGTGGGGCCCGATTTTGTAATATAATTAATGAAAAATGAGCTGAAACGGTTGTCATATGTAGAAGAGATTGTATCTTTGACATCTCTGAACCAAAGATGTTGCCTGAATGGCAGAATCAATTTTTAAGTAGGAGCGCGCGTTGCGCAGTTGCAGTTGCCGTTGCACTCTGTTATAGGTAGGATCTAAGACTTAAAGCTAGTGGCTAGCTGTGAAACTTTAGTTGGTCTATGGACGCAGGATAATACAGTTTTTATAAAAAGAACTGAAGAATGATGATGTTTGTGCGCACACAGACCCAGTAAATGTTAGGTCGTAGTTATTTCTATAAAAGTGTAAAGTGTGTATCATTAATTTGTAAGACTAAAAGATTATCAAGAACTGAAGTAATACTGATCTTTAACGAATATTGACCGTTTTCCGTGGCAATTAGAGAAGAGTAATGAACTAATACTGTAACTCAAAGGGAAAGCAATTGGAAAAAATCTGTAAGGTAACGATTTTTGTATATTCAGTTTGAAGTATGCTGCACCGCAGTGCTGGTTTCGCTGAATTTTACAGTACTGACACTTGAATGTAGGAACCAAGTATTTTACATCAGATTTTATGTATAGGTTGATTAGGTATACCCGATTTGTTATATTTTGCGTGTTTTGCAATCCTGACACGGAGAAGTTAACGTCGGACTTTTTCTCAGGTAAGAATTCTAATGTTTTTGATTACGACAGTAAGTTGAGAAATTCACTGATTTTGAAGTTAATGCAAGATGTTTCATATCAGATTCTGTGAAGGAGAAACTTTATTTTGAATTCAATTTTCAAACTGAAGCATTCGGTCTTAGCTTATCCCCTTATCAGTACTTCATCCTCTTCCATGTCGTTTTTATTTAAATCCAATGAATGTTTTTCTAAAAGGAATCATTTATCAATCAGAATCACAAAAATATTAATGCGCCACAATCAGAAAAGTATTAATGTTTGTAACAGTTTCAATGCGGGCAACGTTGCACAGCGCTGAGCCAATATCCAGTATTTTCACCGAATACTTGCAAGGTTATTCATTTATCAGCCAATCTACTCATATTATTTGTATGAAGTTATTTTACGGCCGGCATTGCACTTCCCTGTGATAAGATTGAACATTTTCTGTGCCTTCTGTGGAGAGAACAGAATACCAAGATTACATCAGTTGCAACTCTAGAGTTAAGAAAAATTTATTTCATTGTTTATTTGCACAGGGAATTTTGTCAGTTATTGTACAGAGCCATAGAACTCTGTGTTCACTGAATGTTGGTTAGCCCCGTATTCCGCCTTTGAAGAGTGTCGTCAAACAAAACTTTAATCTTATTGAAATGTTGAATTTGAAATAATGGAAATGAAGCTAATTAATTCCCAAAAGAAATAAATTGTTTGCCCAGCCAAAACTATTTAACTGAAAGTCAATACTGAAGTGCATTATAAAAGTTACATAACATTAAGTGTAATATCTGTCTTTAAATACCATCAAAATAAAACTCTGCTCAGCTCGGAATAAAATAACTATTTAAGACTACCTTCACTGTTCCTTAGCGAAACACCTGAAAATTCTGATTACGCGCTGTTAGCTCACAAGAATGCAAAGTGAGATCTGCCCTGAAAGAAAAGTAACTTACCTCCTGCACAGCATTCTACTTTGTGCCTGGTGTACCGACGTTCTCAAAGGCAAACTGAAATCAGCAAATGACACAGACAAAGGAAAGGAATCTACTCTCAACTGAATTTTTCTTTGTTTATCAGCTACGATCTGTTGCTGCATGTGGCCTAAGTTGCATGCACCCACGACAAAATATGTAAAACGTTAGTAAGAATTATGTAGGAGGGTTTTACTTGAAAGAGAAGCGTTCTTGAAAAACGAAACTACGATTATCATCAAGAAAGGCCGGACTGTACAGCTTAAGAAGATTCCAACAATTATGAAATTCACTCATTACAAAAATCATATGCGTTTAAACCAGTTGTGTTATTTGTGACATAATGAAAGCAAAGATATCCAATTAACACTAATTATAAATATTATTAGTTATCTAAGGGGTGAAGCTTACCTTCAATTAATACTTCTGTCAAACAAACATTTCATTCTCGCTCGTACGTTATTTACCTTAAAATATTCCTCCAAAATTCTTCTCCAGTTACACAGCCAAGAACATATCTTTACAAAGTAGTTTTCATCTCTATTAGAAACTATTCCAGATAATTTCGCCCGTATTCATAAATATCAGATCTGCTTCTCTAAAACTACTCGCTACTACGTCTCTAATAAGAATATTCTAGCACTGCGCAACCGACTGACCACCAAGCGCACCACAGATTACATTAAACAGAGTCAAGGATCCTATCCACTACTCGTGTAGCACGCTGATGCATCTTTGTCCTAAAGGTGAAATATTTGCAGTGGCAGAATACATATGAAAACTTCACATAATCCTCTACGTGCATAGCGATAGGTTCTGGGTTCGTACACAGTTATTTTCGTACCCTCATGTCTCTCGAATTATTTTTATGATTTTCAAGTGCCGTATATCTTCTAGAACTTGAGTAATTAATGGGACACAATGAGTCTAGATTAAACTACATCATCGTAATTACTACTGGGAGCGAGTCATGCAGGTTTTGGGTAAAGATCACTCATTGAATTTGTCTGGTGTTTCCCACTTTATTTCTTTCCCGTAACGAATGCTTTTGCTCCGTAAATCTAAACACCTTACATCATCACCATCCCATGCTGCACATATAATATTTCATTTTGGCAGGTATTTACACTTCTCTGAAATTAAACGATCGTGTGATATTTCCTTCGGGTTTCGGCCGCCGTATTGCAAGTCTTTTTAGTTGACTTCACCTCGCTGACTTTCGTATCAATGATGATGGAAACACAACACCCAGTTCCCTGCCGGGAATCGAACCCGGGCACCCTCGCATGGTAGGCGGCAACGCTACCGCTGCGTTACGGAGGCGAACACACCTCTCTGAACTATTTCATGTTACGTCGTCGATATGTTTCTACATAATAGAATACGGATTTAGGATAAACCAAAGACAGACGAAAGAGATGACGATTAGCAGAAACGAGATTAGTGGTAAACTAACCATCAAAATTGAGGACCATGGAGTAGACGGAGTGAAGCAATTTTGCTACCTTTCAAGCAAAATTAAGCAAGGATGACATAGAAAGCATGGATGACACAGGCGAAAAGGGAATTCCTGCCCTACATAAGTTAACTAGTATCAAAAATCTGCCTTAGAGAAAGAGGAAGGAAGGTTAGAGTTTTGACGTCCTGTTGGCGTCTAGCTCATTAGAGACGGAACCTAAGCTCGGAAAATTTCAAGGATGGGGAGAGAAATCGGTTGCACCATCTCGGCATTTGCCTGGGGCGATTTAGGGAGATCACGAAAGCTGGTTTCAAACGTCGTCGTCTCTCACAATGAGACTTCAGTGTCCTAAACACTGGGGCACCTGGCTCCTTACAGAAAAAGGAGGAGAATCGTTTGAGATGTGGTACTACAGAAGAATCCTGAAATGTAAGTGGACTGATAGGATAAGGAATGAGGAAATTCTCCGCGGAACCAGCGAAGATAGGAACGTGGGGAGAACACTGGCAAGAATAAGGGATAGGATAATAGGACATGTGTTAACACATCAGGAAATAACTTGTATGGTACTAGAGCGAGCTATAGAGCGTAAAAACGTATTAGAAGATGGAGACTGGAATACATCCAACAAATAATTAAGGACTTCGGATGCACGTGTTACTTTTACAAGGGGACTACCAAACCTGCTAATCACTGATTTCGATAGTCTTAGATACGTTGTAGAAGGGCCTGGTCTGAGTACCTGGCTAACGGTTTTCCATGAGACGGCCCCTAGTTTCCGAAGAAATCGATGTTGAAATTTTAAGCGTCCACGCCGTACCTGTCACACTAATGATTTTTCAACGTAGCTAGAGTAACGCAGAGACTAAGGTTTACGGCTTCCAAGCAGGCGGTCTGGGTTCAATCCACGCCCACGTCCATTTTAAATACAATACGGTATCGTTAGATAGTATACGTCACGCAAAATTATTCAAAACAGTCATTTTCTGCATAGTGATTTCATTAATAAAACAGTCATTACTGGAAACGTTCTTCAAATGTGTATTACAATTCTTACAGAATAGATTATAGAATCATCTTTTTCGCTACTCCTTGCATGTCCTGCTGTGCTTAAACAGAATTCGAGATGGTGTTTGTAGTAGAAACGACCGAGACACAAATTCGTAGAGCACCACGTACATTTAATGAAAGCTACTGCAGCTCGCACAGAGTTTTCAGAAGCGAAACAGAAATTCAAGAAAACTTCTTTCTTCAAATAACTGCGATGTGAACTGCGCATGTTTGATCATTCCCATAAAACCAGATGCACTGAATCGCCACAGAATTAAAAAAAAAAAATCTACTTTTATGAAATCTTCTCTCCAAGTGGTTTGTGTAGTAGCCTTTAGCAAATTGGGAGCATTCTGAAACTTTTTTCATCAACGTTTTAAGTTGCTTGTAGAAGTAAGCGGCAGAGATTTGAGAAAGTGCAGTACATTTGAATAGGACATATTTTACGGTGCAAGTGCGTGCTTTAATGTCATCTACAAAGATTTTGTGGTAACGTGTCCGAACAGACTGCCCTCACTACGAATCAATAATGCGCAGAAATTGGTTTTCGTCCCACGTTGGGAAGGATGATAGATTTTAAAAGTCCTTCGTACAGCACTTTCGTAAACTTACCTGATTTTACACAGGTCAGAATTACATTTTATAATTTATGAAACAACTCTTCAATATTTGCCTGAACAAATCACCCAAATTTCTCAGACGGTTCCTGCATACATAAGAATGGTTCAAATGGCTCTGAGCACTATGGGACTTAACATCTATGGTCATCAGTCCCCTAGAACTTAGAACTACTTAAACCTAACTACCCTAAGGACATCACACAACACCCAGTCATCACGAGGCAGAGAAAATCGCTGACCCCGCCGGGAATCGAACCCGGGAACCCGGGCGCAGGAAGCGAGATCGCTACCGCACGACCATGAGCTGCGGACATATACATAAGAATACGTAAGGGAGTACCTATACTGACGCAGTTATACTGTGCTTTGAATGAACGACCAATGTTGGTCAGAAAGGTTTCTGCTCGTTTCGCAAGGGATTTATTGAACGTCCATCGGTACTGGCAGCCGGTTTGAGCCGTATGAATTACATATTCGAGTTCACAGTTACGGATGAGTACTTCCGTCGGTTTCTGGAATCATCAGCAGCTGCTAAAACTTTGTCCATCGTTGCGAACTCTTTGGAAGTGCCCAAATATTAACAATTTTAACAACAAACCACAAGCGGAATACAGCAGTGTGATGTATTGATTGTACTGTTAATGAAGTAATTACGGCGAGAATTGTGTATAAATAATTTGGTGTGTCAAACTATTTAATGACACTATAAACGATGCAGCTGTAGAAAAGGAAGAACAAGGGAAAGACTGAACCCGTACCGCCACTGTGATAGCCATAATGCTGAGCACCTGCGCTACGCTAGCTCAGCCGAGACACGATTAACGTGAGAAATAGAGCATGTAAGCCCAAAACTTTCTCGAAAACTAGGGTCCGTCTCATGAAGAGCTACTAGCCAGGACAGGTTCAACATACGTTAAGACTCGTCAGGATCCCTGATTAACAGGTCTTATGGTCCCGTTGTCACATGAAGAACTGATGGCATGCCGCATGTATCCCGTCAGATGTATGAGGACAAAAAGAACGAATTACTTTCTCTCTGCCTCAGCTCATGTCCTCTGTCCTGGATAATGGTACCTGTATGTCATGCACTACTGTTGTTCTCACACTTAAAGCGTTTATCTAAAGAATCAGACATTAGAACTTGATCACATAATTGATGGCTCAAAAGTATTGCTCAGTGTCATACTGAATTGCATCTGTGTTTCAAACTGAGGTCATTATATTTCTCTCGTGCAGTAGATGTTATTAATTTTTATTACCATTCCACGCATTAAGAGCTGAATGATTGTGGTCATGCGAGTAGAGTGTACTTGTTCTGGTCGAAAAGTCTCTTTCGCTGAGATATTAATAATGTGCAGATCGGCTTGTGAACTGTAGTTGCTGCTACACGTGCTCGCAAAACATTATTTTTGGGAAAGTGCTTTAGTATATTTATCTTATCAAGTTAGCTTGTTAAGTCTGTGTATTTCTGAGGAGATAATTTTATATAGTTTCTGCGTCTTGTGTGAACCGTTGCAATGATAGTACGTGCCTGAACCAGTCTCATTTAAAGTTAATTATGAATAATCCTACTCTTATCATAGGGAAATAGAAGCAAAAGTATGTCGCTTAAGAGCAGTATACCAAGCGTTCAACACACATGTAGTAGTAACATCTCGTGACGTTTCCGTTTAACGCTATTTAGGTAACCCATTCACTATGCAAACTGCAGGTAAAAACCATTTTTGCCAAAAGCTTCATGTTAATGTTATACAGTAATCTAAGTTACGTAAAGAGGTTTTCCCCTACGGAATGTTTAGTTGCTACAATCTCACATCCACCAGTAGCTACACTGCAAGCGATTGGTTTTAGATCTCAAACGTTTCCATCTACATTTAACTCATTTCGCATCACTTGAAATCTCAGCGGGCCGCTGTGGCCGAGCGGTTCTAGCCGCTTCAGTCTGGAACCGCTCCGGCCGGTGTGGCCGAGCGGTTCTAGGCACTTCAGTCTGAAACAACGGTACAGCTCCGGTCGCAGGTTCGAATTCTACCTAGGGCATGGATGTGTGTGATGTCCTTAAGTTAGTTAGGTTTAAGTAGTTCTAAGTTCTAGGGGACTCATTACCTCAGATGTTAAGTCCCATAGAGTTCAGAGCCATTTGAACCATTTTTGAAATCTCATTTGTTCCATACCAATCTTAATTAGATCCTCTCACGTACTGAGACATCCATCAAGAGGTCTTTAAGCAAGTCAGCGTTTCCCTGCTGGGCTAATCAAAAGTCAGTGAAGTGGCGAAGAAGCACGTAAAGTTCGGGCCAAGGTACTCGAGCAACTCAGAGCCGATCATCAAATGGTTTTTACGAACTGTCGTTTTCCACCGGATGTCTGTACTCCACGCCAGCGGCATTGAACGACAGCAAACAAGTGAAGGTCACAGCAACGTTTCGACATATGGAGGACGCGACACTGGAGAGAAAATTCTCTAATTGGTACTTTGTGTATAATAGCTGTAGAGTACAAGTGCTACGATTAAGAGTTGTTATGTATGGGAAGCTGTGTAACTGGGTTGCAGGATTGTGTCAGAAAAACTCAGACATTTATGCAACAGAAACGACTTGGTCATAAGTCTCAATGGATAAAGAAGATACTGGGTCACACTTATTATGCGGTGAACAGCAAGGGAACGTGTCTACAGATAAACTTGGGTAATGGCGGGGAGCGCTGTCAAAATCATTTTCTATCAGAACTGTATTAGTAATTATTAAGTAATTATCTTTCGTTTCCCTTTGTCTTCCACGTTTATTCTTAACATTATTTTGTCTTCTGTGTAAGAGCTGACATATATCCAAGGAACGCATATGCCCGTGAGAAAAAAATCCTCACGCTACCAATTGACAGTGCTGCACTGGTTTATAACACGAGGGTTACTCGATGTATGCAGGCCTGAAGATCGCATAATGTAATGCCGAAACTATGCCTAACAAATAAAACCAGAATAACGGCTGTTGGTATTTTATTGTTGGTTATTACGAATGTGTGCCGCGGGTTCAGTTCTGAACTCCAGGCAGGCCAGTCCATTTCAGGAATGTTATTGTACGCAAACCACTGCGACACGGATGACGCTTTACGATAGGTTACATCGTCATGCTTATACAAATAATATTCATCTCAGAACTGTTGCTCTAGTGTTCGCACACCACAAGCAGCACGTAATTTCGTAAAATGTGTTAATTACCTTCCACATTTAGCGCTCCTTTAAGTACAATATGGGGACCACATGCTCACCATGGAAGAAACCCACATACCATAACAACACTTCCTCTTTACATCACTGCTGGCACTACACATGATGGCGGGTAACGTTATCCCGCCGTCCGCCAAATCCAAACCCTTTCGTCGGATTACAGCGGGGTACAGCATGGCTCATCACGTCAGATCATCGGTTCCAAACACCCACTGTCCACTGCCGTCGCTCTTGACACCACCTCAAACATCGTTAAACACTGACAACAGAAATGTGTGGCTAATCAGGATTTGCTCGACCACTGTACTACATTGCATTGACTTCTGAATTATTATGCGTATATTGGATATAAATTCAAAGGAGATGAAACGTCTCCCTTTTCTGTTTCCAGGTGGGTGATCGAGTTACTAAGTATATTAAGAAAAGTTGATCTGTTCATTAAGTATCGCTATTTTTAAACACAATAATTGTGTTCAATGAATTATTCATTGAAATGGTTCGCATGTATTCAGAGGACGACCATTCCATGTGTGAAACGAAGCAAACTGTAATAAATGAAACCAAATTAATCGGATTTCAAGGAGTTACATGTACCAAGTGTTGTGTGGGAAAATATGTAGAGACGGTCTGTCTCCTATAAATATCAGAATGCAGTCGCACTAACTTGTAAATAATGACTCAATGGCAATATTGAAGCGTGTAGGAAAATAAATTGTTCAGTAATTCAAAACTGAGTTAACAACTACGAAGCTCAGTTCAATCACGAGTACTTAACGAGTGTGGAGAATACATAACAAAGTAGTAAATCAAACAACACATGTGATCGAACGATTACATAACATAATGAAATGAACTACAACAATATGTGCTCGTCTTCACGAAACTAGATACATTGCTCAACGCAAACCACGTAAACTGATAGGAGATGAAAGCACCTCGTAATGTAGACGCTGCATTAAGAGAGACTGTGGAGTGCGCTGATAAAAAAAAGAAAGCTGTTTCAATTAGATAAGAAAAACCTTAATATCCCTACAGAATACTGAAAGGTGGCTACACTGAGCCACAGCGCCAAAGATCGCGCCAGAGAGTATTGTTCCGCCGCTTCCACTGGCAGTGCTTATTGAGACGTAGCGGCAAGCAGTGCTTACCGAGAAGTTGTGGTGGACACTGCTTGTCGTGAAGTCAGAGGGAGATGTGGTAGTGGAGAGTGTTGTTCCATGTTTTATGCAGTGGTTTGATGGGAGAGATAGCAGATGTTGTTCTAATGGAGATATTGTAATGGTCAGAGTGCATTTCGTCAATATATATGGAGGTATTTTCTTTTATTCTTTTATTCTTTCAGTGACCTGAATAATGTGTCATTACAGGTTCAGTCAACAAAGCATCTGGCGTGTGTTCTTGTATTAGAGTGGAATTTCGGTTTTCTTGCACAATTACAGTATTTGTAATTTTCTTTTATCACATCAGTATAATTGGTATTTAAAAATTCTTGTCTTGTTGAAGAAGAACCGTGCCAGATGTGCGTTGAGTCATACTACCACATACAGAACAGCTACACTTGTGTTTGTTGTTTCGTAGGTTTTATAGTTGCTGGGGACTTAATTAATTAATTGTGTTAATAGAAAATTTTCATTTCATTCTTTGTTGTCATTCTAAGCAGTCAGAATGCGTACTAAAACTAGTCAGGGCCAGCCGTTTACGAAACAGCGTAATAGGACATACAGCTACTAAAAATATTTGCATTTATTTTAATTAAGCCCCCATGCACTTGGCGAGCCTGCCAGGATCGTCCCTTGGAATTCTTCTGATTGTAAAAATAGTAGACCGTAGTATTGTTGTAGTAATTTGTAGTTAAGTAATTGTAGTCTATTTTGCATGTGTAGATTTGGTAATTGGCATTCTTCTAATGGTATTTTTCAAAATTTAATTTTTAATGTATTGTCTATGGGTTTGACAATTTAGGGCAATTATTTCAATTGTTCGATTAATCGTGTTTGAGGGAAACATTTCATGTAAATGGTATTGTTGGAGATAAAGAGTCATTGTGTGTAATTTTCGTACAGTGACGAGTTTTGTATGTTTTGTAAATGATTACGCAATCAATGAAAAAGGCAAAAATGATGAATAGTGAGAATAACGAAATTGTTAACATGGCGAACTCGCCAACAGAGGAAAACAGTATCATGAATAATGAAGTGGAAAACAATTTAATCAGTCGAGAAAATAGTCCGGAACCATTTCAAAATTTTTCTCAATCAGAAAATTCACAGAATACGAGATTAACGATAGAAGATTCTGAAATAGTATCGAACACAGATAGCTTTACAGCTATGACGAAGGAAGCTAGTATTGCGGAAAATGTTAGGGGCGAAAAGAATTTTGAACCATTTAATATGGAGCAGTTGATGAGTGCAATATTAAATTTAAGATCTGAATTAAAAACAGATATGGGAACAATAGCAACACGGTTAGATTTACAAATGGGAACAATGGAGCATTTACGATCTGAATTAGAAACACGGGTGGGAACAATGGAAACTCGGTTAGGATCTGAATTTAAAACAGTGGCAACACGTTTAGAAACAGAGATGGAAACAATGGAAACACGGTTAGACTCACGAATAGGGACATGCTTCAAAAACATGAAAGATGAATTAAAGAAAGAAATCAGAGAAGAAGTACAACCGATTTTGAATTCTCACAGTAATAGATTAATTGCAGTAGAGATTAGACAAAGGGAACAGGATAGAGAACAGGAAGAAAGAGATCACGTGATAGTACAGAAATTTTCAGAGTTAAATTTACAACGTGCAAAAGATAAGGAAGAAATATTTGAGAGAATCGAGGAATCCGTACAAAATGACAGATTAAATAACCTAACACAACAGTATGAACAGTTAACTACTAAATGCGTTAATACTGAAACGCGAGTCGCGACACTTACGGAAGACGTAAATAAACAGAAAGAACAAATTGGTGACTTATCGGAAAGAGTGGAGGAGATTTCAGATAAACTGATAAATCTTAGTTTAAATGGGGACAGAGATTCAGATGACACAGCTCCATTGCCATTTTCAGAAACCGAAGAGTACCAGAGCATAAATAAACATGTTGAAAATCAGGGAAAATTTAATGAACGCGTGAAAAGAGAATTTGAGGCATTAGAAAAGCAAGTCAAACAAATTGAAAGCAAAATCGTAGGAAAGGGCGGTAGAAGAAATTTGGAATCACCGATAGCAGCGGGTTTTGAAGAAAGTAATTTATTTCATTTACGAGAAGCAACAAGAGAGCGCCAGGCGCGCGAGCTTGACAATAATCGACATTCGGACTGGGACAGACGCGGTAGGTCTTTGTCGCCACGCGGCGAAAACTTTGACTATAAACACTTTTTGACTGTTCAGAAATTTAAGATCTTCCGCAATTTTAAGAATGACATACATCCATGTGCATGGTTAGATCAATTTATGTACGCACTCCCACCAAATTTGCTACTAAGTCACAAACTGAAATTTATGTGCGGCTATTAATGTCCTCAGGGGATTCACTACTCTAAGTGAATATGTGCCGTAGCGAGCATAGGGCCCCAAGCTGTAGTGGTGCTATTTCCCTTTTAGTTTTCTGTACCGCTGCCTACTCTTTCACTATTCTTTGCATCTGTCAAAACAACTCTTCGACTATCAATCTATCTAGAGAGTAAGTAAACAATAACTGGATTTGACTAATTTACCCAAAAGTGATTTCGGAAATTACCATGTGGAGTTACTATATCTTCAGCAGCATTCATTCGTAGCTTAAATGAAATTTTACCTGTTTATCTTCGTGACAATATTACTTCATATGTTGACGACATTCTTATTGCTAAAAATTCTTGGAGTGAGCACAACAAAATTTTGAATTCATTATTACGTATTTTTGCAAGAGTTGGCATTACGGTGAACTTAGAAAAATCTGAATTTGGTCGTTCTCAGGTGAAATTTCTCGGTCACATTATTTCTACAGAAGGTATTCTTCCTGATCCAGAGAAACTAGACGCAATTCGTAATTATGCTGTTCCTACCACAAAACGTGATGTTCGTAGTTTCCTTGGTGTCTGTAATTTTCTTAGACGCTTTGTTAGATTGGACAATTTGGCCACACCTCGTTCGATCTATCTGGAAAGTTCTTTTTAAACGAAAATCGGTCGACAACTCTGTTTGGTTAGTTTGTATTCCTGATGAGTGGGTTAATAAGCTGATTTGGTATACGCATTTCAGTTATGCACACTTTGGTCCCAGAAAATGCTTTCATAAATTACGAGAAAATTGCTACTTCAATAATATGGAAAAACGTATTCGATTTGTTCTTGCCAAATGCAAATTATGTCAAAAGGCTAAGCCGCCAACAGTTTCTCACAGAGCACCGTTGTTTCCTATCATTCCAGCGAAATTAAAGGACATGGTTGCAGTTGATTTGTTCGGCCCAGTGGTTCGATCTACTAATGGTTTTGCGTACATTTTCATAGCAGTGGAGTTGACATCAAAATATGTGTGTTTTACACCGTTATGCAAAGCAACAGCTCGTTCAGTATCTAATGCTTTCATTAACCATTTTCTTAAAGAAGTTGGTCATGTTGATAAGGTTATATCAGATAATGGATCACAGTTTCGTTCTAAAATTTGGTTTCGTACTCTACGGCGTCGTAAAATTAAACCAATTTTCATTTCACTTTTTCACCCCCAATCTAACGCTTCAGAGAGATGGATGAAGGAAATCAATAAATTGTGTCGTCTTTATTGTCATCAGAATCACAGAACGTGGGATCAGTATCTTCATATTTTTCGAAACATTCTGAATGAACTCCCTAATGATTCAACTTATTTACTGCCTTTACTGATATTAAAAAACAAAGCACCGACAAATCGCATTTCTGAAATCGTTCCTTTTCCGCCTACACGGAAACTGCAGCATTCTGAAATTGTCAACCTGGCTCTACGAAATATTACATCTGCGGCTGCTAGAAGAGAGAAATCAGCTAAGCGTCCTGCTCGTTTAAAAATCTTGTCAGTTGGTCAGAAGGTGTTAATTAAGTCTCATCGATTGTCTCACAAAGGAAAAGGCTTGTGTCGCAAATTTTTTCTGCTTTATAACGGTCCATATAGAATTCGCAAAATTATTCATGATAACACTGTTGAAGTAGAAACTCTTAAATCACGACGCTCTAAGGGAATACATCATATATCAAACGTTAAAATTTTTGTGGAATGACATACTTTCGAGAAACGAACAGTTTACGTAAACATGCAGAGAGTACAAGGATACCGCGCTGTGTTTTGGCGGCGGCATATACTCAAAGCAACAGTCAAGTCTGCGCGTCGCACAGGGCAGTCGTTGACCGCAAACAATTGCTTTCTACGTCACGCGCCTACAGCTGATCGAGCGCTCGGTGCGAATGCACTGACAGCCGTAAACAAAAACAGTCTTTCTCCGAAAAAAATCAGTATAAAGCTATAGTGACTTGATGAATTATGTTATTAACATTCAGTATTTTTCAGGATACGGTTCTATAAAATATTTAAGAACTTCAGGTAAATTCTGTGCGTGTCCGACGTCAAGACGACTTGCTATCGAGAAATTTTCAGGAAGAATGTAATTTCCAAGAAGAAACTAATAAACTAAAAAAAAAAGGTAACGATTAATTGAGTTCATTTTTCAGGTAACATATTTCCACTTAGGTACGTACTTTAGACGTAATTTACTGCTCGCGATTACGTGATTCATACTTTGTGCTAATTACATGTTCTATGAAATTACTTGTGAAGCGACGTGCTTGCGTACGTTAACTGATTTTGACAATGATTATTAATGAACTGGGTTGTAACTTGTGTATATTATGCATCGCTTGACTGCACTGCTTTTTCGCTGATGTCATATTTTTTAATTATGTGCCTGCTGTGCTTATTTATTTAAATTATAATTGTCACCTGATTAATTGTGCTGATGTGGTTAGGTATGTAAGTTATACTTTGTGATTTATCTGCTTGCGCCATCATGTTTATTTATTAAGATTACATATGAACATTTATTTGCTTACGCTGATACAATGGTAATGACCTGTTTAGTACGTAAGATATATGTTTACTGCTATGCGTATGGATTGCATATTTACACATTTCTGCTTGTTGTCATAACTATACTTTAATTTGGTATATAGAAATGCTGATATACTGTGTAAGAACATAGAGTTTAGGTCACACTATTGTATTAATTACAGATTGTTCGCTTGGCAGAGCCTCGTTGTAAGAATTGTGCTGCATCCACTTGTTGACATTCTGTTCACTACTGGTATATTTACTCGCTATTGCTTGTTTTGCTTACGCTCAGTGCTTTATATTTTAACATAAGAAAATGAACTGCAGTAATTCGACGAGCGACTTTAGTACAAGAAACATCACAGAAGTCACATGAGCTGGAGGTTTTATGGAAGCTGTATAAATTTATGCTAATAGGAAGGAAGCTAACGATTTGACATACCGAAACTAGGTTTAGACCATTGACAGTTTTTACACTGCATTTTTCGTGAGCAACTGAAATAGGAAGTGACACTTGACACAAAAGATACTCCACATGTTTGCTTCTGTTTGCCATAATTCTTGAAGTGGTGTCCACACTGTGAAAAATTAGGATCATTCACACTCCGGAATCGTACTTAATTACTGAGAGTTATTCGAACTAAGTCTGTTAGAGGTCATGTATGCATTCTTTGTTTATAATTCATAATGAGTAGAAGATTTTGGTCAGATGGATTACACAGAGGTTGTGTGTTGACAGTGTGTCTTCGGATTGTATGGGATGATGAGGTTTGCATTAGGATTTTATCTGTACTTATTCGAGGAGACTGACTAGAGGAAAGAGTTGTTATCGAAGTGAAATGATACTGGCAATAAGGTTTATATGTATCGACGTATTGAAGAGGTATTATTGAGGTATTGAGATTATATGAAGTTGATTGGAGTTTTGGTGTATAAGAGGTAAAATAAGTGAGGTGCATATTTTTTTTTGTTGGTCTATATGGAACAAGGAGGATGAAGATAGCAGACTAGAACACTAAAGTGGAAGGAAGATTGTCTACACACACTTTGTTAAATCACTAAGCAGTATGTACTTTTTTTGGAGAGAGGAAGTTGCATATCTTGGCACACTGACAGTTGTTCAGCAACCGTACATTTTGATCTGGCTTGGCAAACATTGGTCTTGACATGATGACTATGACGTTGACTTAACTATTATTGACTGTTATACATTGCTGCCACTACTACTTGATACACATGATGAACATGAAATTTTGACAGAAGTGGATTTACACAGTTAACACTATTCAATTACACAGTAGTACTTAATGTGGATGAAAGATGAGTGAGTGTGTTTTGTGTGTTTTCCTTTCCTAATCCTACCCACCTATCTCCTAAATATTATTTTATTTATTTGTAGTGGCTTGCACTGACACCCATAAATATTATAGGTTTACTGATGTTTGTGTATTTGTAATAGTAATATGACAATTATCTAATATCATTTGTGTGTTTATTAGAATTTGTATGTTTAGTGTAAGAGCATTGTAAAAGCATTTGTATGTGTATTCAAACTATTGTTCATGCTTGAACTGTCTGAGTAGTGATGGTGAATATTATGAACTGTTACCTGCACTTTTCAACATGATGTGTGACACTTAGAAATGTTTAATTTCTGCTGATGAACTGTGTGATAAGTGATAGTAAATATTATGGACTGTTACTTGTACTTTTTCTACATGATTGGTGCCACTAGGACATGTTTAATTTCTGCTGATGAACTGTGTGATCAGTGATAGTGAATATTATGGACTGTTACTTGTACTTTTTCTACATGATTGGTGCCAATAGGACATGTTTACTTTCTGCTAATAAACGCTGGTGAACAGTGTGATCAGTGATAGTGAATATTATGGACTGGAGTCTGCACCTACTCAACATGCTGGGTGCCACTGATGAACTGCTTCTACTGAAATGATGTCACCTGATGGTGTCTGCACCTACTCAACATTGCTGGGTGCCACTGATGGACTGCTTCTACTGAAATGATGTCACCTGATGGAGTCTGCACCTGTTCCACAATGCTGGGTGCCACTGATGAACTGCTTCTACTGAAATGATGTCACCTGATGGAGTCTGCACCTGTTCCACAATGCTGGGTGCCACTGATGAACTGCTTCTACTGAAATGATGTCACCTGATGGTGTCTGCACCTACTCAACATTGCTGGGTGCCACTGATGGACTGCTTCTACTAAAATGATGTCACCTGATGGTGTCTGCACCTACTCAACATTGCTGGGTGCCACTGATGGACTGCTTCTACTAAAATGATGTCACCTGATGCTGTCTGCACCTACTCAACATTGCTGGGTGCCACTGATGGACTGCTTCTACTGACATGATGTCACTTGTTGCTGTAGCACCTATTCAACATTGCTGGGTGCTACTGCTGGAACTGTCAACTACTTGTTATAAAAGCATATTATGTGAATATTTGTATAAACAGATTTTTTGTGTATTACTGTTTGTGAAAAGTTATGAGACTCTTACCTGTACATATTCGTCATTGCTGACGCTATTGATTGAACTGTTTAACCACATAATACTTGTGTAAACTATTATGTAAAGTCACATGTATGAAAGAATTTGTATTGCTTAGTGTATTTTATATATTAGGCTATTGAAAGGTCAGTGCAAAGCCAAAATTTTGTCTAGTTATATGATATTTACGTATTAATATTATCTTTTATTTTTGTCTATATTTTTTTGACGAATTTGGTGGTATTTTCACCACCAATGCTGGCAAAAATACCATCAAATTCCAGCCCGTGGAGGAAGGGCATATGAAAGGTGGCTACACTGAGCCACAGCGCCAAAGATCGCGCCAGAGAGTATTGTTCCGCCGCTTCCACTGGCAGTGCTTATTGAGACGTAGCGGCAAGCAGTGCTTACCGAGAAGTTGTGGTGGACACTGCTTGTCGTGAAGTCAGAGGGAGATGTGGTAGTGGAGAGTGTTGTTCCATGTTTTATGCAGTGGTTTGATGGGAGAGATAGCAGATGTTGTTCTAATGGAGATATTGTAATGGTCAGAGTGCATTTCGTCAATATATATGGAGGTATTTTCTTTTATTCTTTTATTCTTTCAGTGACCTGAATAATGTGTCATTACAGGTTCAGTCAACAAAGCATCTGGCGTGTGTTCTTGTATTAGAGTGGAATTTTGGTTTTCTTGCACAATTACAGTATTTGTAATTTTCTTTTATCACGTCAGTATAATTGGTATTTAAAAATTCTTGTCTTGTTGAAGAAGAACCGTGCCAGATGTGCGTTGAGTCATACTACCACATACAGAACAGCTACACTTGTGTTTGTTGTTTCGTAGGTTTTATAGTTGCTGGGGACTTAATTAATTAATTGTGTTAATAGAAAATTTTCATTTCATTCTTTGTTGTCATTCTAAGCAGTCAGATTGCGTACTAAAACTAGTCAGGGCCAGCCGTTTACGAAACAGCGTAATCGGACATACAGCTACTAAAAATATTTGCATTTTATTTTAATTAAGCCCCCATGCAATACATAGCATCTGTTTTTACAGAGCATCCGCGGATGGCTTTCTAAAATAACATTCAAGTGTCACTCTACATCTCTCAAACCTCTTCTACGGGGTTCTTGCATCTTCTAACTGCATGTTAGAAGTCTTACTTTCACATGTTTTGAGTTGTTCCTACACATCCCTCGCCCTCCTTCCCCCGTCTAATTTACATTCGCACGGTATATTGTTATTAATACCAAACTTGTGATACTAGTATCCTGTTCCCTCCCTCCCCCCCCACCCCCCTCCTTCCTATCTTTTCCCTTTTCCTTTATTTTCAAATTATTCTTTCTTGACTACCTTATTCTTTCTAGTCCATTTTAGTAATGTCGTTTATAATAGTTCAAGGAAAAATAATTGAAGCAGATAAATTCTTAGAGATTATTATATAATATCATGGGATTCTCGTAAGCAACTTTGAGTTTCTTCTTTTTTTTTTCTTTCAAGCTGATATAGGAAAAAACTAAGAACCATGTTAGTGGACACTGTTGGATAATTTTATCTTAGTATCGGTCAGATTCATTGAACTGAGTTTCCAAACCTAACTATACAATTTAGAAAAATACTGCACCTACTCGAGACTGAACTATGGTTTATCAGAAATTATGTGTATCCATTAGTTACGTAGCCCCGTGTGACAGTTTTTTCACTTGTATACCGTATGTTTCAAAAACATGTTTCCTTATAATTTGGATAATTCACAGCAATTTTTATTAATGCACCATTTTCAACTATGTGACCTTTTTTCGGATTTTATACTTTTTACTGTTTACGAAGTTGTTCAGTACCTGACGATTGCAAATTAATCCGCCGTCGTTAATAAATAATGTAACAAGTAATTTTAATTGATTATTTCAAATTCTCAGTTTTTCAGCAGATGTAATATGCAGAGCGCTGTATCTACAAAGTGGTGTTACACAGACGTTTGGTGACGACTGCTGCAACCGTTCCGTAAGAAACTCCCTGAATAGTACAGAGGTCTAAGATGGAAGGAGGTGCTTGCTTATTTTAGTGAAATATTTCCTTTATATATATAATGAAGAGAAAACACGCGATTATTTGCGTGCATAGTTCAATGACTTTAGAAAAAATAAAGAATAAGAGATGCCTCAATTTTTTTCCTATAGTTAGAAATATCATTACTTAACGCGACAAAGTGGTTAAATAGTAAGGCATTGATATGTGTTGATAGCTGATGCGATATCTCTTAGAGTATGCAGGAAAAAATCGTTAGACAACACGCATTATGTGACTCTGTGAAAAATGAGAACTGTCCTCAGGAAAAAAGTGCATGTAAAAGTAGAAAAAGTGGACTATTATTTCCCAGAAATGAAAGCAAGCAGTAAGAAATGCAATGTGTTTTAAGTGTAATTTGGCAAGTAAGTTATCAGTTTCCGGCGAGAATAGTGCTAATAAAAGAGTGGGATTTCAAATGTGACGTATACAATGTTTTGTAAATAAAATAAAAAGTTTCCGTTAGAAACACGAATACTTCGGATTAGCCGAGTTTTCGGTTATCTGTGTGGTCTCGTTTGCGCGTTGAGGTGGTTGATAGGGATCTGCCCTGACAGGCTGCTGGGACGCACGTTAAATTTATTGCATTGTCATCCGTGATGGACACCATCTGTCGGGATAGCTTTGTGGGTAAGACTCAGTTGTTCTCTTCGTTTTCTTCCGCATTCCCTGTAAAGAAATAGCAGATCTAGCTTCATTTGATTTGTGAAACAAATTCATCTTTTTCAAATTACCTAGAACTCACCAGTCAACTAAACGACGCAGACAGAATATTAGCTAATATTCCACCGTATCGCCTTTACACCGGCATCATGCCGGTATAACACTCCGTTTCATTTTATCCGACGTGACGCTTATCCTCATTTGCGTATTACATCAAGGAATTCCACGTAAGACAGCTATCAGTCTCATGTTCACAACAGATAAATCAAAAGTTCTAAACGTTGTAATTACTCCGAAACTAGCTGTCAGCTTTTGAAAATCGGAATGCCATTGAATTTGTCCCTTAGAACCACGTCTCAGACAACATAAATTGGTGTAATTCAGTTTTAAAAAGCGAAATAGATAAGCACATCTCCGTGATTAATATAGCTGCGAAACAATACCATACGTCTTTAAGTGAGGAATTTTCCTCAATTCATCTGAATGAAAACAGCATTACGACATCTTTAACAGTTTTGGAAATCAGAATGAGATTTTCACTCTGCAGCGGAGTGTGCGCTGATATGAAACTTGCTGGCAGATTAAAACTGTGTGCCGGACCGAGACTCGAAAGGTAAAGGTCCCGAGTTCGAGTCTCGGTCCGGTACACAGTTTTAATCTGCCAGGAAGTTTCAGTTTTGGAAATACTTAGGGAACAGTTTAGCTGAATCACTGTATGTCGCCTTACTGAACTACAAGGTGTCTGGCTGCTGCATTGGGTTCTCAGTTATACAGGGTGAACGTTAATAAAGCCGACAAACTGCAGGGACGGATACCTGACTGGAAATGGAAGAAGAAATGTCCTATGAACATGTGTCCGGAAATGCATCGTTGCCACGGTAGATAGCGCTGACGAATGACTGCTCCTCTGACCACCACGTGTCGTGTTTTTTTTTTTTTTGTCTGTTACAGGCTGCGTGACCGATGCAGTGTACTACAAGCTGCAGAATGGTCTGGTATTCATACCAGGAAGAAGCCGAGATGGTGTTTGTATACAGCTGCGGGCTTTCAAATAAAATGAAATGTGGTGGTGTGGTGGCCCTCAAGTACGTACCCTCAGACTCAGAGTTGAAATATTAAAACTTTGGCTGGTTTCGTTGTCTAGGGCTGGGATACGTAGTTGCCGCATTACAAGCCAAATACTGCTGAGTCTACAGTATACGATATGAATATGCACATGAATCGAATGGTCAAAGGTTCCTATCACTCGGCAATTGCGAATGTAACGTAGAAATTTATAAATAAAAAATTTCAATAAATAGAATCTGCAGGTACTAGCTTAACGACCTTAAATTATGAGTATGATAGTAGTAGCAGTACTTTTGAGAATGTGGTATATTTCTGCAAAACACTTATTAGTGCCGATGGTCCAGCAATTAAATAAAATATAAATTGAATAACAGGGAAACAATAGATTCCTAAAAAAAATGGTTCATATGGCTCTGAACACTATGGGACTTAACATCTGTGGTCATCAGTCCCCTAGAACGTAGAACTAATTAAACCTAACTAACCGAAGGACATCACACACATCCATCCCCGAGGCAGGATTCGAACCTGCGACCGTAGCGGTCACGCGGTTCCAGACCGAAGCGCCTAGAACCGCACGGCCACACCGACCGGCATGAGATTCCTACTTATGAAGAACAACATAGCTTGCGAGATATTCACTTCTGAACGCATACTACATCTTCACTGCAGAAGCCACGGAAATCACACAAGAGCACAGGTCGGCACTCCGAAATATTTCTGTCCTCCACGACCACGCGCAAACTGCTCCACTGTCAAAGTCTTTCCGCCGACTGTCTGCATTCGACGCCGTACTGTCAAGCACCTTCCGTGTCCTGCGCCGTACTGTTCTCCCACTCCCATCGAGTCTCCCCATTCACGACCGTTGTGATTGACTAGAACGCTCCCGCTATGTCTTCAAGGTAATGCACACTCACAAACATAAAACACTTTCGAAATACTGGATTTACATTCAAATAACTTGAAATTAAATAAATATTCCTACGGCTGGACCATAAACAAGCTCTAACATACATTATTAAAAAAAATGGTTCAAATGGCTCTGAGCACTATGGGACTCAACATCTTAGGTCATAAGTCCCCTAGAACTTAGAACTACTTAAACCTAACTAACCTAAGGACATCACAAACACCCATGCCCGAGGCAGGATTCGAACCTGCGACCGTAGCAGTCCCGCGGTTCCGGACTGCAGCGCCAGAACCGCTAGACCACCGCGGCCGGCATACATTATTAAATACATAAACAAATTAAATAAACATATATCAAAGGAATAGCAAGCGAAAGTAGGCCAGTAGCCTAATGTCTCTGTGCTTTCTAAAACACAGTAAATATTTGACGAATTTCTTCATGAATAGTATATATCGGATATAAACAAATATATAGACCAACAAATATATTTATAAGCATGCTGCTACCGTTTTTTCGTGTAACTGTGGAGTAATTATAGCCTGACGCGATCGATAGTAATCTGCCACTTTGACCTCCAATAACTCATGTACTATTCAAGTTACATGCCTGTAATTTATACCAATTTAGGTTTACACTAATAGCTTTCTAAAGACATGTCGATCGAGAAAAGCGGTTAGATTTTGGACTTTCGTTGCTGGGAGTTACTTGTATAATTTACAGTCAGATAGTAAACTTTAAACTAATAAAGATATTGAAAATCTGATTACACCATCAGAATTGTCGTGCAAATGAATTAATGTGCATGTTTCTTTTTGTGGTATCATCATTCATCTGGCTACTTTTAATTTCTGTACGACCTGTGAAATGTCTGCTATTATGGTTTCACAAAGTCCGCCATCTTTAGCACTACCGGCATAGACATCTCCTTCATCGACACAAAGCACCGTCTTCGTCTCAGCGTCAACATGGAATTCCCAGCCACGCGATAGGGCTGGACCCCTCTTGCTTCGGCTAACGTCCGGCACCACGTGGTTGGCCTGCCGAGCTGTCCACACCCAATGAGCGGCCCGTGCGACCATGCCAACTGCGAACTTAGAATATTTTCAGGACGCCACAATTGACCCGTTACGTCACACGGCCAAGCATGTGGAAACGGTCGAGAGGCAGCACTGCTACACCAAAACCTCAGAAACTACGTCACACAACATTTCAAGCACTTTTTGAATGCTTATATGATAATATGTCCTTCAGGCAGACGAACATGTGGGGAGGCGATTGAATGTGCATACACCACATTTGGAGGACCGGGCTCTACAGCACACTGAGACTAAGTGTCCCGCCCACATGTTGCAATCCAAAGTACTATTACGTGTATCCAGCATGACAACCGGTACTATCTCACCTTCAATCGCTTGGAGACCGCTTTGAACATCTGTTGTGACGTGAATGCGACGCAGCTCTGTAATGTGTTCCGGGACGATTTGTAGTCGTTGCACGCACATCGTCCATTCCCGGACACTCGTTCATCCATTTCCAGCCAGGAATTCGTCCCTACAGCTCACTCGTTTTCATCCTGTATATGGAAAATGAAATGATCATTTTGAGTCATTGGCCGGGAGACCCCTTACGGGGCAGGTCTTATTACATTCGACGCCACATTGGGCGACCTGCCAGCCGAATGGGAATGGAATGATGAGGAAGACAACACAACAACCAGTCCCTAAGCGGAGAAAATCCCATACCCAGCCGGGAATCGAACCATGCTGACCTTTTATTTTAAAATCTCATTTTGTTCTATATTGTTCGTTGACTTTGTTCGTGGCGGACGTCCAATGACACTCGTTCAGGTTGTTCGTTGATCCGTTCACTCAATTTGTTACAGAGGATAGCTAAACCCTCTGACCGAACACGCTGAGCTACCGTGCCGGCAAGCATTCAGCTATCGGTGCGGACATCCTGTATATGAATGCTCACAGTCACAAATGATACATAAATTTATTTATACTTATTAACGTAAATTAAACTGCATTTTTATTCAGTTATACCCGTCTGATTCCACGTCTGCTTCAGTTTATATAAAAGGAGCTCCTCGCCAGACCATTACGGCCCAAGGAATGTCTGCCGGCCACCGTGCCATCTTCTGGTTTGCTGCGTCATGAGCATACGTTATGGAGGGGCATGTGCTCAGCACACTGCTCTCCCGGCTGCTTTACAGGTTTACCAGACCTTGGAGCCGCTACTGCTCGGTCAAGTAGCTCCTCAACTGACATCACAAGGCTGACTGCAATCCGCACCAGTCCTTCCGCCAAGTAAAAGAAAAATACTTGGCAGTACCGGGAATCCAAACTGAGTATTCCGTCTGACAGCCATCTACGCTTACGACTTTTTTTTAACATGCTCTGACCACTTTTTTTTGCAAGCGCTCTACAGATTTTTTTTAAAGCAGTGGACCGGTGTGGACCACTCAGCTACCAAGGCAAACTGATAAGTACTTGTGTGCTTTAGGTAATTATATATGTCACAAGCATTCCAACAATGCATTGGAAATCAACATTTATTATACAGGGGCGTGCTGAGAGTTAATGGCTCCGAATTTTGTATATGAAAACTCTTAAAGCTTTTCAAATAAAACAAACGTTATTAACATTATATATCTTTATTCTTCATGTCTGCATGTTTATTTCTCAACATGGTCAAGCTGGCCAACGAGAGATCTGTTTGATGATACTATGACTGTAGAATGTTTGACTTTGTTGATGGAGTCAGAACATCAACTCTGCCCGCACCGCTTCGTCACTCTCAAAGTGAAGTCGTCAAAGGTATTCCTCAAGTTTTGGAAACAGATGAAAACCGCATGGGACCAAGTCGGGAGCGTATGGAGGATGATCGATACAGTGAACCCAAGGCGTCAGATTGTTACAGATGTTGCAGTGCTCATGTGTGGGCTGGTATTGGTATGCCGAAGGAGACAGTGCTTCATATGTAGACGAACTCTTCGAATTCGAAACTCCATTACAGCACGCAGTTCTCACGCACCCGCAAATATCTCTGCAACAACAATAGATATCCAAAACCGACTTTCGCGGGTATCAATGTGAGGCAGGGGCTCATGAAAGTGAGTACTATGAGACATGCTAATATGTAAGTAATTATTTTTTTCAACACAAATTATTTTTTAATGGACGTCTGTATTATTTCTTTCGCAATTGTTATGTTACAAAATGTTACAAATGTTACAAAAATGGCGTTAGTAGCATAGCAATATATGAATTGCATCCAGAGAAATTACAAAGCGAACTTGACGCTTGAAAGAAATGAAATGCGTCGCTATTGCACATTCGGAGATGAACACTGAACCGAAATCACGATGTGAGTGATGTACTTAATCTTAGTTTCACTTTTATCACGATGGCCGAAAGCAATACTATGGTTTTCTGCCCCAAACATTGCCACCTGCGTGTGTTATTTATCTACGTGCACATTACGTGACAGTACCGGTCAGTGTACCAACCAAGAATTCCTAAATCGATGGATAGGACGGGGCAGTCCTGTTCAGAGATTTCCAGCGCGGTCGCCGGGCTTTGTCCCCATGAATTTTTCGTCTAGGGACATATGGAAAATGTGGTGTATCAGAAGTTTCAAACAAAAATGGACAAGCACGAAGGCTCGTATTACCGCCGCGCGTGCCGCAACAGCACCACAGACACTGCCAGCAGTGAGTCGATCAGTGTTGGAGGGTGCACAGCGGTGTTGCCCTGTAGATGGTGATCTCTTTTCCAACATACACCGAGCGAGGTGGCACAGTGGTTAGCACACTGGACTCGGATTCGGGAGGGCGACGGTTCAATCCCGTCTCCGGCCTTCCTGATTTAGGTTTTCCGTGATTTCCCTAAATCGCTTCAGGCAAATGCCGGGATGGATCCTTTGAAAGGGCACGGCCGATTTCCTTCCCCATCCTTCCCTAACCCGAGCTTGCGCTCCGTCTCTAATGACCTCGTTGTCGACGGGACGTTAAACACTAAATATCCTCCTCCTACAACATACGTTGTAGCGTTTCTGCTGTCAGAAAGGTGAATGCATACCAGCGTACATTTTGAGTGTTTCTGAGAAGACTTATGTTTCTTTTGTAGGAACTATTTTATATTTGTGTGATATTTTCTCCATGTGCAAAAGTTCAGTTCTATCGTAATTAACAAAAATGTTCAGTGGCACGTCCTGTACGTGTCATGTGCCATTAAGTAATTAATGTACAGCTGCGCGGGATTAGCGGAGCGGTCTAAAGGCGCTGCAGTCATGGACTGTGCGGCTGATCGCGGCGGAGGTTCGAGTCCTCCCTCGGGCATGGGTGTGTGCGTTTGTCCTTAGGATAATGTAGGTTAAGTAGTCTGTAAGCTTAGGAACTGATGACCTTAGCAGTTAAGTCCCATAAGATTTCACACACAACCAACCAATCTTTTCTCCACAGGTCACTTTAATTTTCCTGTAGGCAGTATCTATCTTACCCCTGGCGATATACTCCTCTACATCTGTAGCCAAGATAAATAAAGTACATACGAGTAAACCCCCTGTTTTTTCGATGTGATTGGACATTAATATTGTTTCCTTCAAATAGCAATAAGTACAGCGTTTGTCGTATTGTAGTACGCCAATCACATCGAGATTACTGTCAAAATGGGGTTCAGGTATGCATCTCGAGATGTGCAACAGCGGCTCGTTTCGTTTACGTCAAGTGTCAACTTCTCTTTGCAAGTTCTCGGGACGTTATACTCGTATATCGATGCAACTAATGCCATTCGTTTCGCGATTTTTTACATTATTGATTGCTTAAGAAATAATACTTGGTGTCAATTCAAAAAATCATGTTTGTGCTGTAAATATTTGCTTGCTTTTTATGATGTCTATAGTATTTACTTTCATGAGCCCCTGCCTAACATTGATACCGCAAAAGCCTTTTCTCAGTACCTATTGTTGTTGCAGAGATATTTGCGCTGGAACGATTAAGTGGGCCGCCCATTCTATGCAGATTAAACAGTACCCAGTAAATTCTTCTGTGGTGGAGGCTGCTTAATATTGTAACATTAAGACCAAATATTTCGGCCTCTGTGGCACGTAACTTTCATTAAAATTTGTAGTGCAACTGTACAGATACATTTTTAACGTGCTCAACAAAGGTGCGCGGGTGACACTGAGTTGGGGTTCATAGAGGCTACCTTTGCCGTTTCATTCTCGTAAGCGTGAATGTCGCATTGCTCTCCGACCACGCCACAGGAGGGTGCGGAACAAGACGCCAGAAAAAGCGTAAACACCTTCCGCTGATTTGGGTCATGTCCAAATTTCTTCGAATGACTTTGATATGAGCTTATTCTTCTGCATTTTAAATCACTAAAAGGTAGCATAAATGCATAAACGCCATAGGACTGGATGTCAGAGGTTGGGGGCGAGTATATTCCCTACTGACTGTAATTTTAGAGGCCTACATTGGCGATCCTGTGGAGAGCTGCTGCAGTGGTTACGTGGTGCTTCCGCTGCCGCGCTGCCTGGCGGTCGTTGGGACAGGTCACTGCCCGGTGCGTCCTCCACGTGTTTGGGGCCACGCGTAACGGGAGTACCGTCAAGCCGATTCGTGTTGGCGAGCTACTTGACTGTTCCGCTCACCGCTAGCACCTTTTCTTTGAAGGTAAACGGCTGCACAGCTAGCATGCAAGTCCTGTCGGCTCAAATGGCTCTGAGCACTATGGGACTTAATTTCTGATGTCATCAGTCCCCTATAACTTAGAATTACTTAAATCTAACTAACACCACGATTTTTTAATGTTGTCGGAGTCGTAAGTAACACTCGTACACTTACAACCATGAACAAAATGTCGGCCTCCTCCCTCCGATGTAAAGCAATTTTCTCTCGTAACTAACATAAACTTTCTCAGTACGCAGCGTAGCAACGACCATCTTTAGTGCACTCGAACAGATATCTAATCGGATTAAAGCCGACTCGGTGAAAACCGTTCCGTAATGATCGATGAGATCCTGAATGTACAGCAGACGAGACTTCGTTAGTTGTTTCTTCGTTGCAGCCGTTAGTACTAAAAGCAGCAAAACACTTCTGTAAGTTGGAGGTCGTACTGAAAAGTAAGGTTTCCGAATTTCTATGTGAAAACTCTTAGAGGTTTTTAAGTAAAACAGTTTTTTTTTTTTTTTTTTTTTTTACATTCTACATCTCCATTCTTCATGTCACCATACTTGTACCGGTCTGCCGCTAGAGGGCTCCGAACGGTAGCGTGTAACATGGCACTGTGTAACGTAGCTACGTCTGAGCGTGAGGAACAGCGTGCTGTAACCGAGTTCCGAATTGTAAGAGTTCTTACCCACATGGAGCATCCTCTTCTTCGGCACGACAATGCCAGGACATACACGAGGAGGCTTAAGTGAGGTTGTGCCTCCGTCAACAAAGTCAATCATTCTTCACTGACAGTTTCAACAGACTGCTCTCCCGTTGTGGGAAATGTGTCGTCGCCAGGATGACTATGTTGAAAACATAATGTTGGAATACGTCGTGAAACCATGCACACAGGTATGCAAAACTTAAGGAGAAAAGTAAATTTTCGCATGATGTGTCAGTGGCTAGTAACATAGCTCGATGGAACTTTGACTATACAGAGGGAAATGCTACAGTATAGTACAAAAGATGACTGAAAGAAATACGCAGTGAGAAGAAAATGTCATGATAATTTATTTCAAAGACAATTATTACACTGAAATCGCCACGCTTCTGACAGTCATCTCGACACTACAAAAGGTGCAAATAATTCTTAATAGGCTGTGCATGCTCTGTGCATGCTCGTCACGTACACTCATATGGTGAGAGGCGGGAACACGTAATGAACCCAGGAACATTGTTGAACCATATTCTTTTGGTGGTGCAGATGTTGTTGTGTAGGGAGTCATAATTTTGCATGGATGTACTGGCCTTCAAATATTTCAACACGGTAGACTCGCAGGTTTACGATATTGTGACGCTGTGCTTCTTCCCCACGTGCGTCTTTTCAGGGGTGCATCCGGAGAGGATTTTATTTTTCCGGACGTGCGTGGTTACATCGAACTGCGCAGGTCGAGGAGGTCTTGGAACGAGAGAGTATTCGGCGAATGGACGGGCCTCTCCATTCGCTCGAGTTGAATCCCATCTAGCAAGAATGGGGTGCGCTATGGAGATGTATTGCAGTTCGTTCGCACGGAGTTACCGTCCGCCAGTTGCCAACGGCGCTGGTACAGAGACAGTACGCCCCACTTCAAGAATCCTTAAAAAATTGTGGCCAGCAAGGCAGTATGTTATAGAGCATATACCACCGTCCGTAGTGATCACACAGCTTAGAATACAGCCTACTTGGACTGTGTTTTCATTGTAAAAGCAGGTTGAGGATGTGAACCCCGACAAAAATTATTTTTACAAATGTTAAGAATCAGCTCTCCTCTTACGTCATGTCCAGGTTATCACCATAAATCACGATGACTTCACTGTGCGAATAGTTATTCTCTTTGAATAAAAATGTGATTTATGGTAGTTACAGTGCGTATTGCTTTCAGTTATCTTCTGTGCTACACTGTAGCATTTGTTTGTGTGTGTAACCAAGTACCCTCCAGCTTTGTTTCTCGGCAATGACACATCAACCGAAAGTTTGTTTCGTCCTTGAGTTTTGTCTACAAGTGTATGATAAGCAAATGACAGGGTTCATTTCATTGGTACGTTACGGTACCTTTCGGATGATGTCGGCTGCAGAGAATGATATGATTGAAGTAATTCCGAGGTGTGTATGAATCGTGTTACGCTGGAGAAGCAAGAAAGACGGTCTCGAGAATCTGGTGATCGTTTGAACAGCGAGACCATTCAGACACTCTACGCAAGGCACAATATATCTCGTGAAAAACCTTGAATGTAAAAAATATTGTAATGGTTCCCTCAGAAATACACAAATAATAATTCACTATTTTAAGTTCAGTAATGCAACTGTAGTAGTATCAGAAACACTGTACAACGAAAGTGACATACGCTCTACATAGACTTCTCATACAGTACAAGCTCTAAACGATGAACAAGAGGAGATATGAAAATATTATCAGTAAAAAAGACACTTTCTGCAATTTATACACTCACGGATGGCACAAAAAATGGTTGTGAGCACTATGGGACTTAACATCTGAGGTCATCAGTCCCCTAGAACTTAGAACTACTTAAATCTAAGTAAGTTAAGGAAATCACACACATCCATGCCCGAGACAGGAGAGAACCTGCGACCGAAGCGTTCGCGTGGTTCCAGACTAAAGCGCCTAGAACCGCTCGGCCACAGCCGCCGGCTCACGCATGGCACAGTGGGAGCTGTGTTTACGTGCCTTCTGGAAGTTTAGCCAGCAAATTAACCCTTTCAGGCCTGATTTTTTTCTGGGAGAAAGAAATTTTTCTATGCGCTCTAATGCTTGCTCTTAGGTGATATTTTAATGATTTTAGTTGCAGGATTTATGCATATATATCTACCAGTTTTCATAACATGTACACTTGGATTCTCTTTATGGAGTAAACTGATCATTCAATAATTACCACGCAAAATAATAATAGTGAATTATAAAGTGGAATATAACTAACCAACCACTTCAGCGTAGTCTGGCGGCCACAAGTTGCTGCTTACTGGTACAGTCACACGTTGATATTTTTGCAGTTCTGCCCAACAGATGGCAGAACGTATACTTGTTAAAAAGGTTAAACATTCACAATTGTGTACATGAGGTTTCCATTGGCGAAAAATATTTCTGTAGCAGCTAATACCCAGCCAACATTAATGTACACAATTAAAGGCAGAGACTCTGAAACGCTTAACACCGATCAATCAGCGCGGACAGCTGAAGAACACCATGTCACGCCTGTTGATCCCACGGGTAGATACTTCCAGTAGCTCAAGGATGACGGGTGGAGATTAAATCGGCGACGCCCGGCAGTGAGTTCACAGAGGTGGATCCTGCGCCGTAGGGCAGGGATCGCCGGTCGGCGCGTGTCAAGGGCAGCCGCTCTGGCGGGCAGCAGACAACCCGGCCGCAGCAGCGCCGTGTACCGGCCTCCAGTCTCCAGTCGCCTGGCTGCCGCCGCACATACAGCAGCAGTAGCAGCACAACTGCGGGCTTGTAAGTCAACAACACAGCTGAGCAGCGCCGCGTGCTTCGCAAGGCATAAGCGCGCTAACTGTTGCATCTTTATTGTTGTCAGTACGGGTCTAGTTCCGAAAAACACAAATATTTGAACTTTTCTTCCGACGTTACATCGAAAACACTTTCAAGTTCAGTGGGTACCTTTTGTTTGCGACCTGAAATGTTTATTAGACTAAGACATAGATACCTAAGTTTAAATCGGAACTATTAGATGTACAACTTTGCTTGCCCCGTTTTTTTCTGGAAGGAGGAGGCTTCGTTGCAAAAAAAAAAAAAAAAAAAAAAAAAAAAAATACAAATCAAAGTATTGTTTTTCGCTGTCCACTACTTTTTTTGGTTCAAATGGTTCTGAGCACTATGGGACTCAACTTCTGAGGTCATTAGTCCCCTAGAACTTAGAACGAGTTAAACCTAACTAACCTAAGGACATCACATACACCCATGCCCGAGGCAGGATTCGAACCTGCAGCGCCTTTAACCGCACGGCCACTTCGGCCGGCCACTACTTTTTTCCGTAGTTCGGGCAGCGTACTAATCTCGCGGTGACAGAACTGTCCGTAATTTGAGGAGATCCGTGCATCGATCCAATTTTGCACTTGTTCATATGACTAGAAGTGCTGGTAAGCCAGACCGTGTGCCACTGATCGAAAAAGGTGGTAATCGGAGGAAGCAATGTCTAGAGAATACGGCGGGTGGAGTAGGACTGCCCAATTCAGCGTTTCCAAGCATGTCTTGACGGATGTTACGATATAGGCCGACGATTGTCATGCTGGAAAATTACCTATCGTTATATTGTGGCCGTTGGTCTTCAACCCTCGGCTGAAACGCATCAGTTGCTTGCGATACGTTTTCCTGCAATTTTTTCCTCTTTTACGTAGCTTCGAAAAGCTACTTTTCCGGTCTTCGACGTCTAAATCAGCTATCTCGAAGCGATGAAACCATTCTCGGCACGTTCTGTCACTAATAAAATCCTCACCGTAGGTTCTACCCAGGATTTTATGAGCTTCAGACACAGATATCACCATGTCAAAGTGTAAAATTATAACTTTCTGCTGACGACAAATATTAGGCTCGTAAGTTAACATATTCAATCGAGAATAGCTTCATGATGCAATCACAAATCGACTAATATTTTGATGCTGTTATGTTTACAAACCCCTAAGTTTGCTGTATGACATTTACGACCTACCACCCGCATTACCACTTGCTGCTACTGGCATCTATTGCAAAACTGCGGAAGCAAAAGTGTAGATATAATAAATTTTTGTATGCTAAAGGAAGATGTTCGTGATTCAGTGATATTTGTGAAGCAGCAGCTAATGACTGTTCTTAGATATTGTCTCTATATGGCACCATTTTATGAGTAGCTACACTTATTTTGTTATTATTATGAAAATTTCCGCTAGTTACAAAAATTTCAAATCATAAGAAACTAGAAACAGTTGAATGCGTATTTGAGAAATAATGACTTCTTTACACATAAGATTCTGTACATAAATAACATTCTCAATAAGACCACTATATTGTAACTATCAAACATTATCATTGCCAGAGAAGGAATTTAAACTACTATTTTAGTTTTAAGGTAAATCGTTAGCGTACTGACTGAAGATGAAGTGATTTCGTCGAAAAAAATGTTTCGGTCACAAAAACAGGGGCAGAAATGTTTGTGCTTGGAATTTGTAAATGCGGACCTCACAGCATAATTGTAATCAAGTTCTGATCAACTGAACTCATCTGAAAAACGAGGCTATGGAACGTAGTCGAATTAAGTCCGGTGATGCTGAGGGAATTAGATTAGGAAATGAGACACTTAAAGTAGTAAAGGAGTTTTGCTATTTGGGTAGCAAAATAACTGATGATGGTCGAAGTAGAGAGGATATAAAATGTAGACTGCCAATGGCAAGGAAAGAGTTTCTGAAGAAGAGGAATTTGTTAACATCGAGTATACATTTAAGTGTCAGGAAGTCGTTTCTAAAAGTATTTGTGTGGAGTGTAGCCATGTATGGAAGTGAAACATGGCCGATAAATAGTTTGGACAAAAAGAGAATAGAAGCTTTCAAAATGTGGTGTACAGAAGAATGCTGAAGATTAGATGGTTAGATCACATAACTAACGAGGAAGTACTGAATAGGATTGGGGAGAAGAGAAGTTTGTTTCACAACTTGACTAGAAGAAGGGATCGGTTGGTAGGACATGTTCTGAGGCATCAAGGGATCACCAATTTGGTATTGGAGGGCAGCGTGGAGGGTAAAAATCGTAGAGGGAGACCAAGAGATTAATACACCAAACAGATACAGAAGGATGTAGGTTGCAGTAGGTACTGGCAGATGAAGAAGCTTGCACAGGATAGAGTAGCATGGAGAGCTGCATCAAACCAGTCTCATGACTGAAGGCCACAACAACAACAACAACTGTGAGAATGACAGCACAAGGTAATCGGCCCACAGTGCCCGCCGCCACTGTCCTGAAGTCAGGACAGTTAAGTGAATATGCTGGTACATCATACAATTAACAATTATACACGTTGAAATCGGGGGAGGGGAAAAGAGGAAGAGAAACGTACTCCAGAATTACGTTACGACTGGACATTTAGTAATCAACCACCGGCCTGGACTACCTCCATTTCCCTTCACAGCCAGAAATTTTGGTGATGCATATGGGGACGTCGATGGCACAATGACTCCCTCATCCCACATCTTGTTCACTAACTTACGCAGAGCTTTCTTCTTGGGGAGAGATGGGCAGTATGGATATTGTCTGACAGGCCCCTGGTCAAAATTGATCATTCCCAGCTTGTTGGTCAACTTCAGGAAAGCCCTGAAAAAAAAAAAACAACAAGGAGAGCTTGGGCTGCATCAGATGATAAATGCCCCACTTTGAATTCTCCACTTTTGGTGTTCACAATACAAACTACTCGTGGGCTGTACAATCGGTGAACACCAACAATAATAATTACTTAATAAATGACAGCAATGCACTTAGACTAAGTTCTAATAAGAGTCTCGCCAACAGAGGTAACAAATCTAGCTGTCTGTAAAGGACTTCGTTCGTTTGGTCCCTGCTGACCGCAATACGAAATCCAAATATTACGTCCTTGGCGCGGTACCGAAACGAACCCAAGTGTCAGCACACAAAACAGACTCAACTCGCACCCGAAAATACTTTCGAAAGGTTGGCTACAGAACTTCCTCCGAGCTGTTCCAGAAAGCTTGTAAGATGGGTGATAGTAATTAATGGTTTATATAACTGCTACTGAACGAGGCTTAGATTTCAAAACACGTTTCAGTTCCAGCTGGGAATTGTAGCAGGAATTCAATACTAATACACTTATCGTAAATAAACGGTTTAGGAACAAACATTTAACACATTTCTCTGCGGTGGTTCGTTCGACATCAAGGAAAATGTAAAACTAGTGTAGCGCTTCGGAAGGCGATTAGAATCCGTGGGCGTGGTAACGCAGTCCATTACATTCAAATATGGAGCTGAAGCACGAAACGGAAGGCAACGCAGTTCGGTACGTCAGGTTTCAGAGTAGATAGAAAAACAGAGACTCCTGGTGTAACAAGGTCATTAATAACACCAAACACTGAGACACGATCACCCCGTAAACTGAAACCCTCCTGGGAAGGCTTCACGACAACGGAGAAACTAAACAGAACCGCCAAGCCTGACATGGCTCAGGTGCAACCGGTGCTCGATACTTGTGTCCTCACTACAGACTCTGAGAGTGGCTAGAGCAGGCATCTCCAAAACCTTGTATTGCCCCTCAAAATGCTGTGACAACTTTCCTGATACGTTTCCTGCATGGTCCTGACCACCACAGTCTCTCACAAAGACCACATCTCCAATCCCAATGTTGCCCGGACGTCAACCATTGTTTCCCGCACCGCTCGCTTGCGTGTGCGCTCGTGATATTGATCTTAGCCCTGCGCCAGTAAACCTTGATAGTCTCTGGACTACTATCGTTGGACAGCAGGTCTTGGATCGACTAAGTGTTGGACAAGGGAGAACTGAGGGAACACAGGAACATGAGGGACACTAGGGTCGCATTATGGGCCTCGTTTTCGCGGTATTAAGGCTAAGTTAAGCCAGGGCAAGGAACGGTTCCATTTAGTTTTGGCTGCCAGGAGGGCAGACTGAGTTTCCATTCACACATTCGACAAGGGAGAAATGGGAGTAGTAAGGTATCGTTACGCGTTTCAACCCCGACTGGAAGCAGAACTTTCAGCACTCTATTGATATGAATGCTGGGGCGTTATCACTAACGATCGCCCGTTGGGGCCTAAAGAAGGAATAGACCTTAGTCACACTGGGTACC
The DNA here is from genome assembly GCF_023864275.1 of Schistocerca cancellata. NCBI lineage: Eukaryota > Metazoa > Arthropoda > Insecta > Orthoptera > Acrididae > Schistocerca > Schistocerca cancellata. The sequence continues at coordinate 400,363,497 of NC_064627.1, forward strand.
AATCCGTTACACTTAAAAAAAACTCGTCAACAATCACAAAACTATTCCGCTGCCCATCCTGGGTACGCTGCACAGGAACCACATAGTCAATGAACAGACGCTCCACCAGCGTCGCAGCCCAAGTCGACTGAAGTAGCCCCCTTCGGACGTCAGAGTTCGGTTTGGTTACCGTACACACCTATCACTGGTTTACCATTTTCCGGACAACACGATACAGCTAGGGATTCCAGGATCTTGTGGATGGTCTTATGTATACCTAGGCACCCGTCCTTCACCGAGATACGGTAGCGTTTAAAGACAACGGATACCAGCACAGCAACAGACTTATCTTAGCGTCCTCATACCATCGCCTATGGTGGCATAGAATCCCCTTCCATAATTCATACACCGGTTCCTCCTCGCCTGACATGAAATGCTTCCTAATGAATCCTAAATTTGGATCTTCCTCCTGCTGCTCCTGGAGGATCCCAAACAAGGCCGGCTCCTCAGCGAGCACGGCATTCACCCCCCACCCCCCCTGGATCCTCCGAAAAGCAGCTCTCCTTCTCCTCCTCCTCCTCTTCCTCCTCCTCCTCGAATATCCTACTCAGAGTGTCAGCTAGTTATCTTACCCCTTCATGTGCTGCAAGGCGAACAGGATGCCCTAAATGTGCATAGTCCAACATAAAATGCACCCAGTTTTGTTCGGGCGTGACAAGAACCAGCAGAACGCCTGGTCATTTGTCTCAAGAGTTGTCACGATGTTCGAGGTAATATTGAATTTCTCAGTAGTGAGTAGTAGGGTCAATGCTTGCATCTCGTATGTAGAAAATCTCCTTTCCACAGGTGACACAGGCCTCGATGCGTAAACTAAGGACCAGTGCCAGCCATCCTGCTCCTGGTGGCCGCACCCGAGTTCTAGGCGTCCGTCTGTACTACGAACGGTCTACTGAAATCGGGAATAGTGGGCATGGAACCGTTATTTCAAGTGGTATTAAGCGCATCAAAATCTGCCTGTTGGCTCTCAGCCCATACAAATAGCCCCCGTTTTCTGCGCAACTGATTTAAAGGTGTGGCCATCTTAGCAAACCTGGGCATGAAGTTACGAAAAAAATTCGTCATGCCAGTGAATCAGGCTATCTCCTTCTGGTCTTGGAAGGGCGAAAGTTGCAAATAGCCCGAGTTCTAGATTGGTCAGCCCTGACTCCCTCAGCAGACACCAAATGACCGAAGAAGGACATCTCCTGACACGGTAGAGTAACCTTGGATGGTTAGACGGTTAAACCTGTCTCCCTTAGACGCTCCAAAATCTGTCGATAATGTTCTAAATGTGCACCAAATGACACACTGTATAACACGACATCGTCCAGATAGTTATACATAAACTTACGTTTTACGTCCCCGAGCACCAAATTAAGCAAACTGCTGAGGACGGGCGCTCTAGTAGACACACTAAAGAGCACCCGGTTGAAATCATAAGTTCCAGTAGGTAGCAAAGGCGGTAAACGCCTTATTCTTTGTCCAGATGGATCTGGTAGTACGCATGGTTGACATTAAGGATAGAGATATAACGGGCCCCAGAAAACCATGAAAAACAGCCATGCAAATCAGGAAGGGAAACGGACTCCAGAACTAAGTGTGGCAGTCAGTAATCAACCAGCGGCCTGGACTCTCGATTGCCCTTCACAACCCAAAATGCTGGTAACGCATATGGAGATGTTGATGGCCTAATGACTCCCCCATCTAACGCATTGCTCACTATCTTATACAGAGCAGTCATCTTGGGTGGAGACAGACGGTATGGATATTGTCTGGCAGGCACCTGGTTAGAAAGTAGAAAGCGATACTTTATTAGATTTGTCATTTCCAGCTCGTTGGTCAATACTTCAGGAAAGCCACGTAAAACATCAAGGAGAGCTTGGACTGCATCTGATGACAAATGCTCCACTTCGAATACTCCATAATACAAATCCCGGGCCACCTACAATGTCGACACAATCTAAAATTAGGCACAGGTTGAAACCCAAAATAAAAATTGCGCCGAAATAATCCAAAATCACCTCTGTCTCATGTACAAAGTCACATGCGAACAGAAGATCTGTACTCATTCCCCCAGCCACCAACACCTCGAATGGTCAACTTCGTAATGCGTCAAAAAACGCTCACCGATACCACCAAGGGCAGAGCTTGCTGTTCAGAGTCTTGCAAGTTCTATTCACTGGCCTTGAATCAGGGAATTTGCAAATAACGTTGTATCTAAAATACTAGCTGCAGCTCAATGGAGAAATGCTGCTGCCAGAATCCATAGAGCACACAGCGGCGCCTCCTTAATACTGGTGCACCCGAAATGGAGAGAACTGTTGGTCACCCACCTTACTCCGCCTGTATGCAAAGTGACAGATGCACTTCGGCACCTGCCACTCTGGCTTTTCAAAAGGGGCCGTGTGTTTCTGCGAGAAAAATGCCCGGCCGGCCGCAGCGATAGGGACCACTTATACAGTAATTAATATTACCGCTGACCCTGCACCTGGGGTGAGGTCCACGCCCGATTGCGACGGCACCTCTCCGCAGTCTCTCCTCTGATCGGCTTGCTTAACCCCTTCCAAGTCACGGTAGGTAGTTGGCTTTTCAGCAAATAACTCTTGCGAACAGTTCTCTGGTTTCATCCCCTGTAAAATGGTGCCCATAATCTCACCATCAGTCAACTCCAGATGGAAAGCAGTGCCCGTGATAGGCAGTTCGGGAATTTACTTCACGAAAATCTGGCCAGCATGGTCGGTCCGAAAGAAGTGTTGGTTTACCAGGTTTCTCATATCCCTGGCGGACAACTGTACCCTTAACATCCGTACACTTAATTCCAGAAAGCACCCTCTCTCTGCTGAAACAACACCCATCATCTCAGCCAGAAAACTGCGACACCAACAGATATAATAAATGAAAAAACTTATAATCAATGAAAAACGCTTTGAAAAAGCCTACGTGTCACAATAAACCACAAGAAATTAACCAATTGCTATTGGTTATCAGTAGCAAGAAACTCTACTCCGAGCAAATTCGTCTGGCAATAGACCGCGCCGCTCGAACTGTCAGCACAACTGGCACTGCTTTGAGTATCCTACGATTTCCACATCACTGGCAACGGGTTGTACACAATGCTGGTGACTACTTTGAAGGTCAGTAAAACTTTGAAACACTTATCTATTTTGTACGATCTCTAAATAAACAGTTGCCACTATTAAAGTTCCAACCCTCGTATTCAGAAATGGATTGAGCTGCTTGGGAAAACTGGACTGTACATTCACTGTACCGCAACTCCTCGTTCCAAGGGAAGCTCTGATATTTTCCTAGCATCCTGACTGACATTCCAAGCCAAGGAGCTCAGGGTGATCTGTAGCTTCATAAGTATATTCTGGAGTTGATTAACCTTGAATTTCAATTGAGGACCAGTCAGTACCGAATTTAAATCTTCGACCTGGTGAAACCAGTACGTAGTTTGCGCTTTCATTCGGTACGCCTGAGCTCGATAAGGGCCCCTGACTTGCAAAACACTGACGTTCTATCCTAACTTAGAAAGGGGAGCAATGCAGAGCTCGACGACAACTCGTATTGGAGTTGGTCCTAGTGTAGGTAGCCCACCCCACCACAAATCGTTGTTCCATAATGCGATTCAAAACCAATAGATTTTGCAAGAGCCAAGGATAACAAAAATTAACAGAAATACACTAATTTTCAGTCAATAATAAATTCCGTTTCAAATATTACTCAGGGTCGTGTTGCGGATGATGTTCAGTCAAAATATCAGTCCCCCAACTTCCAGAGACAGCCACGCTCTAGCTGCCAATTGTGAGTCTAGGCTCCGCATCCAGTTGCTTGCAACTGCAAGGACTTAGAAAATGTGGGATTGAACTTCAGCGACAATACTGACCATTTTGGTGAACAATATTTATTAATGTCGAAAGGCCTGTGGCAAAACTCGTTAATACTCAAGATGTGAATGTCAATTAAATCAGTTAAACGTTTACTCAGAACTTAAACATGAAAATAATTTAACCAAACTATTAAAGCCAATTCATTCAAAATAGTACACTACTGGAAATGGAAAAAGGAACACATTGACACCGGTGTGTCAAACCCACCATACTTGCTCCGGACACTGCGAGAGGGCTGTACAAGCAATGATCACACGCACGGCACAGCGGACACACCAGGAACCGCGCTGTTGGCCGTCGAATGGCGCTAGCTGCGCAGCATTTGTGCACCGCCGCCGTCAGTGTCAGCCAGTTTGCCGTGGCATACGGAGCTCCATCGCAGTCTTTAACACTGGTAGCATGCCGTGACAGCGTGGACGTGAACCGTATGTGCAGTTGACGGACTTTGAGCGAGGGCGTATAGTGGGCATGCGGGAGGCCGGGTGGACGTACCGCCGAATTGCTCAACACGTGGGGCGTGAGGTCTCTACAGTACATCGATGTTGTCGCCAGTGGTCGGCGGAAGGTGCACGTACCCGTCGACCTGGGACCTGACCGCAGCGACGCACGGATGCACGCCAAGACCGTAGGATCCTACGCAGTGCCGTAGGGGACCGCACCGCCACTTCCCAGCAAATTAGGGACACTGTTGCTCCTGGGGTATCGGCGAGGACCATTCGCAACCGTCTCCATGAAGCTGGGCTACGGTCCCGCACACCGTTAGGCCGTCTTCCGCTCACGCCACAACATCGTGCAGCCCGCCTCCAGTGGTGTCGCGACAGGCGTGAATGGAGGGACGAATGGAGACGTGTCGTCTTCAGCGATGAGAGTCGCTTCTGCCTTGGTGCCAATGATGGTCGTATGCGTGTTTGGCGCCGTGCAGGTGAGCGCCACAATCAGGACTGCATACGACCGAGGCACACAGGGCCAACACCCGGCATCATGGTGTGGGGAGCGATCTCCTACACTGGCCGTACACCACTGGTGATCGTCGAGGGGACACTGAATAGTGCACGGTACATCCAAACCGTCATCGAACCCATCGTTCTACCATTCCTAGACCGGCAAGGGAACTTACTGTTCCAACAGGACAGTGCACGTCCGCATGTATCCCGTGCCACCCAACGTGCTCTAGAAGGTGTAAGTCAACTACCCTGGCCAGCAAGATCTCCGGATCTGTCCCCCATTGAGCATGTTTGGGACTGGATGAAGCGTCGTCTCACGTGGTCTGCACGTCCAGCACGAACGCTGGTCCAACTGAGGCGCCAGGTGGAAATGGCATTGCAAGCCGTTCCACAGGACTATATCGAGCATCTCTACGATCGTCTCCATGGGAGAATAGCAGCCTGCATTGCTGCGAAAGGTGGATATACACTGTACTAGTGCCGACATTGTGCATGCTCTGTTGCCTGTGTCTATGTGCCTGTGGTTCTGTCAGTGTGATCATGTGATGTATCTGACCCCAGGAATGTGTCAATAAAGTTTCCCCTTCCTGGGACAATGAATTCACGGTGTTCTTATTTCAATTTCCAGGAGTGTAGTATCTCTTTGCTTATTAAAACGTGAAATTGGCGTGGTAAGATTAATATCGTTTAATTATATCCGAAACTTGAGATCCAATAACTTCACTGGGAGCCCAAAAAACAACATTTGCTAACATTAAAATTATACATTAGAACAACAACGTGTCCACAGCGTAAATGTAACCAACCTCTGATCGATAGAATTTATGTAAATCCTGTTGGAATGACAATACAAGACAACTGGCTCACAGTGCTCTCTGTCAATGGCCCACATTCAGGACAGTTAACAATCGACCCTCTGAATACCGGCTCTCGTCTTCTAAAACACACGATGTGGACTCACGTGATTGTGCAAGTACGTAGTACAGTTAATAATTAGGCAAGTTGAAATCAGGCAGAACAGAAGACAGGGGAGGAAGCGTCAGGCAGCATCATAATGTCCAAGGCAAATATATCGGGAGAGACACATGACAATTGCAAAATTTAGCGTAACAGTTACAGAAACTACTCGTGGGCTGTACAACTGATAAACATCTAAAGTAACAATAATACAGGACAGCTATGCACGTAATTTCCACTAAGTACATATTGTGAGGGTACAAACCCTGTTACTAGATGAATAGGTCTAGTACGCAATGATTGCTTTGTGGAGAGCGAGTGCGCGACATGGTGCGCGATTCGCGGAAGCACGTGGTGCGCCCGTGCGAGATTTGCAACGGTGGGTGTGATGTCTCTGCCGCCGGGGGGGGGGGGGGGGGGGGGGGCACGTGGCCCGCAGCTTGGGATGAAGTGCGTTGCGGCAGTGGATTGTGGTCAGCAAATATGCACCTTCTGAAAAATCGATCTTTATTTCAAGTCACGAGACGCAACAGTTATAGTAACCTCAAAATCGGTTAATATCACGAATACTGAAAGATGAATAAAAATAGTAAAAAACAACTTAAAGGGATGAGTGGGCACTCATTAAAAACGTTTCGTCATAGCGGATCGAGTGCCGTAGTCATATGTTACGATTCATAAATAATTAAGCCCGTAAAGAGCAATAAACAAAGATTGAGGGAAAATTGTTTATAAAATTCAATAGAAAATTCACGACGTAAAGAACAGCACTATATAATATTTTGGGTGGCATCACACGTATTTTAGACTAGTTAAGTTATACTATACACTTAACTTGCAATAGTTTTCATTGTTTGAAAATTATTATTAACATTTATCGCCCATAATTAATTAATTATTGTAGACGTGAAGATTTTGAGCAGCGCAATGTGTAGATCGTTATAGATAACGTCTAAAACGTTGCTGTATGCAGTTCTATGTTAAAATTTTGCAGCACAAATGTAAACAAACAAATTTGCGCTAAGTCGGAAACTTTGCAAAAACTAAAACTTTATTTACGGGCGATAGAATAATCCTACAAATTAATGTAAAATAGAAAATGATATGTACTTTTTAGCGCGGTTCCGATGGTGTACTTATTTCTGTCGCGGGATGTATGTATCAAAATTTGGAACCTTAACTGGTGAGATTGGTACTTGCATAACCAGGGGGTGTACATCAGAGCCTATATAAGCGAGCGGCCATCTTGGCCAAGGGTCAGTCGTTGGTCAGTCGTTTTGGAGGGTGGGTGGCGAGCGAGCCCCACTTGAGGGTGGCCCATTTGGTCATTTGAACACTTTTTCTCGCGCCGATTTATTTCAACAAAGAGTACTGTTTAATAGTGCAAGTGTGCAAGTATATATTTGGTGAACTGGAAGTGCTACGATTATTTGCGTGAGTGCGAATTTCGAGGTATACATCGGCGTAAGTGAACATGTGGCGATCTGTGATTTCGCGACAAAACTACTAGAGCAAAGAGGACAGTAGGACTTGCCGTTCTGTTCGAATTGATTGAGTAATTTTCGTTTATATCAGCCTACATTACTGCTATTGGGGGCTCGGAGTCAAATTATTATTAAAGTAAAACTGTAAACCGTCTCACTAGTGATCACTCCATTGTGTGAAAGAATAGGACAACGCCAATAAATAATGATTGAACTGTGTCGTGAAAAACTGATTTTGCTATATTAATCGCCTAATTTTTGATCCCTAGCATAAACTGTACTCATGTCTGAGTGAATAATTAATTCAAAAACTATAACTAATGAGCGGGTGTGGAACACTGTACTAATGCACCAAGAGCGGAAATCATCCCCTGAGACTTATGTGAGAGCAAAAATTTGCAATAACGTTTTTTAACCAAAATTTGTATATGCGCATTCGCGTGAGACCGCTTCAACCGCACTTCTTTATTCACCGCCCCGTCGCAGTCTCCAACAGAGGAAACAAGTTTAACCAGTTGGAAAGTACCTCGTCTGTTTGGTCCCTGCTGACAAGAATTATTTAAAACGGTAACAGTTAATTGAATTCAAATACTATCCCCTTAGTATTGGACCTGACGAATCCATGCGTCAGCACGCAGAACAGATTCGACTTGCGTGCTGAATGCTATCGAAAGGTTGACTAGACAACTACCGCCGAACTGTGCCACAAAGCCTTGAAGGCAAGTGGTGTTAATTCGTAGTCCACGAAATTAGTACAGAATGCGGAGAGAATTAAGTTTCAAGATATGTCAGTCCCATCTGCCTATCAGAAGAAAAATGCAGCAGTAATGGATTAAACATAAACAGGAAAGGAATAAAATTTTTAAACTCTTCTCCGCGGTAACTGGTTTAGACTTCAAGGCAAATGCGACGCTTGTGGGGGCCACCACGCAATTCTAAACCAGGAGACTGTGCTGTACGCAAACCGAGGTACAACGCACCTCGGCACGTTAAGTCACAGAACAAAGCAGATTCTCCTACTCCAACAGGGACACGAATAGCGCCTATCAGTGAGGCGGAATCACTGCTCAGGAATGACTCTTGCTAAGTTAAAGTTAGCCCCGATAAATACACTATGTGATCAAAAGTTCAAATGGTTCAAATGGCTCTGAGAACTATGGGACTTAACGTCTAAGGTCATCAGTCCCCTAGAACTTAGAACTACTTAAACTTAACTAACCTAAGGACATCACACACACCCATGCCCGAGGCAGGATTCGAACCTGCGACCGTAGTGGTCGCGCGGTTCCAGAATGTAGCGACTAGAACCGCCGGCCGGCATGTGATCAAAAGTATCCGGACACCTGACTGGAAATGACTTCGTGGCACCCACCATTGGTAATGCTGGAATTCAATATGGTATTCGCCTAACCTTAGCCTTGTTGACAGCTTCCACTCTCGCAGGCATACGTTCAGTCAGGTGCTGGAAAGTTTCTCGGGGAATGGTAGCCCAATCTTCACGGAGTACTGCACCGAGGAGAGCTATCGATGCCGGTCGATGACGAAGTCGGCGTTTCAAAACATCCCAAAGGTGTTCTATAGGATTCAGGTCAGGACTCTGTGCAGGTCAGTCCATTACAGGGATGTTATTGTCGTGTAACCACTCCGCCGCAAGCCGTGCATTATAAACAGGTGCTCGATCGTGTTGAAAGATGCAATCGCCATCCCCGAGTGGCTCTTCAACAGTGGGAAGCAAGAAGGTGCTTAAAACATCAATGTAGGCCTGTGCTGTGTTAGCACCACACAGAACAACAAGGGGTGCAAGCCCCCTCGATGTAAAACACGACCGCACCACAACACCACCGCCTCCGACTTTTACTGTTGGCGCTACACACGCTGGAAGATGACGTTCACTGGGCATTTGCCATACACACACCAAGCCATCGGATCACCATATCGTGTACCGTGATTCGTCACTCCACACAACGTTTTTCCACTATTCAAACGTTCAATGTTTACGCTCCTTATTCCAAGCGAGGCGTCGTTTGGAATTTACCCCGTGATGTGTGGCTTATGAGCAGCTGCTCGACCAAGAAATCCAAGTTTTCTCACCTCCCGCCTAGCTGTCATAGTACTTGTTCAAAATGTTCAAATGTGGGTGAAAGCTTATGGGACGTAACTGCTAAGATCATCAGTCCCTAAGCTTACACACTACTTAACCTAAATTATCCTAAGGACAAACACACACACCCATGCCCGAGGGAGGACTCGAACCTCCGCCGGGACCAGCCGCACACATAGTACTTGTAGTGGATCCTGATGCAGTCTGGAAATTCTGTGTGATGGTCTGGTTAGATGGCTGCCTATTACATATTATGATCCTCTTCAACTGTCGGCGGTCTTTATCAGTTAAGAGATAAGGTCGGCTTGTAAGCTTTTGTGCTGTACGTTCCCTTCACGTTTCCACTTCACTATCAAATCGAAAGCAGTGGACCTAGTGATGTTGAGGAGTGTGGAACTGTCGCGTACAGACGGTATGACACAAGTGACATCCAATCACCTGATCACATTCGAAGTCCGTGAGTTCGGAGGAGTGCCCCATTTTGCTCTTTCAAAATTCACTACTGAGGTCGCTGATATGGGGTACATGGCAGCAGGTGGCAGCACAATGCACCTGATATGAAAAACGTATGTTTTTGGGGGTGTCCAGATACTTTTGATCACATAGAGTATCAGTTCATAAATTTGCTCACCTGGAAGACTGTGAAATGTAAGATGACGAATAACTCCCGGTGTCGTCCAAATCTTGGGTGTTGCAGTGGATTGCTTCAAGAAGGTACCCTCAGAGAGCGCCCGCGTCGATCCGCTGGGTTATATTCCACACGTCCTCCTCAGAAACACGCCCACCGTGATGGAACCAAGGGTCGGCAACCCCTGGCACCGCCGCCAGCACGCCCGCCGAACTCAAGACCAAGTCTTCTGGCGCGACTCCCCAGGACCTGTGTCCTCGCTACCGCTCGCGACGGCGACCCGACATCAAATTCATGCTTCATAGCTTAGCAAGGCCCATTGCTCCTAAGATAAGCCTGTTCATTGCATGGCGCGGCCTGTCTTTTTGTGCACTGTCTCAGAACCTTTGAGTCAACTTTCAAATTTTGCGTCGCAATGCGAAACAATTACGGAGTTTCCAAAAAGTGATCCTTTATTGTATTTCACAATTTAACAACAAAAACAAAATCATTAAAATAAAGCGAAAATGTGGACGTTGAAATCTGATGTAAATATATCTAGTCCGTCACAACGACAGGGACAATAAAAATCTTACGAATTCTCAATCATAACTTGACATCTATAGATTCACTATAATATCTTTTTCAGTCAGTAGGTTTAGTATGTGAACTGTAACTGTACTTTCAGTCACGCTCTTCTGTGGATCTACATAGGGTGGTGGGAACCAAGCGTAGAAGACAGGGTGACGGAGAGAAACTGAAGCGACACTCGTTCTATGACAATGAATTTTGCCACTCGATGGCCAATGACGGCGTCCTCTTTCATGTATTCGTATCGGATATTTGTGGAGTTTTGAACATTGAAAGACGATTCAAAGGTATACGAGTCCAGCATGCTGCAAACGGCTTAGGATTATCAGTACAGACACGTCTACATGATTGCACTGACAAGCCAACTCAGTGAACGGAAGCGTGTGCTCGGTTACGGTCATGGAGACAGGCTGTCAGTCACAATGCTTTCTTGTAGCATCTGATGCTCTTCGACACTTGGAACGTTGCCGAAAAAACGTATCATGAAAAGTCTTTTCCTTTAGCATTCATCCTCATGTTAATATTGAACACTTTGAATTCGATGAAGCATACTAACTTTGACGTTGCAAGGCTCTTTAATGCCTGGACATCGCATAAGAGAGAGCGCTACATATCCTATGGAAACGCTGTTCTTGCTGCAGCCGTAAACACTTCTTTATCTTGCAATTTATTACACGTTCTCCCTGCTTGTAGTCTTCCTCGTCATTCTGTCTAGGAAAGACAAGTTTCACTGACGTTAATGTACAGTCTGTTGTCTAGGAATCCTGCATACTCGGTTCGCTAGGCAAATAATCAAAGAACTCGTATTAATGAGTTTTATTACAACTAGAGAAGTACAAATGCATAACTTTGAATTGAGAATTCTTGTAGTCCATTATACGAGGGTTGAAACTATAATAGAGGCAACTATTTATTTACAGCTCGTACAAAATAGATACGTATTTCAAAGTTTTACTGACCTTCAGCATTGTGTATAACCCGTTGCCAGCGATGTGGAAGTCGTAGGATACTCTTAACAGCGCCAGTTCTGTTGACAGTTTGAGCGGCGTGGTCTATTGCCCGACGAATTTGTAGCAGTTTGAAGCGAATGCCTTGAAGTGTTTCCTTCAGTTTAGAAATCGAGTTGAACTCACGAGGGCCTAAGTCAGGGGAGTGCAGTAGGTGGTGTGGCACTTAGTAACTCCATCAGTCAAACAAATCAGTAACAGCTTGCACTGTACGTGCGTGAGCATTGTCCTGCAAAATGATGGTCAGGCCCTGCAGAAAGTGTCATCGCTTCTGTCTCTATGCTGTTCATTTTTGGAACACAACCTACGACTTCCACATCGCTGGCAACGGGTTATATACAATGCAGGTGACTACTTTTAAGGTCAGTGAAACTTTGAAACACGTATCTCTTGTGTACGGTCTATAAATAAATACTTTCCGCTATTGAAGTTCCTTCCCTCAAACATTATCATCCACAAGTGCGATGACACAAACGTGTCGCAAGCAAAGGGTGACATACAAAATTACAGTCTTTGCAGTGAGTGCTGATCTCTAACTGTGGTTCGTAAAGATTGCTAATGAAGAGGCTACGATGCGTCGGCTTACGAAATGGCTGATGTTGAAGCTGCTATCGAAGTGGCTACAAACAGTCGGGCGCGGCGCTTATGTCGCCTTCACCTATGGGCCACTGCTGTCGCGTTATCGTCCTTCAGGAGGTCCGTCAGCGTGCGATTGGCTGACCTCTTCTCACAGCCTTCTCTGTCGTTCCCGACTGGCGTGCCGGCGCTGACTTTACGCCGTAACACAGTCAGTGACAGAATTCGCGAGATCCCTCTCCTTATCTTTATGGGCAACCACACAGCTTTACTGTCTCGTACACAGATCAACAGGCAAGGATACGAAAATACTACCAACGAATTTCTACAGGAGTGAAGTCGAGAAACTATTCAAGCATTGCCAGACTATTTTAGATAATGTGGTAGAATATGTTGGTGCTGATTAATTTACCTCTTATGTTAACAGTTATGTTCAACAAACTAAGGGAAAAGGCTATTTAGTATGCACTGTACTAATACAAGTAAATTACATGTTATCATGATAACGATAGGAAACAAGTTTTTCTTAATATAAGAGGTGATCAAAAAGTTTCGTTAGAAGGCTGTACAGTCCAGAATCAGTATGCCAGCAATGCAAAATCACCGTGTGCACTGAGAGAATCATCCCTCCGATGCACCGGGTTGACAATACCCATTTGGTAAAACATCATGTCCTGCTGCGTGAAGATGTCCGTAACTGCCTGCTTCACATCCTCGTCCTACAGGCATCATTGACCGTTCAACGCCTTTTTTAAGGGACCGAAGGCCGAAGGCGTGATAATATCATGGCAAGGGATCAGGCCCATAGAACGAGTGCTTGAGTGTCTCCCACTTGATTTGGACAAGGCTGGCCTTGCTGACCGACCGGCGTCTTGTGTCGAATCGCGACCAGCAGGACTTGGCGCACCACTCCACGACGACGGTGTTCTACAGACATGTCGCCTCATTATGTTCTTCATTCTCCCATGGATGCCTACCGGCGTTTGTCCTTGGGCAGCCATAATAGAATAACAACATGATGTCCTGATTGGATACATTTGGTAATATGCCTCTGTATTTCATGTCTGCACATTTACACGCACGTCGGAAAGACACGAATGCTACACTAATCTCTAGCCTACATGTCGGTGCTTATACACCCACATCGGAGTCACTTTAAGGTCCATACGTGCTGCAGCAACGCCTTCAAATGGAAACTTTTTGAACGCCACGTATAAAACAAATCAACTGGAATTATCACGAATCAGGAGAATTATACGCACATTCGGCTTCAAAACAGTCTGTGTCTAAGTTCCGTCCAGGGTCATACTGAAGCAGAGTTACGGGAAAGACGACCACAAAAGCATGCAAGTGGAAACATACAGTAGATACGTAACAACGAACCAAAGTAACCGGAAGAGGTCACTCTACGTGAGCATTGGACGCAGTTTCTATGCAGTACCTCCTAGTTGGCGCATTTTGGTCGTAGTTTGTTTCCCGGTTGTTTTACACTACCGACGCCTCTACACCAACACAACATTTGTATTGGAATCCACGAAGTGTAATTGTTAAAACAGAATGCTATGTTAAATATTACGGAACATGCAGCCGAATCTGACTCAGTGGACAAAGCTAATTGTAATTTCATTTCATGTTGGAGTCTACTGGAAACGCTTATTAACACTTTTAATATATGTCCTGCACAAATAAATTTGTCTTCTGATACAGTTGCACACCAGCTCTTGCTTAACTAAACAGTTAAGAGTCACACAAATAGGGCAATACCAGAAGGACAAATAGACATATAGACTAGACACCTCACTCTTTACGTAATCGTGTAATAACGTGAAATAGTTCAACACCGATAAGACATTGAATGCAGACGAAAAAAGGTTGATGAAATAAATTAAACATTTTGTGGTCGAACCTAAATCATTTCTTGCGCAAGTATTCCAATTTTAAATCGCCCCTACAGAGCTAACAAACTTCCTATTTGTGTCACTGAACTCTTCAATTCGTTTCACACACTTATTTCTATAACTTAATGTTTTTGTGGGGAGTGTCCACCACCCGATATATCGTTACCGCAATCTCTCTAGGTGACGCTATTTTACCACTACGAAAAACAAATATGTAGTCGGGTCAAGATCAACCCTCTTCCTCTTCGTACTAACGAAATAGTTTAAATAAGGCTTACCGGTCTAGCCTTGATCCAAGTGATGAGGATAAACAAGTCATTCATTCTACACCACTGTCATCTCTTTAGGAATCGGAGTACCTCCTCGTAAGTTCCAAAATCGTACTGCTGAACCGGACACATGTATGGCTTCCAATCCCCACGTAATGCCCAAATGGCACCCAAAAGTTTCATCTGAAAGAGCAGCTGAGAGGGTAACCCGACATAGGTCGGTCTCTGACCCAAACGAAATCTCACTTGGTGAAAGAGGTATGAAAATAAAGAGACACTTATTATGTATTAGGTACTAACACTTAATTGCGAGAAAATGACAAAGTTCTGATGCTACTTCATCAGTTCAATTTAAACGGAGCGAGTCGGTAGCATAGTGGCTAAGAGCACAGTTCCACGTTTATGCGCTCTGCGTTGGAACCCTATCATAGTTCTTCTTTCTTTCTTATGCTGTGGTGGACGTATGTGACATCAACACCATCAATATTTTCATGAAAATCTTTTTGTCAAAAGAAATAAGCGTTTCAGTATTATCAAAAACAGATTTTATCATTACAGATCTTACATAACCTCTTATAACTAACAGAATTTGAAAATGTAAAGCATAGATGGTACTATTCCAATGTTTTCGTTTTGCCTTAAGAGAACCGTGGCACTGCCCAGGGAGATATATATGTCAAAAACATTCAATGTCCCGTGGACAATAAGTGGAGGCACATATAATGTAGTCACATTTTTTACAGTGAATATCATTAGGAAAAGCAACCTCGTTAACGTTCCTAAATACCTCGCAGACTAGGGACAATCTCTCAGCAAACCATTCATTTCAAAGCATTTTCTCGAAAACTAGAGCCTGCATTAGATAACGGATCCAAGAGAGTATTTTATTAATTAAATCGCTTCCACTTGTGATTTCCGTTTGCTGTTGATGAGACTACGGAATTTCTGTCATGGGTGAACCTAATTATTCAACTGTAAGTATTCGTCGTAGGGTTGACAGAACGGTAAACACTTTGGCGGAACTACGTTGGATACGTTGATATTCCTATTACATCGATAAACAGACCACCGTATTAGGAGGGAAGAGCTTTGCCCATCCCACGAGTCAATAATGTTTAGAAACTGTTCCTTTTTTACGTAAGTTGACAGGAACTGATGATTGATTTCTTTGTTTCATTTCGTCGACAGTTACTTCTGTAACTTTTTCGCAATACGATAACGTGCTCTTAATAGAGATGTCATAGTCACTTTTTGTTTGATCCTTTCTTATAACAAAATCAGCATTGAATTCATGAATTATTCTGGAGGTCTAAATTTGAAACAAACTAGCTGTTCCTAATAATTCATCAAATGTACGCTTGTCTTTGATGCTGATGTATTTGGTGACTTAATGCTGCTGAATTCTTTCCGATGGCAGTGAGGCTGATGGAGACGTTGCCCACTGTCGCAGTGCTCGTGTAGTAGCCGCCTGTCCATTGTTTCTGGCTTCTGAAATCGAACAGCCACCAACCAATCGTTTTTTATCTCGAATCGAACCCCTGCTTGTCAGATGGACGGTTAAACGTTAGCGATAGCTGTTTTGTACTTGTGAGCTTGGGCACTCGCACACTGCCGCACTACCACCAACAGTTTTTGTTTGTCTCCAAGAAATCGGTGGCAAATGGACCCTCGAGCCAAACAAGACGTAATCTAATAAATGGAACAGAATCATAGCATGTACGCAACAGCCAGGAAACATGGAAAGCTCACAAAAGATATCCATCATCAGTGTCTGGACAAATTTTTATGACCTTACATAAAAATGGCACCGTTTCTGTACGTTATTGCCTAGTCGGGTAGGCAAATCTATTCCACTAATACGATGGCATGGTGGCCTATGAAACCGGAATGTCGATGTCTTCATTAGTAGTAATTTCGCCAAAGTGTATGGCGTTCTGTCAATCCTATGACTTATACTTTTACTTACAGGCGAAGAATTACATTCATCCCTTAGAGAAATGGCTTAATTTGAAAGTACAGAAAACGGAAATTATACGTAGAAGCGAAGCTACTAATAAAACACACGCCTAGATCCTCCAGTTTTAAAGAAAATGCTTTGATATGCATGGTTCGCTGCGAGATTATCGCCAGAGCGCGAAGCTTTTAGGAACGTTAATGAGGTTGGCTTTTCTAACGATATTCACACTAAAAAATATGATTTTGGCAAATGTACCTTCGCATGTTGCCGGTGGTACTCTGAAGTTATTTGCCTTGAATGTCTTTGACAGATATGTCGTCCTGGACAGTGCCACGGTTCTTTAGAAGTATGAAAGAACAAATCAAAGAAAAAACTCAAATACAATAATGTTTTTCATTTTCAGTTATGGTTGATTACAGGAGGTTATATAAGATATGTGACGATAAAATACATTTTTAATGAGATCTGAAATGCGTATTTTTTTGCAGTAATCCGTTGTGTTGGTTGATGTCACAAAAAATAGTGATGGCAATGATAACACATACTTCCACGAGAGCAAAAGAAAAAAAAAAACGGTATACGATTGGAGATGAACACGGAGCACAAACACTCGAAACTGTGCTATAAGCCAGTACGCTACTGACTCACTCAGTTTAGTGTTGCCCGCTGGAACTGATGAAGCAGCATCAAAACTTCCTCATTTTCTCCGAAAGTGTTGAGTGTTGACACCTAAGACAAATTATTTTCAGACTTCTTTCAGAAAGTGAAGTTTCACCTTGCCAGTGAATGAACTATGATGATTTCGTCCTCTCAGCTGCGCTCTCCGATGAAGTTTCTGGGTGCTAGTTGGGCATTGTGTGGAGACTGGAAACTGTGTATGTTTCCGGTGGTGTAGTACGAATTTGGAACAAATGTGAAGCTAATCTAACTGTTACGGAGATGACGATGGTAACTGATGACTTGTTCGCCCTCGCCTCGTGGGTCATGACGAGACTAATGAGGCTTATCTGAACTACTTCATTATCACCAAGGCGAAGGGAGCTGACCTAGGTCCGGATAAAAATCTTTTCGACAGTGATTCAACTGCATCACGTAGTGAGACCACATGCTGTATCGAACAGGGCCAGCAATGACGATAGTGTTCTGTGGAGGACACTCCCCATCGCGACCTTATCAGGTGACACGTATTTGACGTTTGTTAGCAGTGCAGCGGCGAATTCTAATGGGAATCCTTACTGAATCAATGATGTAGGTTTGACCTCGAAATGTTTATTTTATGAACTTCATTTAAATTCGATGCCTTATAAATATTCAATTTTTCATGTTATTACATGGTGATGCAATGCGTAAGGTGTCTAGTCCCTTTGTCTATTTGTCCTTCTAGTTTTGCAGTATTTAGGGGCCCCTCAACTTTTTAGTCGATCAAGAGCTGGTTGGAATTTCTATCAGGGGACAGGTTGATGTGTGGAGGACCTGTCTTGAAAGTGTTAGTAATTATTTCCAGTAGCGTCAAACATGACATGAAATTACTGAGTCAGATTCGGTTGTAGGTTCTGTAATATTTAACATAGCTGTCTGTTTTAACAATTACACTTCGATAATTCTCATATCACTATTGTAATACCCAGACGGGTCTTGTGTGTGAAACAAGCAGCAACTAAACTACGAGAAAAGCGCTCCAAGTGCGATGTACAGCATAGAAATACTGTCCTATACTCATCTAGGGTAACCTGTTCTTCTTACTTTGGTTTCTCTTGGTCTTACATCGTCTGAAAATTGAAAAGCTCATTCTTCAGGTGCTCTTCGCTTTTATTGGCACAACTTCACGGCAGCCACATAGTAATCGTTAAGAGTAGACGATACTTCTCGCCATTTTGACTTTTATAGAACAAATGACAGTTTTGCTTAAAATTGCCTCACTCGAGACATCACTGTTGGAACTTTTTGTTCTTTGCTCCACATCCTAATCATAATTGCTTCTTCTTACATGTTATCAGACGTTGGAATCTAATTTCCTCTACATTCATTCGCTTGTTTTATTTTCTTCGTGTTTTTCTTTAGAGTTATTTTTCGGTAATTGAGAAGGATTTCTTTGCTTGGTTTTCTGCTCTGATTTTGAACTGTCCGTGATTCATAGCTTATGGAACTTCTTTTTTGATGTTTGCATTTTTTAATTAGTGTTACTCTGCCTTTTCATTTGTGTTAGCCGGCCGGTGTGGCCGAGCGGTTCTAGGCGGTTCAGTCTGGAACCGCGTGACCGCAACGATCGCAGGTTCGAATCCTGCCTCGGGCATGGATGTGTGTGATGTCCTTAGGTTAGTTAGGTTTAAGTAGTTTTAAGTTCTAGGGGACTGATGACCTCAGATGTTAAGTCCCATAGTGCCCAGAGTCATTTCAACCATTTGTGTTATTATTTGCTGAAGGTAGCAACAATGAAAGAATTAATAAGGAAAACTGTTTTCAAGTAAGCCTATATAGTATTAAAATGATTGTTATTGACACATAAAGTTAATAGGGTTTGCTGATGCTAAAAAGTCGAATTACTTCCATTGTATCAGTTTTTTACTTTACAGTTCGGTTATGGCAGGAAAACAAAAGTAGCTACAACAGTTACAGAAGGGGATAATCATCCAAATAATTTCGCATGCTCTTTATTTATGATGTTCGAGTTGATCTTGGATATTATTTGTAACTACTCTTTAGATCCAAATCATAGTTACGGAAGTGTCAATAAAAGTCATTGTCCTATACTACGTATTTCTGTTTCCAGTCAACGCAGTGGCAGCTTGGTCATTGTGTCTTTGAAGTGTCAGTCAGCTCAAGTAAGATATCGGCTTAGCAGATGTATTTTTCCTGTCGCTAATCTAATAAAGAATTGGCAAATACGTTTGACAAATATGTCACAATCGATTTACTTCCTGGGTAGTTCGGAATTATCACGGTAAATTCACTCTGTATCTGCTTGTTATTGAGATTCAGCATCCTGATTGATTCTCACTTAAGGGATGACAAAGAAGTAGCAGATCTATGTTTTTTTAGTCCAGGAAGCTTACTTCGCCATACGCGCTACATAATTTTCATCTTAGCCATCATTGGGTTAACAAGGGAGTTACGTCTGCTACAGTTGTATGCTAGTTTAGCGGTAAAGTGTTCGCCCTTCAAGGGGAGGACTGCGTTAGTTTTCGGTCCTGATCTCACCGGAGACAAGACTTCTATCTTTTCTGTGAACGGGCCACTTGCTGGAACATCGACAATTTGTAAAGAAATCTTAAGAAAATTTCTCCACTGTAAGTTTTGTTGCTGACATGATTCTGTACCCTTTAACACTAAGGTAAAAAACTCGCAGAACTGCACATGTTGTTAATGCCTCCTTTTTCCGCATCTGTCAATTATGTGGACTTAATTGTAGCACTGAATTATTCGTTAACTAGATTTCCTTATGAATATATCACTACTTCTACATTGCATACCTTTGTGGTAGTCTCCCTGTAAAACAACCTCAGTATGACTGTGCACTGAACACGGGCACAGACCGTTTCGAAGCCGAAAATGCGTGTTATCCTGTTAATTCATGACAATTTGAGATACTTAGTTTTGTTAAAGGAAAACTTTTTGTAACATTATCATGTTTTAGTACATTGCATACTACCCATCGTTTCTTCGTTAATTTATTGTACACAACAGATAGCACTATGTTGAAAGGTATCTGCATCAGTTGCACTATTTATCAGAATGTTTATGTCAGTCACTGTACCTGTCATCTAACACGTGCACAAACAGCATCAAATATTATGCAAGCTTCAATTGAATTATTATTATGTCGAAAAATTACATAAATTGCATGAAATGACGCCACGTTCAAATATAATTGCCATTGCTACAACGTTTCCAAAAAATACATAACATTCAACTGAATAGTGTCAAATGTTGCCATGGTAAAAAAAGATATTGCCAATATACAGTATTGTTCAGGATAAAAAAAATCGTAATTTTCGCTTGAATTCCCAACACATTAGAAAATAAGCAGTTTCTGTTGAGTAAATTGGCATCATTCAGTGTACACACACACACACACACACACACACACACACACACACACACACACAAGTGAAATGTGTTATGGTTTTCAGTGCAGCTACTGGGTGAATGATGAAGAGAGAGGGAGAGAGAGAGAGAGAGGAGAGATAGGCCTTGGGATGGTGCAGAATAGATCTCCTCACGTCAGCAGTGGGATGTTTGGTAACTTGCCTACTTGCAGAGGTGACGTATGTTATGATATGTCTCTCTGGTAGACACTGCTGATGCTGCCTCCTCTGCAGAGTGCAGAGACAGAGCTCCATTATTCTGTGCCCCTTTCACCAAACAATCTATCCTGCGAGGGGGCAACCAGACATGTTGCCATCCTGAAGGGCATCAGTCAACAAACGTCTGCACCATCATCACCACCCTGTCCTCCTACCACTTCCTGGTGATTTTCTGGATGGACATGGTCGGAGCAGCTATACCACCTGGGCGCCCCTCCTACTGGGGTCTAGAAATCGACTGATTTTTTGAAGCTGAAGTGCTTGCCCAGGTCGATGACGCATCAGCTCCGAGCGTTGTGGGGCCGATGCAACTCTGGTCTACCTCACCAGAAGGATACTTTGTGCTCTCATGGGCGGCCGCAGCGGCCACCAGACCGCTCCCGCCGCCTCTCTCCACATTTCCTTGATGCAATTAGGGAGAATAATAGTCTGGTCCACGAGCAGCAACTCACTTGTCAGCTCGCCACAAAATCAGACTAAATCAGATGTGCAGTGAAATTAAGGTCACCTTCGAGGAGCACTGCAATAGGAAATGGGTGGACCTCATCTCCACCCTTTACCCTGAAGATGGCTGCACATGGCGCATTACCTGCAGCTTCTTGCGTCGACAGCAGAGCATTCGTCCCCTCGAGAACTGCCACGACGTCACCTGTGACCCTGATGATAGGCCGGAATTCTAGCTGGTGCCTTTAAAGACGTGTTTGTGTTGGTGGCAGATGTTGTCGATGATGCCCACGTCCAACTCGTCGCAGACAGGTTGCCCATCTTTCTCGATACCTGTGATTTTGTAGACATCATTCCCCCTTGGGGAGAAAGTTACCCTCGAGCTTCAATCTCTTGACTCTCAGCGGGCGGGAGATGCTGATGGAGTAACTAATGTCCTCCTCAAGAGCCTGCTGCTGGGGCTCCATTGGCCCCTGCCCAACGTGTTCAACTGTATCCTCCTCTCGGGTGTTTACCCTTCTGTGTAGAAGCATACAGAAATAGTTACCGGCCCTCTGTAAAACACGTGGTCGACAGTTTATCCTGGAGGAGCAAATTCTTTATGCACGATAACCCTACTGTCAAAAAAGCATTGTTTTGATCTTCGAATATAGCTTTTTACTGATGAAGAGATGTCCCAGTGTGCCGCTCCTCACTTTGCCACTTTGCCTCAGGATCGTAATCATAAGCTCAGCGTTGATCATCTGTGATCACAATACTGAACCATTCGTCGTCGTTGGCAATCTCTTCAAGAAGCTCAACGCACAAGATTTTTGGCACAAACTGTCATATGTCCAAATTTGACATATGTTGAAAGTCTTTAACAGGTCACCCACCATCCTTGTCGTTAACGTCGGTCTGATCTCATTAGAGCATGCAGACGTTCAACGTTTTCGTTGGTTTTCGAAGTTGAAGGCCTCACTCAGCGAGTTTCTTCTTGGCCTTCCAAAAATGATTTGTGCCAGCGAAAAACTTGTGCGCTTGATAATGAATATTTCCCACAGACCTGTTTCAGTTTCCGGAACATCACACTCACGGATTCCCCAAAGTTTAAGACAAAACTTGACCGCAAACGTTGCTCTAAATTCCGCTGTTCAGTTTTTCTAATACACTGCAAAAACACGACTTCAGTGACGGCTCTCTGAAAAATCACATGATGGCTGTACGGAGACGAAACTCGGACTGAGCATGTGGAAGGAATGAACACACCTGTCAACACAATTAGACCAGCGCAGCGTTTCCAGATCGCTCGGAGAGTTATCGGTCTCATTACTGTTCTCACACATCCC
The DNA here is from genome assembly GCF_023864275.1 of Schistocerca cancellata. NCBI lineage: Eukaryota > Metazoa > Arthropoda > Insecta > Orthoptera > Acrididae > Schistocerca > Schistocerca cancellata. Next base: position 400,385,872 of record NC_064627.1, read on the forward strand.
GTATTACGTATATGTATTTTCCTAAACACATCTGCAACTTCAGTACCACTTGTAATCTTTAGAGGAGCAACCGATGCACATTTGGAGTACATGTCAATTACTGCTAATAAATACTACTTGGAATATGCACTAACTTCAACGTAATCGGCTTAAAGGTCATCAGTTTCTCTTATGGTACCCACTCCCCTCAGTTAAGCTTTCAACTCTGGGCGATACAGCTCTTCAGCTGTTTCATCTTACGTGGTGATTACAGTGAGGTACACAAAAGCAAGATCCCGTCACACTCATGAATCAACAATAAAATATAGTACTGAGGAAAGGAAAAGAAAAGCAAACAAAAATACTGCAGATGTAAATTTTATAACACAATATTATGTTTCTTCCATTCTTCAACAACAATGACTGTTCCACTCATTGGCATCAAGAAACATTATATTTTTAATTCCTTACTGTAATTCTGTCACAGTTTCATTTTGTTATGACGTCTAGATTCGAAGTACCAAGTTCATTTTCAAGCCAGGTCTATTAAATCTGCACTAACAGTGTTTGGTTAAAGAATGTACTATCCAGGTTCCTGATTCTGTCCTGACTTCACGTTGGAAACACACGGGTTTCTTTCGTTGTTCAACGACAATGTCCATTCCACTCTTTGGTGTGAAAAGGGAACTCACGCAAGTTACTATCATGCCACCAGTGTTCCAACAACTACAAATTTAACTCAGCAGTCATTGGTTTGTATTTACTAACACACATTTTCAGTGTCTTTAATCCACGTCATGTTCTCCAAACCCTTAATGAATCCTTGCGACTGTGATAGAATAATATAGAGTATACCAATCAGCACCGTCTCCAGTAACACACTAGCTGAGCCAGTAATGTGAGGGTGGTGGTTTTCCGTTAACCATTTTGCTGAAGTACATCCAACTCATAGTAGGACGTTGTCCATTATAGAATGAAATGACCAGAAGCAGCCACACTACTTCGAACATCACACATCAAAAATACAATCCTTGACAGTCAAGGCAGACGTCATAAACAATTTTGAAAAAAAAAAGTGAGTGGAGCAATGAGAAATGTCACACAAGCAGAAAATCCTAACTCCCTTCCTAAGCTTGAGAGAAGGTTTCACTTGAAGTAAGAAGTCTGCCGAGAGTCTCTACTACCACAGGTTACTGATCATTTGTGGCTATCAAGGCGTGTTGTATACTCAAAAGAAACAAGATGGCTGACACTTCCAATCAAATGATAATGGCGTCACTTCTGGTCGAGAAATTGCGAGACTCATTTGTTTCACTAACTTTCATATAGACAGCGCAAACTATACGATATGTAATCTATCTATGATAAAACAGATAGTATGCTATCGTATTAACTGTGTCTTTGTTTGCCTTTCAATTCTCTTATCAAAACAGATGGTTTCAGTGTTTCTTCATCTTGACGTGAACAATCGATGTAAAGTAAGAGACACTTCTGGAACTCTGTAAGACTCATGTACGGATTTATCGTTAATCCTCTCTCTCCATAACTCCATAACACAGTGACTGGAAAATTATAGTACATTTTCTACGCTTGTGGAGAATTTTTTGTCCTAAAAGCGAATGAACAGTTTTCTCATGATATTCCGATGAACGAAATATCTTCAACTCCGTTACGTCTAGTGCACTGAATATCCTACAATCAGCGGTAGTCGAATTCCTATTTGTATGAAAAGCTAAATTTACGTATCTTGTTGTTTGAAGCGCTGTACTGAATTTAGCTTGCCACGTCCATCTACTGATTTCTGGTGTAACAGTTCAATTTCTTTGGCCGAATGCTAGAGTCAGGTTAGATCATTTTTAAGATCTTGCATAACGATATTCGTCTCTCTCGGACACATTTCTCAGTACATATTCTCGAGTACGGTTTTAAATTCGATTTCTGCTTTATCTGAGATGATGCGTTTAGTGTTCTGTATGGCGAGGATTAGTATGAGTTCACCACAAGCGTTTAAAACAATCTTCCTATAATTCTCCGTAGATCCAAGTACCATTCTCAGCTGAGTACAGAAACCAGCATTCTGTAATCAGACTACTTAATTTGGCGTAAAAGAGGCATTTCCCGTCATTAGCGTTGCAGCTCCCTGACTGCACACATGATCAATAATTTGATTATTCAAACGATACTAAACTTCCGAAAACAAGCGAAGTGCACAATGTTTATTTAAGTTAGTGCCAGTTGTTGTTGTTGTGGTCTTCAGTCCTGAGACTGGTTTGATGCAGCTCTCCATGCTACTCTATCCTGTGCAAGCTTCTTCATCTCCCAGTATCTACTGCAACCTACATCCTTCTGAATCTGCTTAGTGTATTCATCTCTTGGTCTCCCTCTACGATTTTTACCCTCCACACTGCCCTCCAATGCTAAATTTGTGATCCCTTGATGCCTCAGAACATGTCCTACCAACCGATCCCTTCTTCTAGTCAAGTTGTGCCACAAACTTCTCTTCTCCCCAATCCTATTCAATACCTCCTCATTAGTTACGTGATCTACCCACCTTATCTTCAGCATTCTTCTGTAGCACCACATTTCAAAAGCTTCTATTCTCTTCTTGTCCAAACTAGTTATCGTCCATGTTTCTTAGTGGCAGTAGCTTCATGCAATCCTGATTCATCGAGAAGTCTTGCTTCAGTATACTGACTGCTCTTGCATGGCAGTAGGCAAGTGTTTTCATTTTGTATCACAATCGATATGTGAGCGGAAACCGGTTAACCAAATGGTTACGATATTCGAAGCGAGTAATGAGCATGTTTAGTTTTTGACTCATGTTCTTCGTCTTCACTCAGCACTATATGGAATGAGAACTCACAGAGAATGATGTTAGTATATATAGCAATGCGTATCATATTGGTGACAGTATTTGTCAACTGCGAGGAATTAAATATTAATTTGCTTATACTTACTCGTTATCTTCTTCATATCAACTGTCATTCTTTTCAGACACTATATTCTGCATGTTTACGATGCTAATTATTTTTTCATAAATATTAACGAACAATTATTTCTTTCAAAATGAAATGGAATTTTCATTCTGGAGCAGAGTGTGCGCTGATATGAAACTACCTGACAGATTAAAACTGTGTGCAAAACCGAGGCTCGAACTCGTGACGTCTGCCTTTCGCAGGCAAGGGCTCTACTAACTGAGCTACCCAAGCAGGATTCACAACCCTTCCTCACAACCTTACTTCCGCCAGGACCTCGTCTCCTATCTTCCAAACTTCACAGAAGTTCTCCTGCCAAACTTGCAGGACTAGCACTCCCAGAAGAAATGATATTGCGGAGACATAGCTTAGCCACAGTCTCGGGGATGTTTCTAGGATGAAAATTTCACTCTGCCGCTGAGTGTGCGCTGATATGAAACTTTCCTGACACATTAAAACTATGTGTCGGACCGAGACTCGAACTCGGGGCCTTTGCCTTTCGCGGTCAGGTGGTTTACCAACTGAGCTACCAGGAAGTTTTATATCAGCGCCCACTCCGCCGGAGAGTGAAAATTTTATTCTGGTAACTTCCCCCAGACTATGGCTAAGCAATGTGTCTGTAATATCCTTTCTTCTGGGAGTGCTAGTTCCGCAAGGTTCGCAGGAAAGCTTCTGTGACGTTAGGAAGGTAGGAGACGAGGTACATGCGGAAGGAGAGCTATGAGCACGGGTCGTACTTGGGAAGCCCAGTTGGTAGAGCACTTACACACGAAAGGCAAAGATCACGACTTCGAGTCTCGGTCCAGCACAAAATTTTAATCTGCCAGGAAGTTTCAATTATTTCTTCTTTCTTCTTCTTCTTTCGATTTCGGCCATCTTTGGACCACGTTCAACAGTTCACTTGCCCGGCTTTTTGATCTTTTTTTCTCTCTTCCCAATATTTCCTCATCATTTTCGAGTGGTTCCTCCTCCGCTCTTCCGACCATTTCCTGTTATTATTCTTTAGTTTCGTTTCTTCTGGAAAACACTTAATTTCGTTCACTATTTGTCTAAACTTTTCCCTGTCCCTGATTGACTCACGGATGACATTAAAATAGACCAAATCCTTTTTCACCATCTGTATCCATTTATTGTTGGTTTTTTCGTTCCTGTTACTATGTTCAAACACTTTTCTTGTTAGTCTGTTTCCATCCATCCTCGACAGGTGACCATAAAACGTTAGTCTGCGTTTACGCATTGCCTCACTCACTTTCTCAATAGTTTTGTATATTTCCTTATTACTCTTTAGCTTGTACTCTTCCCCAATCTTTCTCGGTCCTAATATTTTTCTCAAAATTTTCCTTTCTTTCTTTTCCATGTTTTCTATTTCCCCCTTTTTGTTAAGAGTTAGGCACTCCGATGCATACAGGCATTCTGGTCTAATGACAGTTTTATAATGTCTTAATTTAGCTTGAATCGAAATGTTTTTTTTGTTATATATGTCTTTGGTTTTTTGAAAAGCAAATTTCATTTTCCTTGCTCTCGCCTGGTTTGCACTCTTGTCTAAACCATTCACTTGAATTATTTCACCTAAATACTTAAATTTTTCTACTCTCTTAATATTGCCGTATTTAGTAATAAGATTTTTCTTGTTATTTCTATGATTAGACATATACACGGTTTTTTCAAATGAAATCTGCAGTCCAGCTCTGGCCGAAACTTCTTGTAGTTTCTCCAAGTAGTTCTGAGCTATTTCTTCGTTTTCTGTAATTATTGCCAGATCGTCTGCAAAAGCTAAACAGTCCACTTCTATTTTTTCTTTTTTTGTTCCAATTCTGATGTCATTCTTGGTGCCTTTGAGTTCTTCTTTCCATATTCTCAATATCTTTTCCAGTACGCAGTTGAAGAGGATTGGGGATAAACCATCACCTTGTCTAACACCTGTTTTAATTTCGAACTTCCTTGAAATTTCACCCATAAATTTAACTTTGGCCTTACTGTTTGTTAGCGTCTGTTTGATAATTTGAATTGTTTTCTTATCGACCCCAAATTCTTCCAATACTTTCAGTAATGTTTCTCTATCTACCGAGTCGTATGCTTTTTTGAAATCTACAAAAACTATTGCAAATCTCTGGCCTCTTGAGATTCTGTAACGAATTAGTGTTTTCAGGTTAAATATTTGTTCAACACAGGATCTACCTTGTCTAAAACCTGCTTGATATTCACCTATTTTTTTATCCAGAACTGGCTCCACGATTTGAAGTAATTTCCTTGACAAAATTTTGTATCCTACTGGTAGTAGCGAGATCCCTCTATAATTATTAACATTCATCTTATCCCCCTTTTTGTGTAGTGGGTGTATCAGGGCACACTGCCAGTCTTCAGGAATTCTTTCTTCGTCCCAGATCTTCTTAAACATATGTTCCAAAACTTGTGGGAGGTTGGTATCCATTATTTTTAGGATTTCTGGTACTATGGAGTCTTCACCTGGGGCTTTATTGTTTTTTAGACTGTGTATTATGTGTTTTATTTCTTCAGCGTCTGGAGGTTTTGACTCGGTATTAGTATTTCGGTGGTTTTCAAAACTCATTTTATCTTTGGGTGGTTCACAATTTAGTAGATTCTCGAAATATTTTGCTAGTATTTCACAATTAGTCTTGTTTGTCAAACCTAGCTTGTTCTCTTCATCTTTAAAACATAAATTTGGGGATTGGTATTTGGTTAGCTGTTTTCTAAAAGTTTTGTAGAAATCTCTAGAATTATTTCTTTTAAAGTCTTCCTCAATCTGTTCTAGGTTATCCTGAAATTGTCTTCTTTTTTTATTACGGAAAAGCTTAGCTGTTTCTCTTCTCTGGATTTTAAAATTGTCAAGATCTTGAGGATCTTTTGTGGAGTTCCATTTCTGCCACAATTTCTGTCTCTTCTCCAGGTTCTCATCACATTCATTGTCCCACCATGGATGTCTTCTTACTCTTTTCACGAGACAATTTTCTTTTGCTATTTCAACTATTTCGTTTTTGATCTCCTCCCATCCCGCTTCCTTATTTATTGTGGATATGCCATCGCTATCTTTGTGCAATGCTCTTTGAAACCGTTGTTTAATTTCTTCATTTTTTAAAGTTTCTGTGTTATATTTTGGAATTTTGTAAAAGGTTTTCTTCTCTTTTCGAAATGGGAGTGGTCTGAATTTAATCGTAGTCAAATAGTGGTCTGAATCAACATCAAGGCTTTTCAGCACTTTAGTGTTTTGAATTTCTTCTTGACAATGAAGTGAGATAGCCACATGGTCAATTTGGAATTCTCCGAGAAGTGGATTTGGTGATCTCCATGTTTTAGTTTTTCGGCTCAGCTTTTTGAAATGTGTTGTCATTATTTTCAAGTTGAAATGCCTACATACCTCTATAAGCCTTTCTCCATTTTTTGAAGTTCTTTTGTGACCTGGGAAGAGGCCTACTGTTCCATGGTATTTTTTCTCCCTTCCTATTTGTGCGTTAAAATCGCCTACTAACATTTTTATGTTCTTCTTTGAGCATCTATCCAGTTCCATTTCAAGTATCTCCCAAAATTCTTCAACTTTCTCCGGGTTATTTTTGTTGTCCTGGTTTATGGGTGCATGGCAGTTGATTATAGAGTATCCTTTGTTTTTACATTTAATCTCAAGAATGGATAGTCTCTCAGAACTCGAGTAGAAGTTAGTAACTGAATCTAAAATTGAGTGATGTACCAGAAATGCTGTTCCCAGGTATGGCATTTGTTTCATTAAGATTTTACCTGGTTTTCCTTTAAATAAACGATAGTTTTCAAAATCTAAAGCAGTTTCATCTAAGAACCTTGTTTCTTCTTTAATGAAATCTACAACTTTTCTTTCCTGATATCTAATGGATTCAACTATGTAAATCAGTGGACTTGATTACATAATATTTCAGCCAAGTGGTACTGCAAGCCTGAACTTATGCATAGAGAAGTACCGCGGAGTGAAACAGTTAACAGATGAAATGTTAACGTTCTGCATATTTACTGGATTTTCTGCTGTCTCTGAGGCTCCGTTCTCGATTATACCTCTCTGAAACCTAACACTGAGTTTAGCCTACCAGTTAAAATTTCGATTATAGTTGCTATCTTTAATTCCACGCTTAATTTGTCTCATCACACGTACGATATAGCTTTACTGAACTTACGTACCTACAGCTTCATATCGTATATTACGAGTACATTGAGAAAAATAACTTCTGATTTTGTAGTCGGAGAGCAAACTCTGGACAGAACTGCCTTAAGACAATGAACTTATAAATTCGATGACGTAGAGAAAAAGAAAAAAAAGTCAGTGGGAAACTGATCATCAATTACAATAAAACTTTCAAACGATGCGAGATGGAGAGCACTTTATGTGTCGATATTAAGCTGGATAACAATGTAGGGTCAGTTTCAGCTTTCGAGAGAGAATTAATTGAGAAAGAAACCTTAAACACAGCAGAACATCCAGTATATAAGCAGAACGTTAAAGTCGCATCCATTGACAGTAACATTCCTGACGGTTCATTCCACATGTTCTGCTACGCACACGTCACATCAGTTGTGGCCTGCAGTTTCACTTGGATATAAGAGTATGGATTCACCAAAACTGCTCATATACATGCCATGTTTCGTGGTAAGATATGTTTCAGAATTAAGTGCCTGAATTAGAGATCAGGACTGAGGACTTGCGAATATTCTGTGGAATCCCCTGTGATACTGTTAGCGTATGTTCAAAGTTTTATATTTTATCTGGAGTTCACGAACTGTAAACAAGATGGTCACATCTCTGACTGTCAGGTATTGAAATGTACATTTTATTGTATACAGCATTTTTCTTGTAAAATACCCACTTTCAACTACGTTCACCTTCAGTCTGGAGGTTAATAATTACACTCTCATATCTTTTTGGCGTTTTGGGTAAAGTATCTCTCATAAAAATGCCCAAGACATGTGGTATTTTCAGTTTTGTAGCATAATATTCTAAGCCAATATTAGTAAGTTTTCTTGTTGGGAAACTTTTTAAGGTGAAGTTTTTTTCATCAAATACAGATCATGTTCATTTTTCGTACGTGGTAGAGGTACAGGACGCTCTGTTCATGAAATGCTGTTGTTTTCATTGTATGATTATGTCTTTGCATCTTAGTCAGCTTATCGGGTGAGACTTATGCATCATTGAATCCCTTATCAATCCCTGCTGCACCACCAGCTAATCCTCCAAGTTATGATAATGCATCGCATATTGGACGCGAGGTAACGGTCAACATGACTTTGGATCAGTAATATACGCTCTCCGCAGAGCGATTTTCCTTTTGGAGCAAGTCTCGAAGTAGTTTTGCGAGCTTTTTTCACAGCTAAGATAACTGTCCAGGTTCATACATTTTTAACTACATCAAACTGTATTAATTAATCAGTTCATTATATTCTCTGAATTTTTATTTTTCATTCTTCTTGTTCTTTATCTTTTTCATGCTCGTTTTAATCTTTTTCATTATACCATTCTCTGTAAGAGGAACAAATTTTACATGGAGCTTAGCATCCTTTGCCTTCATACTTTATCAGCTACAGTCCAGGCTGCTCGATGGCAGTCTTACAGACTGTCTAGGAGCATTGCATAAGCAATGTAATGTTCCTAGCACGCTGCGTCTATTTCCGTTCCATTAACTTTGTTCCTGGCCCTCAGTATTAATGGATGGATATTTGAAGTTCTACGAGCATGTTGGTAATAATATGATTAAGAACAGATACGCCTTTCTTCTTCTACTTGTTTATTGCCCGAATTTCACCTTACGTGTGGTATACCACAATCTACACAATGTTGCTGGCAGTCAGAAGAGTCCTTACTGCGATTGAAGATGTGATTCAAGAGGCAGATACTTCGTCGTTCCATTAGTCCTATTACTGACGAATGTGGGCTACAACCACAAAATCCCAAACTTGGCGATCTAAATCCACTTGGAAGAACAAGTACGACTATTAACATTTTCTTTCATGAAATTAGTCTCAAATTTATATGAGACTATTTTCGAAGTTGTATGAGACTATTTTCATGACAGTAGTCAAATTTTCTGTGGGTCTCCATTATGGTGCAAAGAGCTTTTTTCTTATGAAAATATTGTTTTCACACAAGACGAACATAATTTTATGCATGTATTCAGCCATCGTGTTAACATAGAATGACTTTTAATGCATTCCTCGAAATGTGCAAACGATTCGGACTGAGAATGCATACAATATTCCAATTCTAAGCAAACATGATGATTCTAATAATTATTATATTAATTTTGACAAGTAAATTTATATCTGATATCATTTGCTATACATGAGCAAGTCCTTATTGTGATATAAATTGAGATGTTTGCTCACAATTAAGTCAGATGTTAATTGAACGTTGCAGCTGTTAACATAGCTCTCAATTCCTCCGCACAAGGGATTAGTCTTAATAATCAGTTTTTGAAATCTCGACGAAATATCCGCATGAAACTAGCATTACTGCAAGAAAAGCAATTTGAAACTGAGTCTGTACTGGAAAGCTGGAAAGAACATTTAGATCAGTTTCTAATCCGCTACAGTGAATGATTCAAGAAGGATACTTACTCCGAAACATGACAGAGTAAAACGAGGCAGTTAAAGAAAGCAGTTACGAAAACACAAAGCGTAGGCGTTGGAGAATGAGGAACGAATACAAGCAGAAAGATAGTGATGCAAATGAAGAGTCATTAAAGAAGAATGTGTAGCGATGGAATGGGATAGGGGGAGGGAGGGGAGGTGGCGAGGGCTATGCTAGCAACTTAGTTTGATATCAAAGCAACACATACACTATGTGATGCCGTGCACTGAGGTGACAGAGGTTAAGGGACATCTCTTAATACCGCGTCGGACCTCCTTTTGCCTGGCGTAGTTCAGCAGCTCGACGTGGCGTGGACTCAACAAATTGTTGGAATTTCCCTGCAGAAGTATTGAGCCATGCTGTCTCTATAGAAGTTCATAATTACAGGATTTTGTGCACGAACTGACCTTTCGAATCAGTTCTGTAAATGCTCAATGGGATTCATGTCGGGTGATCTAAGTCGCAAAATCATTCGCCCCAAATGGCCAGAATGTTCTTCAAACCGATCGCATTGTCATCCACAAAAATTCCATGGTTGTTTGAGAACATGAAGTCTTTGAATGGCTGCAAATGGTCTTCAAGTAGCCGATCATAACCATTTCCAATAAATGATCGTTTCAATAGGGCCAGAGGACGCAGTCCATTTCACGTAAACACAGCCCACACCATTGTGGAGCCACCACCAGCTTGCACAGTGTCTTGTTGATAACTTGGGCCTATGGCTTCATGGGATTTACCCCATACTCATATCATACCACCATCTGTTACCAAATGAAATCGACACACATCTGACTCGGCCTTGGTTATCCAGTCGTCCAGGGTCCAACCGATTCGGTCACGAGCCCAGAAGAGGTGCTGCAGGCAATGTTGTGCTGTTAGCAAAGCCACTCACGTCGGTCGTCTGGTCCCATTGCCCATTAACTTCAAAGTTCGCCGCACTTTACTGATAGATACAATCGTCGTACGTCCCACGTTGATTTCTGTGATAATTCAGACATTTCAGGCCTTGCCATTACTTGACAACTCTATCCAAACGCCACTGCTCTCGGTCTTTAAGTGAAGGTCGTCGACCACTGCGTTGTCCGTGGTGAGAGATAATGCTTGAAATTTGGTATTCTCGGGACACTCTTGACACTGTGGATCTCGGAATATTGAATTTCCTAACGTTTTGTTGTAATGGAGTGTTCCATGAGTCTAGCTCCAAGTACCATTTCTCAATCAAAGTCTGTTAATTCTCGTCGTGCGACGAAGATCACGTAGGAAACCTTTCCACATGAATCACTTGAGTATAAATGACTGCTCCGGCTATGCACTGCCATCTTGTACCTTGTGCAAGCGATATTACCATCGTCTGTATATGTACATATCGTTATCCTAAGAGTTCTGTCACTGAGTGGATATGGTATATCAGATTTCATCCAATATAAAAATTGTAGATGATAGGTGATCCACAGATAGATGTTGGTGGAAGTAATTTAGTAAATTGCAATGTTATATAACATGTAATGAGGGCATTACATAATTGTGTGTTTAAATGTAAACCTGACAAGGAGTTGCACAGCTCGAGATCTTCTAAATTACGGTAAAATAGTCAGGTCTTCCAGTACTTATGAACAAACTTCTTTCCTACACATAACTGCAGTAGAGGTTATAAACGAATCACTATCGTAAACCTGCCTTAGGTAAAGGAAGTGGTGAATAATTATTGAGAGATGATGACATACATAACAGTATGAGAGAGAACAACAACGCACATCATGTTCAAAAATGGAAAATACTTACTAACGAATTGTTAGCGTATGTCTGTCTTGTTCACCGGAATGATCTGAATAAATTGATGGAGCCATTAGTATTGTTGCTAGCATCGAAAGTGGTGGGTAATAATTCACATGATAACGAAATATTACCTATTACAAAGGACCTTTGCAAAACATCGATTATTGTTTGAGGTTTATAGTGGATGTCGAAAATAATAAAGTGAAATAGAATTGCATCAGTTCAAAGACACCCACAGATATGTCTTTTCTGGTTTTGAAACAGTTCGCACCATTATTGTGGAGGATTTTACACATCTAAAAGCACGGACGGGAGTTTGGGAGAGGATGGTGAGAGATCGTATTCGATTTCAAAGCAGATTTGAAAATATGGGCTGTATTATAGCTAAATATGGCAAAAGTTTACGTTAAAATTTCTTAGAATGATTCTGATCGGTCGCTAGTGGTCACAACCTGTACAGGAGAGCAAAAATTGCGGTCGCGCTGCACTTCAAAGGGGTGCGATAAAGTTAGAAGGGAATGCAGTCGAACAGTGTCCTCAGAGAAGGGTTGCAACAACGGAGGGCTTCAGAAGTCTCTGGTTGTCAAGAACATCTTGTTGATGGTCATCGCACTGTCAACAGTCGTTTCCGACGGCGAAAAGTGTGGGAATCAAGTGCCCTGGAAAGTGGTGGTTTCATTGGCGCTTTTCATGCCACCCCCTGAGGTCCTTTCGTATCTATTCTGAGCAGCAGCATGTCTGAAATATTTTCCTCAGCCACACAAAAGAAAACCGCGTGATTTGAACGCTGGACGCCGCAGTTCTTACCTCAACGGGAGAGACTTCAATTAAAGGGGTGAAATGTGGGTAACAGCTGCGGTGGCGACCTTCTCTTCCTGCGACTGTTCAAGGTGGTGTTGCACAAAATTGTGCTGTGACAGCATTGATCAACGTTACACGTCAGATGAACTTCTGACCTTTGGCCTTTTTTTCGCATGTGGCGACGCCTTGTTGTCTGAAGCTTCGCCGAGACCGAGGGTAACGTCGCAGGGCGCCACGATTTTGTATTTTTGTAAAGGTACCTTTTGAGCCGTAGTTCGTCTTATGCTTCGCAACGGGAAACAATTAGGGGTTTCGTAAAAGTGGTCCTCCACGTTTGTTGCTTAGTATAGTTAATGTTCAGAGCTATAGCCTGATTCTCATTGTAGACGCAACAAACTTCGTTGTAACTGGTAGAAACGGAGTCGTTGAAGCTACAAAGGGACTGCCAGGTTTACGGCTATGAATTGTTCCCACAGAAGAATTTTTGTGGGAGAGGATTCTTCAACAATTACGCGTCACTTTATGAAACTCACTCTGTAGAGGGAACTGATGGAGTAGTAAGTACACACATGCAGGGACACTAACAAAATATGTAAGTAATGAGACTAAATGTTTTTGAGCACAGAATTCAGTTCTCATTTGATAATGTTGTAATGCAAGCAGTAAGACTTGGTCTCGTTACTTTCAACAGTTGCTAGTATTCTCTCCAATATTTAAAATTGAAACCACAACGATTTTCGATACTCTGAAAGTTTCTACCGTCTTTGCAAAACTGTGGAAAAATAATTTTTTGTTTTGCAAAGTTCAGTGAAAACTTTATAATTATATCTAAAACAGAAAATTTATTTGTGAAAATCCTCCTCGGCAGTCTTCGATGTCTCTCCCTGCGGTCCACAGAATATCTGTAGTGTGAGGGAAACGGCAAAAGTCTGTACATAGCGACCTTGGCACAGCTGCGCAGTTTCACAACGTCCTGGACACACTGACTTACTTTACAACAGGTTTATGACGTCGGATAGCATTCGATTACGTAAATGAATTTTCACAGGCCTACTCGTTAACGGGGAAACAAGATGCAATCGACGTGAAACAAAAATTCCTGGATTGTGCTGCCATCTCACTCGCCCTGCAATTTTCTCATTTAGAGAGTCGCTGCAACATCACTTAAAATACTGAACTGATAATTTGTATCGTATTTGCTCTATAACAATTTTAGTTTTCACAAACCAAGGTTACTGACAGAAGCTTACCAATTACACCTTTTGGATCTATTTATTACAGAGTATCGCACCAGAATTATTAACTGACAAAGGAAATAATATATTGTAACTATATGAATATTTCTGAAAGCTTGTATAGTGACCAGTTTTCCGTACCTAGCCGGGTACTGTGGCTAGTGACATTGCAACGGCATCACATGTTTGCTTTTATGATTTCCGGGCTGATTTCCTAGGCATCATCACGCCCTAGTATGTGAAATAATACAAAGTGGCTGCAGCAGGCCGTTTTCAGTCGGACTTAGGCCACGTGCAACAGAACAGAAACGGTTTTAAATCATATAACTTAATTCAAAACTGTCACAAAGGGAGAGAATGGAGGATCACAGCTTTGCCTATAAGATGTTTAATAAGTCAGATTTATCTGTGGACATTGTATGTGTTTTGTGGAAGTGACTCTTATTGGGGTGTAGGCCAAAAGACGTTTCCTAAGATGTAGGTCAAAAGACTTTGTTAAACCTTGATACTACAAAAAATTATTATTAGTCTTCATTCCCCAGAGGTTGTAACCTCCCCCTCACTTATCGAACTTAATGACAGTGAAACGTTAAACCGCGTGTACCTAATGGAAATTTGGGAAAAGCAATCGTCGCCGAAGTTAATTTGTCGGTAAAGAGGAAGGAAAGGGTTACATCTAAATGAAAGGAAAAATTCAAATGAAACCGGTGGAAATTAATTTTGAAAAGGGGTAAAGTTAAAAAAGAAAGTAAATGTGCGGCCGTTACGTTAACAATTAATTAGCGGTAATTAGATATTTGAGATTTGGGGGAAATTACAGTCGCCACTCGTAAGGGCAATTACTATAGTAACTGAAAAAGAAAGGTTATTACACATATAATTAACAATAGAAGCGTGGCAACTGAAGGTTGACACGTGTAGTGTGAAAACTGAAAGTTTGTCAGAAGTGATAAATTTCGCTACACTCTGACTTAATTTAGCAAAAGGATTAATAAAACCGGAAAATGGAAAGTTAATTTAGTGACTGAAGTTAATAGTGAGCTTTCTTTCTGAAGTACATCGAAATTCAGTAAAATACGGTTAGTGTTGGACTACCTCAACAATCATTTCAAAAGCTGCTTGAATCTATGCAATGTAGAAATAAGAGATTTAACTTTGAACTTGAATTAAATGATTCTGAACAATTAACAATAGTAAAATTTAGTACGTACCAAGCTGAGCTGCAGTCACAGGTAAGCTAAAATACGGTAACAAAACTCGCACTCTTAATTTGTGCTTGTGTAATCTGAATATTGTAGCCAGCTATGAATACTTTAACTGAACTTTGAAATTAAAGCAGTGAAATAGAATAATAGTGCTTTAATGCTGGCATTTGAATTTCAACGACACTCGGGTTCATTCCGGAAAAGGAAGGGACCCTGCTTGGTAATGCAATTGGGACAATGAGCAACAAAGGTTCATGCTAAGTTGCTGTAATTTTGATGCAACAATTTTAAATGTTTGAAAAGCTGAGGTCTGCCATACAGTTCTAAAACTTTACGTGCTTCCAGTCTTCCTTGTTGGTTGATTGAAGGTTTGAAGCCGTCGATCGAGGAGGTGGCGACAGTCACTCATTGTCGGCCGTCGCTGTTGCAGAAGCTGGATGTTGGCGCGCCTTCTTCTCGACACGGTCACCAGACGAAACGGGCTCTTGATGTGCGCCAGCTAATGCTTCCCGTCCGCGACACCATGTCAGAAACTATCATCGCAAGTCGAGCGCTATTACATGCTGCCAAACCCCGAAAGCGCGGCAAGTCGCGGGAGCTTCACACAACACACCTGCTCCACTGCACTCCTCCAGCCAGACTCTCCCTCTCTGCCCGCGATCCACGCGACAGAGTTAACACTACCAAAGATCCTAAACACTTTGGTTCTCCACACGACCTATCAATGTTTTCGTTGGATAGCATAGTTTTCCCTAGACCAGACCCTGCGTATAAATACAAATTATATTCACAAAACAAACCAATTATAAATCGACATAAATGCATATATATACAAACAGTAAAACAATTACAATATATAGAGGCACAGAAATGTCATATATTCAGGTAACAAAATAAAAAAAAAATTTATAGTACAATAGATGGAAATAGGAGGATATGCATTACCGGCGTTACAAGGTAACAAGAACAATATACACTCCTGGAAATTGAAATAAGAACACCGTGAATTCATTGTCCCAGGAAGGGGAAACTTTATTGACACATTCCTGGGGTCAGATACATCACATGATCACACTGACAGAACCACAGGCACATAGACACAGGCAACAGAGCATGAACAATGTCGGCACTAGTACAGTGTATATCCACCTTTCGCAGCAATGCAGGCTGCTATTCTCCCATGGAGACGATCGTAGAGATGCTGGATGTAGTCCTGTGGAACGGCTTGCCATGCCATTTCCACCTGGCGCCTCAGTTTGACCAGCGTTCGTGCTGGACGTGCAGACCGCGTGAGACGACGCTTCATCCAGTCCCAAACATGCTCAATGGGGGACAGATCCGGAGATCGTGCTGGCCAGGGTAGTTGACTTACACCTTCTAGAGCACGTTGGGTGGCACGGGATACATGCGGACGTGCATTGTCCTGTTGGAACAGCAAGTTCCCTTGCCGGTCTAAGAATGGTAGAACGATGGGTTCGATGACGGTTTGGATGT
Source organism: Schistocerca cancellata (assembly GCF_023864275.1). NCBI lineage: Eukaryota > Metazoa > Arthropoda > Insecta > Orthoptera > Acrididae > Schistocerca > Schistocerca cancellata. Next base: position 400,401,938 of record NC_064627.1, read on the forward strand.
ACCGTGCACTATTCAGTGTCCCCTCGACGATCACCAGTGGTGTACGGCCAGTGTAGGAGATCGCTCCCCACACCATGATGCCGGGTGTTGGCCCTGTGTGCCTCGGTCGTATGCAGTCCTGATTGTGGCGCTCACCTGCACGGCGCCAAACACGCATACGACCATCATTGGCACCAAGGCAGAAGCGACTCTCATCGCTGAAGACGACACGTCTCCATTCGTCCCTCCATTCACGCCTGTCGCGACACCACTGGAGGCGGGCTGCACGATGTTGGGGCGTGAGCGGAAGACGGCCTAACGGTGTGCGGGACCGTAGCCCAGCTTCATGGAGACGGCTGCGAATGGTCCTCGCCGATACCCCAGGAGCAACAGTGTCCCTAATTTGCTGGGAAGTGGCGGTGCGGTCCCCTACGGCACTGCGTAGGATCCTACGGTCTTGGCGTGCATCCGTGCGTCGCTGCGGTCCGGTCCCAGGTCGACGGGCACGTGCACCTTCCGCCGACCACTGGCGACAACATCGATGTACTGTGGAGACCTCACGCCCCACGTGTTGAGCAATTCGGCGGTACGTCCACCCGGCCTCCCGCATGCCCACTATACGCCCTCGCTCAAAGTCCGTCAACTGCACATACGGTTCACGTCCACGCTGTCGCGGCATGCTACCAGTGTTAAAGACTGCGATGGAGCTCCGTATGCCACAGCAAACTGGCCGACACTGACGGCGGCGGTGCACAAATGCTGCGCAGCTAGCGCCATTCGACGGCCAACACTGCGGTTCCTGGTGTGTCCGCTGTGCCGTGCGTGTGATCATTGCTTGTACAGCCCTCTCGCAGTGTCCGGAGCAAGTATGGTGGGTCTGACACACCGGGTCAATGTGTTCTTTTTTCCATTTCCAGGAGTGTATAATACTTTATCTTACATCAGACGACTCAAAAACAAAAAAAAGTATTTACTAAAATGTAACGGGCAAGCTTTCTCTGTCAATTGCACTGGCTACAATAGGGATTTACTCTGATGAGCCAAGACACTGTAAGCAGTGCCCTCCGCGACGCTGGATGCCGCCCGATAGAGTTGCGGGCACGTGACGCGGTAACAGAAGTACGTAAGTGGAGCACACACGGATGGAGGATCACCTGGCGAAGATATGGACTGCAAACGGGGAAATCCATTGAGATAAGCGACTTCAACAAAAGGTACATAACAGTCGTGCTGTGCGGAGATAATTAAATGAACTCCAACGGCCGGGTAATTGGCAGAGGTGCTTGTAGGACATTGCCCCGGGATCACCAGACCTCACGCCTCCAGACTTTTTCCTGTGGGGATTCATCAGTGTTCTAGTTCACCCACCCGGACGCCAACCACCTAGGAACGAAGAGGAATTAATGGATCACATTCAACATGCCGCCAATTACATCAGAGCAATCTTTGAAAGGGTTCGGCAAAACACCTTTCGACGTTACCAAGCTTGTCAGAGGGTCGCCAGTTCGAGCACCTGCTTTAAATAAATAATGTCCTAGCTACAAAAAAAAGCCCTTTTCAGAGCCGACACAATTTGTAAAAGACTTTCTGTACACGAACTAACAGCTGTTGACGGGTTTGTTCCCGGTACATCTTATCATGAAACTACAATGGATGTGTCGGGGTCCTGGCGGATTCTCCCACAGGAGCACAGAGTGGGAGGCAGCCGAGCTACCACCAACCGTGCTGGCTGTCTTACAAGGGGAAGGCCTCTGACACGGCCAACCGATTCGACTCAGATTTGGCAGGTCGCTTGTGTACAACGTAAAACGAAGGACGCTAAGATATTTTGGCTCAATATCCCCCGTTTTTGTGAAAATCACCCCTAAAGCTTATGATGAGCAGAAGGCTCTAAATTGTTGGGATCGGTAGATAATTGTGAAAGAGCATTTTTCATCATGAGGTATGGGGTCTGCAAATGCATAATTTCCCAAAAATTGAGGAAAGAAATTTTTACAACTGCAACTTATGTGCTCACATGGTAAACACTTTTCGCCGAGAGCGCCGAGAGCGTTATTTATGTCCTTTCATCGTAGCCATTTTTGTTACTGTTTTTGTGGAATAAAAACAAAAAAAATTGTGAAAAAAATAGCGCTACGGCCAAGGTAACTGGCTGCGAAGCGGGAAACCCGGTTTCGAATCTCGAGGAAACTATGTGGTTTACATTTTCTTTAACTGTAGTTTTACGTATCAGAATTCGTAGAGGTAGGAGCGTTAATAACGTACGCAACTCAATACGGTATAATAATAGTAATAAGTTAGGCAAACTACTTTCCCATTGACTTGTATTAGTAAAGAATTAAACTTCTAAGCTTTGTCACATGCAAACAACTTCGAGTAAGAGTGCTAAGAACTCCTCACTAGGGACCACAGACTACCAACCGCGCGACGCTTGTTTACAGCGAGGCACGGGACAAAATGCACGCGGGGAGAGTTATGTTGTCCGGGTTGCCTGTTCGTCGTATCATAGTCGTAAATCTCGAAGAGTGAGGATGTCCAGCATGAACCTTAGAGAAGTCAATCGGAAAGTGTTGTTTTCCGTCATAAGGCTGCCGCGAACCTCGAGGATACATGTAATGATTTTTCATCGTTAATCCGCCGAATAAAATATGTTTTGTAAAAGAATACAGTGATCTTCCGATAGTAACATATGACTTGTACAGTACATCGTTAGTAATTGGCTTTTCTGTTTATGCTGTAGTACCTAGTTATTGTTTGTTGTATTATATCTTTCAGTTGCATAATCTGAATAATGGAGGATGTACAACCTTCGGCCAACGCTGATATGTATAGTTGAGAGCCTGTCACAGCCGACAGCAGGCGGGAAGCTATCGACGCTTTGTTTTGGTTTGTGAAAATGCTGCAGGACAGATGAATTATCACTGCACTACCGAAAGCAGGCAGTTCTGTTTCTCGGTGTTCCAGATTGATAGAAGCGGCTATCGTCGAGCGGGTTTTGGAGCTGACGAACGAGATGACTTTTGTTGATATTGAAGAACTATAGCCGGCCGCGGTGGTCTAGCGGTTCTGGCGCTGCAGTCCGGAACCGCGGGACTGCTACGGTCGCAGGTTCGAATCCTGCCTCGGGCATGGGTGTGTGTGATGTCCTTAGGTTAGTTAGGTTTAAGTTGTTCTAAGTTCTAGGGGACTTATGACCTAAGATGTTGAGTCCCATAGTGCTCAGAGCCATTTGAACCATTTTTTGAAGAACTATACCATGAAGGCGAAGCAGAAGGTGATTCAGTGGAAGATATCACTAGTAGTGAATGGCAAAATGCTAATAACACTTTGGAAATGTCCACGTCGCAGGCAATCTGTGCTTCATCTGTTCCCGTTGAGTACTACGAACCGTTTACTAAACGGTTGAACTATAGTGCTACTTACCTTGAAGTAAAAGCAAAGGCGCTAACGCTAGCCGGGAATCATCCAAACTGGAACCAACAAACATTGCAAAAGTATGGAGCAATAACAGCTATGAAATGGAAGAAGGACCTAATATTGTGGGAAAATGATATTGTTAAAGGAGGGATAAGATACGACAAATACCAGGCAATAAATAAGTGGAAACACGACTGATTTTTCGAATCTCGTCATCGTAACGAGAATGTAACAACGTGAATGCTCCAGGAGTGGACTGCATTTGCAGCGCTTCATGTACGACCAACAAGGATTTTACGTTTGCTGCAGCACTATCTTGGGCAAGACATATGAAATCGGAATATAAATTCGTTAACGGTACGTCACTAAATACGTCTCCCACAAGGTGGTAGAAAATATAGGAGATATACAGAAAGTGGTGGCTCTTTTCAGCAAGCAAACACAGTCACTTATGACCTGTTTTAATCGTGATTACGTGATCAACACCGATTAAACAGAATGCGAGTTTCGGTGAACATTCGATGCACGTAATCGCATAAGGGAGAAAAACCAACCCTTGTCGCAGTTGGTAGTAAAAAAAACTAACACATTCGTACACGGCGCAATATTCCATCACAGCCTCTGGAACGGTGTTACCTTAGGCTTTCCTGTGTTTACAAGGAACGTATGTTACATTTGATCCTCGGGTTATGGAAGAGGTCAGTTGCTTAACCGACTTGTTGAAAAATGTTCACATTACTTGCTCCAAATCCTGGAAATTGACAATTGCGATATATATAACATTTCTTAATAATGTTTTAGAACCATACGTTGCTGATAACAAGTTATGTCTAATATTGGATTTATGCGGTGGACAAACCAATACTCTAATGTATGGCACTATGTTTATAGATGACGAGGGTCAACCGACTTGCACGGTAAAAGTAATACCGCCAAACTGCACACCTGTGTGGCAGTCGTGCGATGTTTATCTCTATCGCCAGGATAAAAACTTTGTTCAGAGACTTCAGAATTGCAGTGTGCTTCTGGAAACCCAGCTGCAATTGCACAATGGCACGGATACAATAACTATTCACAGCATAATTCATCACCAACTTTCAGCACCAATTTTTCAGGCAATGATATCGTGTGCGTCGTACGCATCAAAATTAATTCCTGAAAAAGACATATTTTTAAATGTAATCCAGGTTTGTTTTCCCCCTCTCTTCGGAAGGAACAGTGTAGCTGTCGAAAGATTGCATTCATTAGATGTTCTAGGTGCCGCCAACATATATATGACAAGTACCATCCATCTAGTTGTGCGAAGAAAAGTGAGGAAACGTAACAGTGACTGGAAGAACCATTTTAAAGTGACCAGGAGTAACATTTTAATTGTTTACTATCTCAAGAGGTTTGAGAAATTTATTTGCCTATCTTTTTATCATTCTTTATTGATTTATTTACCTTATTAACCCTCCTATCACTATCAACTGAGATATGGAAAAAATACAAACGAGAAACATAACATCCTCTCGGTTACCTCTAGATTCTAACTCAGGTGTTCCGCTTACTTCCCCGCCAGTTCCCTTAGCCGTTGCGCTATCGGCGCTCTCGGCGCTAAGGGTTTACCGTGTGGATAGATAAGTGACAGTTGTAAAAGTTTCTTTCCTTGATTTCTGGGAAAGTATGCATTTGTGGACCCCATATCTGATGATGAAAAATACTCATTTGACAATTATCGATTGATCCGGCCAAATTTGAGTCGATTGCTCGTCATATTCTCAAAAAGAGGAGGGTATTGATCCAAAATATCTTAGAGTCCTTCGTTTTAGGTTTTGCACAAGCGACCTGCTAAATTTGAGCGGAATGGGTTGGCCGTGTCTGAGGCCTTCGCCGTTTTAGATACATCGCGATCTCCGGCAGGCAAACCATTCGAGGTCATGCGTTGTCCAGAGTATCCAGCAACGGGGCACTCCGGCCGCCAGTCGGAGCGCGTGGCGCCAATTTTCCGTAATTTAAAAATTGTGCACTGTCGACCTACACGACATTAGTAATTTTGGTTCCTACTGGCATCAGGCATCGAGGGTTAAAATGGTGACACAATTTTTCTCCACCCTGTATATGCCACCCAGCGATTCACCCATGCGGGTATATAAGCACCGCATGTGGGCATGAGTTTAGTGCGGTCTTCCAGCGGAAACTTTTCGATCGTTCTTTATACAACAGCCTTAATTTGCTTTCATATCAATTGTTACAAACATGAACCACATTTGAAGATGACCGTCTCTACAACGTGCATTCACGAATTCGTGTTACTTCCATTTGACATTTATACCACAGCAGATGATCGGTGCTAGCTCCACACACTCGTGAGCTATCGCCATTGAAAGACAAACTATAAAATATTCCGCCTCTCACTTCTATGAACCCTGCAGTGGCGAGATACTTATCACTCTGCCCATGACGTAAGCGGCAAACTTCACTTAACTCACGGCCGAATTCACCAACGAGAAATGAGGCACACTTTAAAATATGACTCTCTCTGTAAGTACTTTTGTTTGCTACTGTGCAAGAAAAACACACTCTCAAGAAGCTTTTGACTTTACTTCACGTTTGCGGGTTCCGCTGTTAGTTGCTAGAAGCATACTATTATAAAACACGACTGACAACGGCCGGCAGCACGAACACCTAATTCAGACAACATGCGGCAAGTGGGCCACAGTTCTACCCCTGTTCTGAAGAGTATAAGGAGCCGGCCGGTGTCGCCGTCCGGGTCTAGGCGCTTCAGTCTGGAACCGCGTCACCGCTGCGCTCACAGGTTCGAATCCTGCCTGGGGCATGGATGTGTGTGATGTCCTTAGGTTAGTTAGGTTTAAGTATTTCTAAGTTCTAGGGGACTGATGACCTCAGATGTTAAGTCCCATAGTGCTCAGAGCCATTTGAACCATTTTTGAAAGGTTTGGGGTGTGCACAAAAGATGCACTCCGACAACAGTCTCTAATAGATCATATGCAGAGGATTTTCCAATACATATCACACTATCGACTGTAAAGAAATAACTTTTCATTGTCTCACTATGCAGGATGGAAAATATCCAGGTGAAATAATTTCACTGAAATGCTTCTCGATACGTCATTATATATAATACTAAGGTAACTAGGGTTTCAGCTCTGTTGCAGCGAGTTTTTAGTGAGCCTAGTATGATCCATACATAAAATAGGTGAAATATCAACACTTAGCAAAAATGAGGATACAGTGATTCTCCAGGTGGAAAAACAAAATACCACTACGATAATGTACACTACACAGTAAACATAAAAATAACACAAAGGAATTACAGATACTGGCTGCGAGTGGGCATTGATTGAAATAAGAGGAAAGTTGAAAACATATGCCGGACCGGGATTCGAATCTGGGTCTCCTGCTTATTAAGCATATGGTCTGACCAATGAGCCATCCGCATTCAGTGGTCGTTATAACTGCACGAACTACCCTAGCAAAATGCCTCGAGTAATGAAGATAATGGGTAAGGGGCACTAAGTTCGTAGTGTCTAGAAGTTTAGAATGGGTAAGATGGGAGGTGTGCTAGGTAGTCCGTGCAGCTGCAGTGACCACTGTGTCCGGATAGCTGAGTGGTCAGAGCATCTGCCTAGTAAGCAGCAGATCTGGGTTCGAATCCAGCACAAATTTTCAACTTTGCCCATTGATTTCAATCAATGCCATCTCGCAACCAATGTCAGTAATTCCCTTGTGTCTTAATTAATAATGGCTGCTGCATTTAAATAGTGTCTTTTCTTTCGGGCTCGTCGGGAAGAACCGACACCACATGTAAAAAATATGATTACGAGAGTGATACACTAATGATCCAAAACACTTTGACCACCGCTCGTCGAGAGAACGAATACCGCCTGGTGGCGTTGCGGCCACGTAGCGTGCTAAGGTAAATATATAGGGGAAGTAGAAACTAAATATGCACGTCTGGAAAAATCGATTGACGTAACAGATCCCGACAAGGGCAGACTGTTAGGCCCGGCGCCTGGGAACGAGTGTCTCGGAGGTAGAGAAGCTCTCCGGCTGTTGGTGTTCTACTGTCGTGATTCCCGCTGTGTATAGCGGCGTAGCTAGTGATCTGTGGCTCCTTTGACGAGAGAGTACTTACAGTGTGGCTTCAGGAACAGGTGTTTCCGAGCACAGCGTTCAGCGCATATTTTCGAACTAGAAGTTGTGCTACAGACGATCCCAACATGTACCCATGTCGACCCACTGACGTGGTGAAAACAATTGCAGTGGTCACGGTGTAAGGAGCCGTTACCTGGGCGCTTACACGTTAACTTACCAACACTAGTATTAATAATAAAGGGACTGGCAAGGGCATCAGATCATGACTGTATTGAATTATAATAAATATGAGGCACTCTTGAGCAGTATTCCCTGCATGTCAGCATGATTAAGTCACTAACTAAAAGCGTTGGTGAAAAGTGTCGAAACCTGAGAATTGTGCAATATAAAGTCTGCAGTTGGCCGTAGGTCGCCGGGCCGCCGTAGGCGTTAGGTAGCGGTCACCAGAAACGCGGGACAATACGGAGCTTTTCGGAATAGGCCGGCATCCGGAGCCATCTGTGCAGGGCAACACGTGGCAAAGAATGGAATTTCGTTTGCCTAGGGGCGTTATGACCTACTCGATCATTGGGTAGGTCTCAGAAATGCCGTTGGAGGGAATTCGGCGATGATAGAGCGTTCGACACTGGCCGAAACTGAGTATTCTTTCGCCGCCTTTTCGTACGCGTGGGAGAGGGGGGAAAGAGGGGGAGAGGCTTCGCCTTCAGCCATCCAGCGGTACGGACTTGGAGACGGCGTCTGGGCCATCGTCTTCGAAGGGAGAAATTCAAATGGCTCTGAGCACTATGGGACTTAACATCTCAGGTCATCAGTCCCCTTGAGCTTAGAACTACTTAAACCTAACTAACCTAAGGACATCACACACATCCATGCCCGAGGCAGGATTCGAACCTGCGACCGTAGCGGCCGCGCGGTTCCAGACTGAAGCTCCTAGAACCGCTCGGCCACCAGAGGCCGGCTTCGAAGGGAGATATACGGTCTGTATCGCAGCACTGCACCAACGCGTGTTCGTTGGAGGGATCTACGGTTAGAGCTCTTTGTGTGCTCAGAAGCGAGATTTTCACCGACGCTTAGCCACTTCCAATAACTTACCTAATATTCTTGATCTGGTAGTTATCCTTGCGAGGTGCGGAGTATTTATCAACGTAGCTGCCTGTAATAGGGGCACGTAATTACAAATTGTTAATGTGCCATTGTCAGGAGTGTGTGAGTGGACAAAGAAATTCTCATTTTTTTGTAAATTTTGTCAGTTGCGGGTGATATCAAATTAAAATGCCAGTATTACAATCGAATTATCGACTTCATTGTAGCTAGCATTTACACTATCCCAGTAAGCTTTACATGTACTCTACTCAGTGCACAGCTTGCCCAGACGGGAAGGAAAGAAGGTTTGCGGTCTTCTGTGCCAGCGTCGAACAAATAAGGTTACAACGGCTTCATTGAGAATGGGCGCTGTATCAATGGAAACATGTCACCTGGTCGGATGAATCACGTTTCTCGTTACGCCAGATCGACAGTTGTGTTCAGGTGAGTAGTCATCCAGAAGAAGAACTGCTGTTCGAAACATGAACCACTACAAGATGCAAGATATTGAAGGCCGTGTTATGCTACAGGGGACATTCACCTGGGACTGCGTGAGATCTGTGGTACTAATCGAAGGCACCATGGCAGCTGTGAACTAGAGAACGCTATTGCAGGCCACCTGCATCCCTACGCTCTTGATGTCCTACTCGACGGCGGTGACATCTTCCATCTGGATAATTGTCCACGTCACAGGACTAGAAATGTGCTGCAGTGCTTTGAGGAGTATGACACTGAACTCATATTGATGTGTTGGCCATGAAGTTCGCTTGATACAAACACAATGGAACACATCTAGGACGCTGTCGGGTGCTAGCTCTGCACTGACAAGCCACCGATCTGTAATTTGAGGTAATTGCGCTAACTGTGCACAAGCCCCTGGTGCTACATACGTTCACGAGCCCATCAAGGATTTGTCGAATCCATGCCACGCAGGCTCAGTGCTGTACTGCGTTCCGAGAGACGATCTGCAGGGTATTAAGCAGAAGGTCATAATGTTTTGTGTAAACATTTCCATCTAAAACCATTGTTGGTTTATTTATATCTGACAACATGGTGAGTACTGAACCGATGGATTTTCCTTGACATATATGAGTCTCAACCTTATGTTTGATCATGATAGAAGCTGAAGAAATGATTTAAAATGTGTGCCACGTCCGAGATCATCTATGCCTGAGGTACAGGTAGGATTTCCCCATTGTGTACAAAGCTGGGATGTTATTTCAGTACCAGAGAGCCGTGGAAGTACTGATGATT